>NC_087285.1:10404726-10707756 GCF_015220805.1 Pogoniulus pusillus | reverse complement strand
GGGTTGGTTTGTTTTGGTTAACACCTTCCAGTCAACTCAATTCCTTGAAATCCAAAGTTAAAACTCTTGTTGGCTGTTGGTTGTTGCTGTTGTTGTGTTGTGTTTTTGTTTATTCCACAGTTAACACACAAAATAACCTGTAAACAACTCGACAGGACACTTATGTACACGTGAACCACGCTGGGAAGTGGAGAGGTAATTCCAGGGGTGCCATTTCATCTCCATGTGCAAGGGGCCAGCTTGGCCCCAGCAAAGCCACCAAGTGCTTGAATGAGGTCAGAGAATGTACCACCAGCAAGGCCCCCAGGAGGTCACACAGTCACCAACCCCCTCCCAACCTCTAAATCCTGTCTGGATTGGGAAAATATTGCACTGGCAGCACTGGGGTGTCTGAGCAACCCAAACTGCCACCCAGGCTAGATCATGTCCTGCAAACATGGAGATGGGGTCCGGTCCCCTCATTGCCACACACACTCAGTCCTTGGGGTCAGGTCCCTTTATTGTCACATGCATCCAGTCCTTGGGGTCAGGTCCCCTCATTGCCACATACACTCAATCCTTGGGGTCAGGTCCACTAATTGCCACGTACACTCTGTCCTTGGGGTCAGGTCCCCTCATTGCCACACACACTCAGTCCTTGGGGTCAGGTCCCCTCATTGCCACATACACTCAATCCTTGGGGTCAGATCCCCTCATTGCCACGTACATCCAATCCTTGGGGTCAGGTCCCCTCATTGCCACATACACTCAGTCCTTGGGGTCAGGTCCCCTCATTGCCACATACACTCAATCCTTGGGGTCAGGTCCCCTCATTGCCACACACACTCAGTCCTTGGGGTCAGGTCCCCTCATTGCCACATACATCCAATCCTTGGGGTCAGGTCCCCTCATTGCCACGTACATCCAATCCTTGGGGTCAGGTCCCATCACTGGCTCATGCACCCAATCCTTATAGTTAGGTCCCCCCACCAGCCCATGCTCTCCTCACCACCCTTTGCCCACTCCCTGGGGACAGGTTGGCACAAGCAGAGGAGGCACATGAAGAGACATCAGGGAGGACACCCCACATTGAATCCCACCAATTCCCATCCAGCTGACCTCCTGCCTCACCTTGGAACTCTGTGTCTATTGAAGCCTCAGTCTCTCCTGTGTGCTCTGCCATTGCTATAGTTTAAAATCTCTACTATCTTACTTAGAAACTGATTTTTTTTCAAGTGATACTGATGCCAAGAAAAATAAAGAATGTCTTTTCTAATAGAAATCATTTAAATGTGCTTTTTTGTTGTTGTTCTTCTTCTGCTATTAATCTACAAAACCCCACTGGGGTATAAACTATCCATAAGACTGGACAATTATTTTGTACCATGATCCACATGGGGCCTTACACATAAAGTACTTGGAAAGTCAAGTCCACACAGCAGTGGAAAAGGCTTCAGGACAGGGGAGGAGGCTGGAAAGTCTTCCTCAGCCTTTCTGAGGCTAGGAGACCAGCATGAGATATGGCTGAAGGCATTGGTTACGTCATGATCATTGCCAATAAAGATCAACCTCAATTAATCCTTCAGCTCACAGCTTTGAAATGAAATTAATACACGGGCTCACAAAACTAAGAAGGTGGAAAGTCTTCTCCAGCCTTTCTGGGGCTAGGAGAGCAGTGTGAGTTATGGCTGAAGGTCTTGGTTATGTTATGGTCATTGTCAATAAAGATCAACCTTATTTTCTCCTTCAGTCCACAGCTTTGCCAATGAAGCTAACACATGGGCTCGAACCCTACATTTAACCCCCCAAAACACGCTCTCCAGAGTGCTGTGAAGCTCCTCTGTGGTGTGAGAAGATGATTTAGGGAAGAAAACTAAAATATTTTGGTCCTCAGGGGTCTGTGTGAACTCATGTTCTTCCTTTGCCTCCTCACAATGCTCTGAGTCCTGCTCAGATGCCTGTGGGTGTTTGGGTGAGTAGCAAAGGCCTGGAAACTCGTCTGTTGAAAGAACTTCTCCTGCTCCTTCTGGTGGGGAGAATGGCCTTGCCAAGGGGCAGAAGGATGTGTTCCTCATCCCAAGGTGCACGTGTCTATCTAGCTACACATCTGTGTAGGTCAATGTCTGTATGTCTATGTGGGTCTGTACATGAATACAACATCATTTTGGGGCAGAGGTCTCCTGGAGCTAACACATCACCCTGCTGTGATATGAAAAAAAACCACCTGGGCAGGGTGGACACCACCATTACGAGGGTGCTGCCGTGGTGGAGCAGAGCTCTTAACCACTCTGCTCCTGTCTTTACCCAGTCATAGGTCTCCACATTGTCACATCATGCTTCTTTCTCTGCTCACCCAGCCTCAGCAGCAGAGCTTGCATTGGGTCCTCTGCCCTTAGTGGCTCTGTAGCCACCTGATGATGGCAAACCAAAGTCCCCAAAGCATGGCTCTTTAGTGGCCATGGTGGTACAGAGAAAAGCAGTGAGACAAAGAGGGACAGAAGGAGACCACTGAGCAGCAGTGATGGGTCCAGCATTTTGGTTAACCCATCAGGTGCATGGTTCCCTACCATTGCCCAGGACTCCTCTACAGCAAACTCTGCTCCACCTCCAACCTGCCAGTCAGCCAAGAGCCCCAAAGCAACCCTCCTTGATACCAAACCACCTGCAAAACCCTTGCCACACAGAGCTGGAGCAGACCCGCCTGCTAGCACCAGCTCTGCCCTGCTCCACCCTCTCAGCCCACATCACGTTGGGTCTGCCTCTGAGTGCTGAAGTTTAAGACCTTTATTTCAGTAGCTCTGGAGAGTAATAACCATTTCAGCTCAAACTGAAGGTGTGAAGGCCACATAAATCAAGCCCATTCGGGCGTGTTTCATTTGGTCTGTTTTTTTTTTCTACAGTTATTAATCATGGAGCAGTCCTGTGCACCCTGAACAGCAGCTTGGGAACACCACACACACACACACACTCTCTCTCAGGGCCTCTTCTCCCACCCTAGCACATGCATTTGAGAGCCCAAATGTCTGGGATATTAAAAAGAGGCAGGGAGAGATCTATGTGCTGGGAAGGACAAGATCTGCAGCCCAGGAGAAGAGCTGATCCACCCCAAACTGCAAACCCAAACTGGAAACCCCAAGGAAAAACCCTGTCTGCCCCCAGTCCCATTTGCTTGGTGCTGGGCCAGAGGGAAAGGATGCAGGAAATGTGAGATAGGAAAAGAAAAGTGTTAGAAACTAACCAAGGATCAGCTAAGAGGAGCCAAACCTTGCACAACACTTTGGGCTCCACCTGGCCATGTGCCCCTTCAGCGGGTAAGTGGGGAGCTGCACAACCATCATGCCTGAGCTCCACTGTGGGCCAGTGTCTCAGGAGCTGAATGACTCCTAGAGCCTGATCCCTGGAAGTGCTGAGGCTCCTCACTGAGCCCAGCACTTCCCAGACCAGAGCCTCTGTTCCCCAGTCCTCACCCTGCATTGCCACTGCTGCATTTCACTGTGAGATACAGCTCTGCTCTCACTGTGGAACCTCAGCAGAGATGATGCTGAGCTGCCACATCCAAGTCCTGTTCTCTAGAGGCTGGCAGATGTATTGCTGGGAGGGTTTCCCCTCTCTCTACAGTCAGCTCATGGTTATGGGTCACTCTGGACCATTATTGCTTCTCTTTTTGCTGGTAGAACTTGGATCCTCCCCAGGAACCACTGCATAGTGCCTGCGGCTGAGCAGCGGACATGAACCCTATGGGCTCCTGCAAACCTCATGGTCCTTCTGGCCAGACAGAGATGTCCCAGCCAGGTGTGTGGAGCCCTGGAAGCACAAAGACACCACCTTGTTGAAACTAGATGAGGATAAGCAGACATAATCTGAGCATGCTGGGCATTGTCCCCCATGGGACACTCTGAAATGTAAGAGGAGGGAAGCCCTGGCACCTGCAAGATGCTAAATGGGTCAGAATCAAAGGGCTTTGGTCAAAGGACACTGCCACTGACATATTTTGTCTTATATATATATATATATATATATATATATATATATATATATAATAAATCTCTTTCTTCTTGTGCTTTTAGAAAATGAACACTTTAATTGTCCTGGTGCTTTGTTCCCAGCACTGGCCAAAATAGGTCACCTGGGGCAGCTCATGTTCCCTTTACCCTCCATGGCTCACCTGCCCTGGGCCCACCTGCCAGCACTTGCTTCTGGGCACTCTCTGGTCCTTGCGACTGGGCTTGTGCATTCCCCAGATGTGCCATCATGCTGCACCTCACAAGACAAACTTGTCCCCCTTCCCTGACCTTCCATGTCTTTGGAGGCTGTGGGACCCTTACTCTGATCCAGGTAGGATCAATCAGCCTTTCCCAACATGGGACCATGGCACACTTTGCTGGCTGACGGCCTGGCACTGGCAGCAGAGAGGACCAACACTGAGATGGGCACCTGAAGGAGGGGACGTGAGTATTTCCTTCTAGGGTCTGCATTTCCTCCTGAAACTCTGCCCCCCTCCTCTAGTAATTGATCCCTCACCAGTCAAAGCACCAAATGGGGCTTGTCAGCTGGGACATGTGTTTGCTTACGTCACAGACAGGAACCAGGTCCTGCTCACCCTGCTGAGGTCAAACACACCTGGCAGGCCTGCAGACATCAACCATCACCACCTTCACCAGCACAGCCATTTTGCTGCCACCATGCTCCACCTTGGAAGAATGTACAGAATTGTCTGGGTTGGAAAAGGCCTCTAAGATCATCCAGTCTGACCATCAACCCAACACCACCACGGCCACTAAACCATGTCCCCAGGTGCCTTGTCCACATGTTTCTTGTACACCTCCAGGGGTGGTGACTCCACCACCTCCCTGGGCAGCCTGTTCCAAAGCCTGACCCCTCTCACAGCAAAGAAATTGTTCCTCATCTCCAAACAAATTCCTACAGCTTTCCAACTGGGATCATCATGTGTTTAACCCACTGGCACCAGAAAGCCTTGAGAAACACAACATGAGGCATAAGGAGGACACAGAGGGGAGAAGATCATCAAAAGGAGCTTCTGCTGCTGGCAGTGCAGCCCCACTCAGATGATTTAGAGGAAATGGAAGGGGGGAAGAGAGAGAAGGAGAGTCAGGGGAGGGTGAGACAGTGAGCTGGGTTTGGGTTTTCTGCTGTTCAACCCTCAGAGACCTGAAGAAGAAACAGAACATCCACAGACTGCTAAAAAAATGCTCTTTTCTGAGAAAGTGCAGTCAGGAGAGAGGCAGAAGCTCTGCCAGCAGTCTCTATTGCTATATATATACACATATATATACACTCAGATATATACACACATATATATATGCACACAGAGATCTACACCTGCTGCAGGGTCACTGCCACGCCACAGCCTGGCCCTTGCAGCCCTGCACGTCCCTCCCAGGGCGGTTGGACAAGATGACCTCGGGTGGTCCCTTCCAACCTGACGCAATCTGTGAATGAGAAGGCAGAAGGCATGGAGGCCACCAAGCCCAGGCCACTGCCAGCTCATGGTCCCAGCAGCAGCAGCAGCAGCAGCAGCCGGACGTGAACAGCTCTGGTTGTGCCCTTAAGGCACTGAGCTTGTGTAAGACTTGGAGCTGACAACGAGAAGCGTTTGTCATTGTGCTTCCGCCGCGGGGAAAGAAGGTCCTTACTCTACAGCTAGAAATGTGGAGGTGAAGTAGGCAGCACGACAGAGATGGGCCTGGTCTGGCTTTGTGACCTAACAAACAATGATTTGGGGGAATTATTGGCGCTTCCCTTAGGATCTTTCTCTCAGGGCAGGAAGGTCATCTGCTCTGCCCACCCCGAGCCTATAGGTGGTACTTCCGCAGCAGTTCGGATTGCCAGGGATGCTTCCTCTCTGGAAACCTGTCTGGGATTTTGATTTTGAGGAAATCCTGGATACATTTTTCTAGCTCCTCCTCAATGGAGAGCTTCTCCTTCACGGCTTTTTTCTTGCTGGAGTTGGACTCCCTGGAGCCAGAGGTGAGAGTCCGCAGCAGGTCGCTCTTCCTGCGGATCTCTGACTGCTGCAGCAGCTGCACTGGGCCCTTCTTGGCCGGGCGGTCCAGAGTCTGGATGTTGGGCTGGCGGGTGACAGGACCACAGATGACAGTCTCCTGGGGGGAGCTGGCCTCAGACTGGCTGTCGCAGCTGGAGGTGGACAGCTCGTTGCAGGAGGTGCCACTCTCCCCCTCCTTGTCACCTTTGCCGTTCTTGCAGCAGCAGTCGCAGTGAGAGGAGGACCATCGGGAGGGTTCACCTGCAAGAGGAACACAGCACCCCAGGGTTACCCACAGCTCTGAGCCCCCACCAGCACCCCGAAGCACTGCTCACCCCCTGGGGCTTGCTGCTGCCTGAGAGACTCGGGGGAGCAGGCAGGAACGCAGCAGCCATCGCACCGTGTGCGACACCAAGCTGGGAGCTGCAGGAGCACGGCCCTAGGAGCCACTCTTCCCCAGGGCATGAAGCTGAGCATAACACAACAAGATGTTCCTCATGGTGAGACAGTGTTCAGAGAACACTGCTCTCATGGCTCAGAAAAATCAAAGACATGTGGAACAGTTTAGATTGGAGAAGAACTCTAAGATCATCCAGTCCAGTCATTGCCCCAGCACTGCCAGGTCACCAACAAACCATGTCCTTCAGCACCACATCTCTACGGCTTTGGAACCCCTCCAGGGATGGGGATTACACCCCTGCCCCGGGAAGCCTGGGCAAGGCATCAACAACCCTTTTGGGGCAGAAGTTGTTCCTCCTGTCCAACCTAAACAACCATTCAACCCGTGAATCCATGAACCTCTCTGAGAAGCCTGCTGCAGGGCATCAGCACCCTCACAGCAACAAGGTTTCACCACACATGAGGATTTGGCCATGCTGAAAACAGAGGCTTTTGGGGAACATGATCCTTCGTCTGCCTTCCCCACTGGAGATGAGGGCCCCTGAGTTACTGAATTGATTTCCTGACTCATGCAGTGTGTGGTTGGATTCTTTGTGTTTCAGCTGGAGCCCTGCCCAGAGGCAGCAACCCGTGAGAAGTGGAAGAGCTGGCACCAGAAGCAACTGTTCCCTGCCCAAACCACTGCCATAATCATGGATTTAAATGTCATTTGGAGGCATCCATCTTCCCACTAAAGCATAATTCTCTTTGCCAGCTCAGGCAGATTGGGAACATTATCCAGAGCAAGAAATGTCTAATTTAGCTTTGCAGCTTTGGACCAGCTACAGAGTCCCTGCTCTGACCCAGGGCAAGGAACCAGGGAGCTGGAGCCAGGATGGAACCCTGACATTTCTGGCAGCAGTACAGGGAGGGGAAACAGTTTGCTCAGAGCAAGGAATGGGGATGAGGAAGAGTCTGGTCAGAGATGGGAATGTTCTGGCAGGCATCAGGGCAGCTCTGGCTCTTCCATGCCTTGTTTCTTCTGCACTCTCTGGGGTGATTCCTTCTCTTCTGGCCTGCAGATGAGACCCCCTCCCCTGCTGGTTCTGTGCATTTAAGGAGGACAGCGAATGCTGGCAAGACCCAGTACTGCCAGCAGCTCTTTCACACTGTGTTTGCCACCACTGGTGCCCAGACTCCCCTGGTGAGCAGCACTGGGGGTGCTCATCTGCTCCCACTACCTCTGCTGCTTCCCCACCACAACTTACATTACAAACAGTGAAAAATGGGCTGGGAGGGAGAAGGTTCCTGCCTAGATCAGTTCCTATCAGTGTGCTGTGCAGCCTCCTCCTCCATCCCTCCTCTGCTCTGAGGGTGGCAGGTTTTGGTGCCTCCCTAACAGTTTCTAAGCAAATTCCCAGGGACATTCAGCTAAAGCCCCTCCACATCCCATAGCAGAGGGACAGCCCTTGGCACCCATACCAAAGGGCTGAGCTTGTCCAGCCAAGCAACACAACTCCAACATGCGCCCCAAACACCCAAACAGCCTGGACACCAAATATCAGGCACTGAACACCATCAGACACCAAACACCAAACCTCCTCAGATACAAAATATCATCAGACACCAAAACAGACACTGAGGTGCCCAGGGCCATTGCTGCCATCACCTAACACAACTTTGCAAACCTGACCTCATGCTCAGCCCACACTCAGCTTATGGAGCCCTCCTCACCCCTGTGGGGAAGATGAAGGGATCCAGCTCCTTGTGCCCTCCATGGAGCGGTCAGACCCTGGTCAGGGATGGCTGCATGGGCACAGGGAACCACTAGCTGTCATCAGGCACATCTAGAGTACATACTTCATTACCACAAAACAAGCCTTTTGTAAGCTAATTAGGACCTAATAGATGCTAATTTCACTTAATAAATATTCCCCAACACTGGGCACGGAGTGAGCTGGGAGGCAGAAGTTCATCTATTGCTGAGGCAGAACTGCAAAAAGCAGGTGAGATTTGGGTGCTGGTAACAGCTGCTCGGCTTTAGAGAGGTTCAGAGAGCTGGACTGGAAGCGAGGCTGGCAGGAGAACTGGGATCCAGCACTGGGTGCTCCCAGTGTGCTGGGCATAGCTGCAGCGGGTGGGAAGAGGTCTCCAAATTCAGACTCACAGATTGCACCAGATTGGAAGGCACTCTCAAAGGTCACCTTTTTAAACCCCACTGCAGTCAGCAGAGGCAACTCTAACTAGAGTAGGCTGCCCAGGGCTACATCAAGTCTCACCTGGAATGTCTCCAGGGACAAGGCCTCCACCACATCCCTGGGCAACCTCTCTCAGTGTTTCACCACCCTCATTGTGAAGTACCTCCTACGAATGTCCAACCTAAACCTACCCTGCTCCACTTTCAAACCAGTGCCCTGGGAAAGTGAGTGCCTGCCCCAGCAGCTCCTGCAGCAGCAGGGACAGTGAAAAGCCAACCAGCTCCTGTCTGCAACCTGAGCATCTGCTGCTCTCTGCAAAGCATGGAAGAAGAAGATGTTTCTTTTTGATAGATACATCATTCTAACTCTACAGACCCTTGTAAAAAGTCCTTCCCCACCTTTCTTGTAGCCCACTTCAAAGCCCCATGAGCCCACAAATGGCATGACCCCTGTGCACCAAAAGCTGATGGCTTCCATGGTGAATAAACTGGGTGAGCTTTAAGGTCCCTTCCAACCCAAACCATTCTATGAGTTGCACAGTCCTCAGCAGCATAAATCTACTCAGTCCCACTGCTACATGGGCCACAGGACTCCTCGTGCCAGTGTTGGGTGCTCTCAGGGTAACAGACTGAGTGATGGGGTGGTGGGGGGGAAGGTATTTCTCTGTGTTTCACAGTGAGAGTGAAGCATTTGCAGCAGCCTCAACCCACACAGGACCTATGGCTGAGCACAGAGAGGTGCTGAGCCTCAACATGTGTCCCCCATTCCAGCAGCAACTCAACATCAGGCTAATGTAACCACAGAATTCATTAATTAATGTCTAAATGCTTTGAGATTCTTAGATAAAAGGGGCTAATTAATTCTGGCCTGGCTTTCCTGCTTTCCTCCCTGATCTCAGCACATTTCTCTCCCAGTGCCCTAATTATAATTATTATTATTAGAAGCTTCTGAAGGAGCAGCAAAGCCTCTGATGTATAATTGACACACAAACCATCAGCTAGGCAGATTTTCTCTTCCCCTCTCCCACTTTCCCAACAAATGCATTCCAAGGGAATGGGAAATCCCTGTGAGGAGGAATCTGTGGTGTGCAGAACACCAGGGAGAAGTTATGATGGGAAACCAAATTAGCACAGGACCCTCAAACCAAAGGCAAGAAGAGGTGTTATTGTGAGAAATGGCACAGAGACCCTAGCCCCAGCCAAGGCCATCTCAGCTAGGACAGAAGTTGGATGTTGTAGAGCTAAGGTAGGGACGCCTGGTGACAGGACAAGGGGCACTGGTGGTAGCTGAAGCACAGGCAGTTTTCGTTTAAACATGAGGAGGAATTTTGGTTTTCACTGTGAGGGTGACAGAAGACTGGAACAGGCTGCCCAGGGGCATTGTGAAGTCTCCCTCTCTGGAGATATTCAAGACCTGCGTGGGTGCATTCTTGTGTGATCTGCTATAGGTGATCCTGCTCTGGCAGGAGAGTTGGACTGGGTGATCTCTCCAGGTCCTTTCCAGCCCTTGACATGCTGTGATTCTGTGATAAACAGCCAGAAGTCCTATTTCACATTCCTTCTCCTTGTCCTTTTCCCCATGACTTGATTTTCTCCACAGCCCTCAGGTTTTGCTGTTCCTTCCACACTTCATCTCCTCTGCTGTGGCCAGCTGCAGCAACTGACTCCCACTTGAGAAGAAGTGAAGAACACTGCCATGGCAGATGGGAACAGAGTGGCCACCACCCTGCCACCAGACAGCCTCCATGGCCACGCCTTGGCCAGCTCCCCATCACCTCCATCCCATCACCTGAATGCTTCTGGGGCTGATGACCTTAGAGAACCATTATGGTTTGAAGAGACCTTTAAAGTCATTGAGTTCAACCATTCCCCCAGCACTGCCAGGTCACCACTAAACTATGTCCTTCAGCGCATCTCCATGGCTTGAAACTGCCCTAGGGATGAGGATTCCACCACTGCCCTGGGCAGCCTGTTCCAGGCCTTGATGACCCTTTTGGGGATGAAACTGTTATTTGTGTCCAGCCTAAATCTCCTTTGGTGCAACTTGAGGCCATTTTCTTTTGTGCTCTCACTTGCTCCTCAGGAGAAGAGACAAACCCCCACCCTGCTCCAACCTCATCTCCATGTTCACCCTTGTTTCCAGCTTTGTGAAGCAAGTGTCCTTCCAAGGCCCAAAGTAAAAGAAGTGTTGGAGCATTTAGAAATATCACACACAGCCAACAAAAGCCTGCTTGTCTGCAGGCCTGAGCTAAAGTGATGCTGGGAGAGTGACAACATGATTGGGATCACTCAGCCATGCACAGCCCTCAGATGGGGCTTGCATCCATGCATGAATTAGAGGTGTAGTGATTGATGAGAGACCAAGGTCTAATTGGTGTTTGAATAAATACATCCTGCCTTGGGAATCAAGCTGAATTCATCAGCAGAAAGTGCTCCTGTCTCAATAAAATCACCAAGGTAAAGCTGAGGAGCAGTGACAGATGCCAGGTGGAGAGATGGCTCTGGGATCAGCACTGGCAGTGGGATGGACATGCCCTGGGTCTCTTTGCATTTAGAGTCAAGCATCTGCAGCAAAATTTGAGCAAGCAGACAAAACCAGAGGAGGACTTGACAGCAACGTTACTGGTTTGAACTGGGCTCAGAGGCAGCAGTGAAGGGGCAGGAAGGGAGGTGGTGGAGACACTGGCTGCTGCCAGGCACAATAGGGGAGCTAAAACCATTTTATACCCTCCTGGGTGCTGCTCTGAGCTGCTCCCTGCAGATACCTGGCTCCTTCCAGCCCATTCCACTAATTTACATGTTCTGTTTTGAAGTTACTTTCATTGAAGTGTTCTGAACGTGTGTGAAAAATCAGAACTGTTCTCCCGTGGGCTCTCTGTCTATGATTTGGAGGTGCTGGTGGGTGAGAAGCTGGACATGAGCCAGCAATGGGCACCTGTAGCTCAGAAAGCCAATGGCATCCTGAGCTGCATCAAAAGCAGTCTGACCAGAGACAGAGAGAGGAGGCAGAGAGGAGATTCCACCCCTTGTTTCTGGTGAGACCTCACCTGGAGTGCTGTGTCCAGCTATGGGATCCCCAACTCAAGAGGCACACAGATCTGCTGGAGAGGAAGCCACAAAGATGATCAGAAGACATGGAGCACCTATCCTGTGGGAAGAGGCTGAGGGAGCTGGGGTTGTTCAGCCTGGAGAAGACTCCAGGGAGACCTTAGAGCTGCATTTCAGTATCTGAAGGGGACCTAGAGGAAGACTGGGGAGGGACCATTTAGAAGGGCCTGTATGGTAGGATGAGGGGCAAAGGTTTGAAAGTGGAGCAGGGGAGGTTTAGGTTTGACATCAGGAAGAAGTCCTTCACTGTTATGGTAGTGATAGACTGGCACAGGTTGCGCAGGAATGCAGTTGAGGCCTCATCCCTGCAGACATTCAAGGTCAGACTCGATATGGCCCTGAGCAGTCTGATCAACTAAATCACCTCCAACTAAGAGGTGTCCCTGCTGACTGCAGGGGGGTTGGACAAGACCACCACTGAGGGTCTCTTCCAACTCAGTGCAATCTGTGAAGCTGTGATTCATGCAGGAGAACTCTAGTCCATTCCTCTCCATTACATACAATCACCAGGAGTCTCCTCCTGGCTCGTTCTGCTTTTCCCAGCAGTCCTGTGATCATCCCCACAACACTCAGTTCTGGGAATGAACTTCTGTAGGAGCATCAGATTTGTTTGGAAATAAAAATCAGCTCCCCAAATGGTGGAGAAAATGCAAGACCTGGTGCTAAAATAGCAGAAGGCAGACGAAATGAGCCAAAATATTTATCTCCATCTCTTTCTTGAAGTAACATGTGATGAGGTTCAACTTCTGAGAGAAAGGAGAAGCACAAAGTGTGAGCAGCAGCATGGTAAGGACAGAAAGCCCTCAGAGAAATGGGTCAGCCATGGGCACTGAAGGTGTCAGACTGTCTGTGAAAGCTGTGAGGTACCCCAAGCCTACAGACTCCTTGCGCTTCAGAACAGAAGGGAAACTTCTTCCACGGTCACTCTCTTCTTTTGGACACCACTTGTCTGTGCAATAAACATTTTCAACTCTCCCTGGAGTCCCTGTGCCCTCAGCTCTTGTCTTCACCACAAAACAGACCCTGGGAGAACCCTTCAGCTTCAGGCACCGCACACCTCATAAGCGCTGATGCAGGAGCAGCTTGGCCTGGCCAGCACATCAGCATCCTTCTAGGGGATTATGGAGGCCACACTGCTTTGCATCCTCTGATCAGCAGAACACAGAATTGATTTGGCTGGAAAAGCTCTCTAAGATCATCGAGTCCAACCATCAACCCAGCACCACCATGGTGGTGACCATGTTCCCAAGTGTCATGCCATGATGCCAACCCTGGACCGATCTGGGGCAGACTCCTCAGCACCATGATGCCAACCCTGGAAGCGAGGGGCAGTGGGCACAAAAATGGAATCTAGGAAGTTCTATCTGACCAGGAGGAGAAACTTCTTTTCTGAGAAGGTGCTGAAACAATAGGAATGTAGCTGCCAGAGAGGCAGAAGGAAACCAGGAATCGGGCTCCTGGTTCTCCTTTGCTCCCTGAGACTTCTTTGCCCCAGTGTGGTTTGTGGGGGGAGCACACAAATTCCCCTGCATTATGTTCAGAGTAATGACAAGTCTTAAAATAGCTCTCAATTAGGAATTGATTGCAATTAATTGGAACAACACAGGCTAACATGACAGCTTCACATCTCCAGAGCTTTTCTGGAGTTCATGAGTTCTAATTTTCAAGAACTGAAAGGCTGTGGCTCCCATCTCACCACAGTCATCTGTCAGCAGCTTCTGACAGACATCTTCAAGGAGCAGGAGCAATCACACTTTGGCTTTGCTAATTACAGCAGGTGTCCAAACCAGGGCTCCAGTCTGAGTCTAAACTGGGGGTTGTACACATCACAGAATCCCAGAATGGTGGAATTTGAAGGGACCTCTGGAGAGCATCCACTCCAAACCTCTGCTCCAGCAGGGGCACCCACAGCAGCTTGCCCAGCATCGCAACGGCCAAGGGGGGTTGGAATCTCTCCAGAGGAGGAGACCTCACAACCTCTCTGGTTCACAGCCTGCTCCAGGGCTCCAGCACCCTCACACCAAACAAGTTTCTCCTTTTCAGAACTTGTGTTCATTGCTGCAGCATTTCCAATGGCACCAAACCCAGCCTCAGTTCTCTTAAACAACTTCCTCAAGAACAGCCTTGCATGGGTCTGGCACTCCTGGCCATGGGGCACAGGCAGAGGGCAGTGTGGGCCATCCTGGGAGCTGTGGCAGATGTGGGTGTGGGGTGTAGGATGTAGAAAAGGCAACAAATCTGGTGAAAGGTCTGGAGAATTGGTCTGGTGAGGACCAGCTGAGGGAACTGGGGTTGTCCACCCTGGAGAAGAGGAGGCTAAGGGGAGACCTCATTGCTCTCTACAGCTCCCTGAAAGGAGGTTGCAGTGAGCTGGGGGTTGGTCTCTTCTCCCTAGTATCAAGTAACAGAAAGAGTGGGAACGGCCTGAAATTGTGCCAGGCAAGGCTTAGGTTACACATGAGGAACAATTTCTTTGCTGCAAGAGTGGTCAGGCACTGGAACAGGCTTCCCAGGCAGGAGATGGACTCACCATGCCCAGAGGTGTACAAGACAACTGTGAACATGGCACTAGGGGGTATGGTTTAGCGGCCACGGTGGTGTTGGGATGAGAGTTGTACTGAGAGAACTTAGAGGTCCAACTGAAGCAATTCTCCAATTCTATGTGGGGTGTGGGATGTGGGAGTTTGGGTGATGGTGGCTCATTGCATGCCCCAAGCCCATCCTTCTGCTCATCCTCACGCTGCCCAGTCCTGCTCCCACCAGCAAGGTTCATCTGCCTGGAGGCAAACTCCGGGGCTCTGAGGACATGAGGGCTGCTGGGTGAGGCAGCAGCCCTGCAGGGCTGCTATTTGTTAATGATTTGGAGCGTGACAAAGGCAGCTGCTGCCAGAAGAGAGCAGGGATGTCCAAACCCTGAGCCAGGGCTGGATGGTGCCAGAGCTCTGCCCTGGGATTCTGCCTTTCTGGGGCCATCAGGCATCCCTTCCTGCCAGGGCAGATCCTGGTTTTTATGAGCTATTTAAGACACTCCAGAAGTTTTCATTTTCCTTCCTGTCTTAGCCTCACAAAGCAGCCTCCTCCTGCTCTGCAGAGATAAATTTGGCTTCTGTGAGGAGCATCCCCAGCCACAGTGGGCTTTGCCTTAAATCCTGGATCTCGCTCTTAACGCTGCTGTGGCTTAGCTTGCTTTATTTTCTGTCCTCTGAGTGGCGAATTGAACTTTAGGAAACGAAGGGGTTGGTTTATCACTTTAAGCATCCAGACCAAAACACTTTGGTATCAAATAAACCCCTGCAGTGGGAGCCTCTTCAGATGCTGCCTTAAAAAAAACCCAGCAGTTTATTTCAAATATTTTTAGCACCAGCTTCCAGGCCAATTAAGCTACCCGTGCCTGGGCCCTCCTAAACGCTCTGAGATCACCAGCTCCTCTCTTCTGTGAGGTCAAGGGACTGGAGAGGGCTGTGGGGAGTGCTGAGCCATGGCAGCAGCCTGGCAGGGCCAGCAGCTCCGCGGCAGCCAGCTCGCTATGTAGGTCACTTGGAAGCTGGAGCATGCAGGGTTTGCATGAATGAAACACCCAACTCTTGCTGGGTTTTGCAGTGAACAAAAGCTAAATGTAGAAACCGACCAAAGCCCAACCTGCTGTATCACTTCTGACTTCAAGGAAGGCACTCTGCAGAAGGGGACGTAGCCTTCAGACTGCTAACTGCAGGAAATGAGCCAGTAACAGCTGTGAACGTGCTCCATGTGTGCAAATCCAAGAGAAAGCTGGAGCAAAGGACATTTAGAGCTGGAAAACTAAACAAAGTACAGCATCCCTGCTAAGGGAATGGAGGGATGAGCTGGAACACAGCCAAGCAGAGCCTTCTCTTACTAGAAAGTGAGGGGGAGACAGGCAGAAGGAGAGGCAGACCACACCTGATTCGTGGAATCATAGAACAGTTTGGGTTGGAAGGGAGAAAGGGTGATGGGACACTGGAACAAGTAGCCCAGGGAGATAGAGGAGGCCACATCCCTGGTGACATTCAAGGTCAGGCTCCACAAGGCTGTGCTCAGCCAGATCTAGCTGAAGATGCTGGACTAGATGGCCTCTAAAGGTGCCCTCAAACCCAGTGCATTCTAGGATTCATGGTGGGCAGTGGGTGCCCAGTGGGGCTGGGGTGGGGGCAGTTAGTGGAGAGGACCCTAGGACCTTTGCAGCCCACGGGATGGGGCAGGGAACTGCTCCACTACAACACACACTAACTCTCATCTAATGCAGGGAGTTTGTCATCTGGAATGCTTCACAAATCCCAACCCCAGTGCCGAGCCACACTCCCAGTTTCACATTGAGCCTTTTTATCCCTCCCTCACTGCATACAGGGGCCATAAAACAAGCAGCAGTGTAATTTACTTCTGCTTCAAGGCCCCTTTAGGAGCCCAAATGATTTATGGAGCCTTGGTACTCATGACCAATGGGCTCTTAATATTTAACAGCTGTAAAAATATTGCCCAGAGGCTCTGTCCTACCCAGCCAGTTTGGGTCTACAAACACATCCCAGTAACTCTGCACACATTGCAGCTGGTCAAATATTAATCACTGAATAATTCATCTTGTGAATTTATTTTGCTTTTTAA
Organism: Pogoniulus pusillus; assembly: GCF_015220805.1. Lineage (NCBI taxonomy): Eukaryota > Metazoa > Chordata > Aves > Piciformes > Lybiidae > Pogoniulus > Pogoniulus pusillus. The sequence goes on along the minus strand of NC_087285.1, from coordinate 10,691,473 downwards.
AAAAATAAAAATAAAAATAAAAATAAATCCTTCAGCACATATATATTTGTCCACTCCAGTGCAAATACATATTTATGGGATGCTTATTGGCCTAATGGATGTTTTCTGGTGCCCTCAGTTTCGGTTATACATCATAAGAGTCAAATCCATCCTGAGGAGGATTTAAGCTTGATTTGAAGCTGAAAGAGGGGAGATTTAGACTGGAGGTTAGGAAGAATTTCTTTAGAGTGAGGGTGGTGAGACACTGGAACAGGTTGCCCAGGGAGACTGTGGATACCCCCTCGCTGAAGGTGTTCAAGGCCAGGCTGGATCAGGCCTTGAGCAGCCTGCTCTGCCCATGGCAGAGGGCTGAAACTGGATGATCTTTAAGGTCTCTTCCAGCCCAAACTGTTCTTTGATTCTGTGAAATGCACAGGGCTGTGTGCTTGGAACTCACTGCTGCCTGCACCAGGGAGCTCTGGAAATGAGTGGCTGCAGCCTCTTTAAATATTGATGGGTTTGCTGGAACTGTTATGAAAGCACTGGAGAGAGCACTGGGGCTGAAGCAGAAGCCCGTAGGAATCCCAGCTCTGTGGAATGTGCTGTGGTGGCAACAGCTTCACACACACACACCCAGCACCCTCCTGCTCTGCACCTACAGAAACACCCCCAGTTCCCCCACCCCTGCACCAGCACACACCCGGGAGTGAAGGAGAAATGTCTTTGCTCTAGGGAGGAAAGGCTGAGAGCCCTGGGGCTGCTGAGCCTGGAGAACAGCAGCCTGAGAGCATATCTGCTCAATGCTCAGCAAGAGCTAAAGGGTGGGGGGCAAGAGCATGAGGCCAGCCTCCTGTCAGTGGTGCCCAGGGACAGGACAAGGAGCAAAGGGCACCAGCTGAAATGCAAAAGGGCCCATCTGAAGAGGAGGAGAAAATTCTTTGGTGCTGGAGCCCTGGAGCAGGCTGCCCAGAGAGGTTGTGAACTCTCCTTGTCTGGAGAGCTTCCAACTCCACCTGACCATTGTGATGCTGGGCAAGCTGCTGTGGATGCCCCTGCTGGAGCAGGGGGGTTGGACTCAGTCTCCAGAGGTCCCTTCCATTCCCTACCACTCTGTGATTCTATGAGCCCCTGATCTTGCTGGTGGATGAAGGAGAAGCAGCGTCATGCAGGGAGCCATTAGCCTCCTGGGAAGAGCAAAGGCAGCTGAGAGGCTGAGCTGGCTGGCGAGGCTGTGAGCCCACGGCACGTCTGGAGTGTCACGTAGACAAGCCCAAAGGGACCAATCTTCAGGCTTCTGCTGCAAGCAGCTTGTGCAGGCAGCTAAAAGCAGATCCCAGCCGTATGCCTGTCCTGACGGGCGCACGCTGCCGTGCCAGGCTGGCAACACTCACTCAGCTGCCTCTTAAGGAAAGCAAATCAGCATGGAAAGCAAGTCCTCAGCCTGGGATGGGCTTCCTCCTCCTCCCCAAATCCCAGCCCTTACAGTGAGTAAGCTTGCTGTCATGCTCCATAATGGCTCCACACACACACAAGAGGCTGCGGAGGAGGAAGCAGGACTGGTATTGCCCAGTTAACCTCAGCCAGGAGCTGAGCTCAGAGCACCACAAGCAGGCACATTGCTTTGGGTAAGAAAGGACCCTCAAAGGTCATCCTGTCCAACCCTGCTGCAGGCAAATACAGAAGGATCTCTGAGCCTTGTTCCTGCTCCAAGCCAGCCAGCACTGCACTCTGGATCAGAACTCTGTCTGAATCCTGAAGCCTTCCCTAGGGACAATGAAGTTTTAAGGCATTCATAGCCAAGGGACAGCTTGCAAACTAAACAAAGCAAGGTGATTAGTGACTTTAGGGCCACCAGGCTCAGTTGCTGCAGCAGAGCTGCTCTCCCTAAGGTGCACAGCAGTTTGCACTAGAAGGGACCAGTTTCTTTGGATCCTGATACTTTATCCTCCATCCTGCCTGTTCTGCTGCCAGGCATTGCCCATCACAGTGGGTGAGAATAGAATCAGCAGCTCACACCAGGTCACATCAAGTCCCCCATGGTTCCGCACTCCAGCACAGCCCCAGTTTGCAGCCACCAATGTCCCTGCTCAGTACAAGAACCTCCCTGCACTGCACTTCATATGCAACCACTCTGATCAGCTTCCCATGACCCGGAGAAGCTCCCAGGAGTATTTATTTCACTGCATTTCATTTCTCCATCACCAGCTGGCTGGCAGCATTGAGATTCTCACCTGGAGAAAGATTTTTCTCTCTCAGGTTCATGCTACAAGGATCAAATGTGTCTCTAAAGTCACCCCAATGACTCTTGTGAAGACAACTGACTTGTCAAGACAATGATGTCACTCTGCAGGAGTGAGAGGCTTTAGCCACGCTCAAACCAGAGGGGTCAGAAAAGAGGTCCCCCATCAGAGCTAGAAAGTCCCCTGGAAGCAGATCCCAGCTCCCCACCAGCAAGTCTGAGCTGCTTTGAAATTGAAATCAGTTCTGATCTGAGCCTGAGCCCATCTCCAGGAGCTGCCTCCTGCTTCTGCAGGCACTGCACACAGCTTGGGCAGGACCTTCCTTAGCTCCCCCCACCCCCCCATCTCTGACATACCCAGAGAGCAGGAGCTGGACTTGGAGCTGCTGAGAGATAAGCTTAAATTCCTAGTAAACTGTGAGAGCTCCTCCAGCTCCCATCAGGGAGATGAGCCCGAGGTTCTTTCAGGAAAATATCAACTTAATTGTCAAACATCTGGGAAATTCTGCAAAGTGATTTATCATGCAGCTGATGAAGCTGCAATTTAACTTCAAAGCCCTAACTAGCACTGGAGAAAGCCTCCTGTGCTCAAATTAACTGTAAAATATTTGACACTGAGAATTATTGTAACAGCAGCGAGCCTTGTTCTCCAATTAGCCCAATGCAACAGATCCCAGCATGGACAAGCATCTCAGGACTCACTGGGATGGCCATGGTGGGGTCAATGCATCTTAGAATCAAAGAATGGTTTGGGTTGGAAGGGACCTTAAAAGTCCTCCAGTTCCAATCTCTCTGACATGGGCAGGTTGCTCAAGCCTGGCCCTGAACACCTCCGGACAGGGGGCAACTTCCCTGGGCAACCTGTTCCAGTACCTCACCACCCTTACTGGAAAGAATTTCTTCCTCATCTCCAGTCTAAATCTCCCCCCTTCCAGACAAAAGCTGTTCTCTCTCGTCCTATCACTTGTAAAACATCTCTCCCCATCTCTCCTGGTGTCCCCTTCAGGTACTGGAAAGCTAACAGAAGGTCTCCTGGAGCCTTCTCTTCTCCAAGCTGAACAGCCCTAGCTCTTGCAGCCTGTCCCCATAGGGGAGATACTCCAGCCCATGGTGCAGTCACCACGTTCTGCCTGGAGGCCACTAAACATCCTGCCTGTCCATGGACCCACTGAATGATGGTCTGTTATGACGTAAGGGAGGATCCAGAGGGACCAGTTCCATCCTGCTCCACACCTCGTCTGTCTCCCACCTCTTCACAACTTTGTTCTTGGAGCAGAGACCTCTGTGCCTCACCTCTGTGGCTCATGGGCAGCAAGAGGGCCTTGCAAGGATTCAGATCCCACAGGAGATGCTTCATGGAGTTGTCCTGTGGTGCTGCCCCAGCCTGCAGCCCCCAGCAAGGTCCTTCCTGCCCACAGGAACCACAGGAGCAGGAGAGGAACCACTGGGTTTACAACCTGGTGACTGAGATCCCTAGTGATCTCCTTAGCAGCAGAGGTGAAAAACCTGCTGCTTTTTTGGTTTAGGGGTTGTTGGCAGCCAATGAAGTCCACAGACACCTGCAAGCTGACTCCTCCAGCAGAACCTGCCTTATTTAATGGCTTTGGCTCTGATTTCAGGCTGTAGCTGAGCTGAATGCAACCAGCAGAGGAGATGCACATTCACATCCTGTTGAGGTGCTCCTTCATATTATCCTCAGATAATGCCCAGGGCTGCTTTAATTCAGGCCACCAGCATCAGCACTCAGTAATGAGAGCAATAATGGGAGCTGCCAGGGCCATCCCACTGCTCCCACCATGTGCTGGAGATGCTTTGCTGCAGGGATTCGTGCCTGGTGTCACCCTGGGAGTCATTCTGGATACAACCAACAAGGAATGCAGAGTGGGTGAGGAGTACCACTGCCTGGAAAAGGTTTGTGCGGAAAAGGGATGAGAGGAGGTGGGAGGAACAAGAACTACTTGGTAGATGGTGTTTATTCATCTACTGAGAGGAGACAAAGCCTGCCCAGGACTGAGTAATTCCACTAAGCACTTGCTGGAATGACAGTGCCTGCTCGTGCAACAAATATGCTTCCAATTAGAAGTCAATCTGGGATGAGGGAGATAAGGAGACAACCCGAGGGAGGACCAACCACCCTGCACCGAATCCAGGAGCTGCTGCAGAGCAGGGGCAGGATTTGCTTTTATAGCTCTTTGCTCCTTGTAGGAAAGAGTCACTTTGAGGAGGTGATGCTGCCTCTCAGCCTCTGCTCAGCTGGGCAGCCCCAAAGGACCCAAAGCACCACCCCAATGCTCTGTCAGGTTAGAGATTCCTCTCTGTCTCCAGCTGCTCTTGATGATGGTTTCTTCCAAAACACAATTATAAAAAGCAATTGGTTTTCTTCCTGTCAGTAGCAGCTTTTACTCAGAGCTCATGAAGGGGGTCATAGTTAAGCACAGGGTGCTGTGGACACACCAAACCCCAGTAAGCAACAATGCACTTGGGTCCTCACCCCTCCTGCTAATGCAAGGGGCACAGCAAATTGCTGCGAAGGCTTCCAGCAGTCACTTACAGCTCAAAACGTAGGTGTAAGTCCTTCAACTGAATCCTGTGCCTTCAGGACTGACAGAGCCCTAGAACGGTAGGGATTGGAAAGGACCTCTGGAGATCATCCACTCCAACCTCCCTGCTAAAGCAGCTTGCCCAGCATCACAGTACCCAGGTGGAGTTGGAAGCTCTCTGGACAAGGAGAGTCCACAACCTCTCCGGGCAGCCTGCTCCAGGGCTCCGGCACCTTCATGCCAGAGAGGTTTCTCCTCGTGTTGAGGCAGAGCTCCCTGGGTTCCAGTTTATATCCATTGTCCCTTGTCCTATCACACAACACTACCACAAGAGCCTTACACTTTCTTCTTGACAGCCACCTTTTGATACTTACAAACTTTAACCCCTCTCAGGCTGCTCTTCTCCAGACTCAACAGCCTCAAGTTCCTGAGCCTATCCTCATCATACAGGCAGATGTTCCAGTCCTTTCATCATCCTCACAGCCTCCATTGGACTCTCCATTATATCCCTGTCCCTCTTGAACTGAGGAGCCCAGCAGACTCCAGATGTGGTCTCACCAGAGCAGAGTAGAGTGGCAGGAGAACCTCCTTAACCTGCTGGCCAAGTCTACTCTCTACTTCGAGTAAGAACTAGTAAAAAGTTTACTTGCTGTTCCAGGTATCTCCAGCTCCACTGAGGAGATGTTTGACTGACCCAGCCAGAGGATCACCTGCATTTAAGGTGCAGCCATTTCCAGCCAAACTGGCTGGCAAAGAGTTTTTACTTCAGCAAACCAGCAGTGATGGCAGGAATTCAAGATGTGCAGGTGCCCAGATAGAAGCTCACAGCCTCTCATTCCTAAACCTCCATGCAATTACAGCAGACAAATGACTGTCCCTCCCTCTCTGCCCAGGCTCAGAAAGGATTCACGGTTTTCCCATTCCAGGCAGACTTTGAAAGGCATCACAGGCTGGCATGCAAAAGCTCCCAGTGACAATCAGCCACAGTAGAGTCCTTATCACTCATTGTGTTCTCAGAAGCCTTCACCTTGGTGATTAGCAGATTGTTTCTTTGGCTCTCTCCTTGATTAACAAGAATCACAGAGAAATGATGCTGCATCCCATCATTATTTTTGAAGGCAGCTCCACAATTACAGAGTTTAATTAATATCCTTGTTCATTCCACAGAAGCCCTGGGTTATACTCTGCTTTTGGCAAGAAATTGTGTCCACAGCATGGGCTGAGAGCTTTGCCCTGCATCCTGGGGAAAAGCCTGAATGATAAAGGACATTCTTCCCAGAATCCCAATGTGCTGGGGTTGGAAGAGACCTCTGCAGATCATCCAGGCTGACACCCCTGATAAAGCAGGGGCACCCACAGCAGCTTGCTCAGCATCATAAAGGCCAGATGGGTTTAAGGTGTCTCCAGAGAAGGAGATGCCACAACCTCTGTGGGCAGCCTTCTCCAGGGCTCCAGAGCCCTCACACCAAACAAGTTTCTGCTCCTGTTCAGATGGGAACTTCTGGCTTCCACTTTGTGCCCCTTGCCCCTTGTCCTGTCACTGGGCACCACTGACAAGAGTCTTGCCCCTTACAGATTCTTTAGCTCTTGCTGAGCATTGAGTAGATCCTCTCTCAGGCTGCTCTCCTCCAGGCTCAACAGCCCCAGGGCTCTCTCCCATAGTTCCCTGTCTCCTTTGAACTGGGGAGGCCAGAACTGGGCCCAGTGCTGCAGATGTGGCCTCTCTGGGTGGAGCAGAGGGGCAGGAGAACCTCCCTTCTGCGTCCTTACATTCTGAACCAGCTCAGTCTCAGGTTTTAAATGCAGAAGCCACATCAACTAAGCTGACACCCCCCCCCACCCCCCCCCCCCCCCCCCCTTGGAGCCAGCCCCATTTCTCTCCTTCAGGTTTCAACCAATGGTCTCCACCCATGGGAATTTTCCCCTCTCTGAGGGCTGCTGCTGCTGCTCCTCTTCACCTCAGCACTCCAGGCTGGCTAGGGCAGAAGTGCCCATGCACCCACCAAGCCCTCCCTGGGTGCCAGGGCTGCTTTCCACAGTGCCAGCTACATCCTGTGGCATACCACTAGACATGCTGCTCACCACCACAGTCCAGAAGCCAAGAGCAGTTATTCATAGGCTCATAAATGGTTTGGGTTGAAAGGGACATGAACAACAGATCTGTGCCAAGCAGAATCTAAGTAATGCCCATGGAAGGATGGACTCTGTTGGTTAAAACAGCTCTGCATAAGGATCATAGAATCACAGAATGGTTTGGGTTGGAAGGGACCTTAAAGATCATCCAATTCCATAGGCCATAGGCAGGGACACCTTCCACTAGACCAGGTTGCTGAAGATATCATCCAACCTGGCCTTGGACACCTCCAGGGTGGGGGCATCCATGACCTCCTTGGGCAACCTATTCCAGCTTCTCACCACCCTCACTGAAAAGAATTTCCCTTGCTTTGGTCTCTGCCCTGCTGAGATCCATGGAGCAGACTTAATATCTGTGCTCTAAAAAGGGCGAAGAAGGAGAGAAACCAAAATGCTTTATTTTGATGTTTTAATGTTTGCCTCTCAACAATATGTGCTTAAAGGGAGCTACAGTAATTTATCTTTCCAATGCCTGCTTTCTATGGCTGGGAAAAAAAAAAAACCAACCCAACCACCCCAGGAATAGCTGCTGTGCATTTGCATCTCAATTTTAGCTCCAGCAGCTCGACAAGGACTCAGCCAAACGAAGCGGCACCGCTTGCGCCGAAAGCAGCCCGAGTAAATAAAACCTCCAGGGAGGCTGACAGAAAGAGGCATTAAAATCAAGACCTGCTCCCTCACAATGAAAGAAAGGCAGCACTTAAAGTGCCATCTAGAAGTTCACCAAAATCCTGCCATCAGCTCAAGCAGGCTTCGGATGGTACCCAAGAGGGCTGGCCAATGGCTGCAGCCCCCATGGTAAGCACGCTGGGGCCAAGCTCACACTGAGATCCAAGAGCTGCTGTGAGGAGGAGAGCACAAGCCCCTGCCCCACACTTTGGAGCAAACAGGGGTTTGGGGTTGGAAGAGCAGAAGAAGCAGAGATGAGGCTAGCTGCTGGTGCCTGCATAGTCACATAGCATCCCCACCTCTCGGCAGGGCTCCAGGGAGAGCAGAGGGGAAGCTGCAGGTGCCTCTGATGGGTGTCTGGGGATCACTCAAGCTACCACTCAGCCTCCAGATTCCAGTCACAGCAACTTCTTTCCAAAGCTTCATCCAAGGGAGGTGATTCTGCCCCTCTATTCTGATCTCATGAGGCCCCAACAGGAGCACTGTGTCCAGTTCTGGTGCCCCCAACACAAGAAGGGCATCAAACTGTTGGAGCAGGTCCAGAAGGAGGCCACAAAGATGATGACAGAACCTCCCCTATGAGGACAGGCTGAGAGAGTTGGGGCTGTTCAGGCTGGAGAAGGCTCCAGGGAGACCTTTGAGTATCCTTCCAGTACTTGAAGTGAGCTACAGGAAAGCTGGGGAGGGACTTTTGACAAGGTCTTGTAATGACAGGATGAGGGAAATGGCTTTAAGCTGGAAAAGGGGAGATTGAGACTGAAGATGAGGAAGAAATTCCCTGGAGGAATTCAAGGCCAGCTTGGATGAGGCCTTGAGCAACCTGGTATGGTAGTGGAAGGTGTTCCTGCCCATGGCAGGGAATTGGTACTGAATGATCTCTAAAGTCCCTTCCAACCCAACCCATTCCACGGGTCTATGATCCAAGAGCATGAGCAATGCCTTCAGCCCCAGCTCAGGACCCAGTGAGCAATGCTAACCAGCTGCACTCTTTATGGGGATGTTATGAGCACTGATCTTTAAGAGCTGAAAAAGATCTGCCACTTCTGCATAACAATCAACCTTTATGTCTTTCCAGAGGGCTGTTCCTTTCACTGCCTCCTCACCCTGGCCCAGATTCTCTTTCTCTCCTGGTTTCATCCACTGAGGCTGGGCTGCCTGCAGCCATTTACCCAAAGGGAGGCTTTTAGCCTTTGTTTTAACCCTGCCTTTGCCTGAAGGTCAGGCAGGCTCAGAGGGAGAGGTTTCAAAAGCAAGGAGGACTTGGCTGCCTCTAATTCCTGGCTCCAAGGAAGGCAGGGGAAGTTAATGCAGCCCTGCTTTCAATACCCTTCCAGTGACTCCTATCTCAAAGCGCAGCTCTTTGAGAGGCTAAAAGCAGAGGTGGAACTGATCCTGCTGCTGCTGGGGGTGCTCAGCAGACCAGGTTAATTAGCAAGACTAAGGCCAGATAGAAACCTCTCATCTTTTGATACAGCAGAGAGGACACAGAGGAGCCAAATGATGTAAGAGCTGCCCTGTGCCCTAGGCTGCCTTTCACTGGGTACCCTTTTGTTCCTCCCTTCCTTTTGGTTGGGGATCCATTGCTCAGAATGGTCTGCTGGTTCAATTTGGAGTGGGAGGAAAATCTCCTCCTCTGCACAAATCAGAGCTTGGGGTAGAACAGACAGAGTGGCAGCTCCCAGAATCTCTGCTACTTTTTGTTTGGTTTGTGTTCTTCCATTTTTCATCAAGACTGCCTGAAATTACCACCCTGGGAACAGTAACATAGAGTCCCAGCGTGGTAGGAGTTGGAAGAGACCTCTGGAGTTCACTGAGTCCGACCCCTCTGTCAAGGCAGAGTCACTCAGGGTAGGTCAGACAGGAACACATCCAGGAGGGTTTTGCATGTCTCCAGAGGAGGAGACTCCACAACCTCTCTGAGCAGCCTGCTCCAGGGCTCCAGCCATCGTCACAGTAAAGAAGTTTCTCCTCACACTGAGGTGGAACTTCCTGCATTTCAGATTGTGCCTACTGCTCCTTGTCACTTACCCCTCACTTCAGACATTTATAGACATCACTAAGATCGCTTCTCAGTCTTCTCCAGGCTCAACAGCCTCAGGTGTCTCAGACTTTTCTTATCAGACAGATGCTCCATTCCCTTCATCATCCTCACAGCCTCTGCTGGACACACTGGTATATCTCTGTCCCTCTTGAATTGGGAGCCCAGAACTTGACACAATACTCCAGATGTGTTCTCAGCAGGGCCAAGTAGAGGGGTTGTGAGTGACAGACAGGGTCAGATGAAAGCTCAGTGGTAGATGGCATCACCACAGGTTTGAATCCAGGGCACAGCAGCAGCAAAGTCCCCATTTTCCACCCATTGATCTAGGTCACACATGGAACCCCTCCAGCTCAGAGCATCTGCAGCACCCAGGGATGTGACTCTTCCAGAGAGCATCTGTGTGGCCGTTTTGATCCAAGACACAAGGAAGGCAAGGCTTGAGACAGAGCATTGTCAGTGGTGGAGCTCCAGAGAACTTTGACCTAGAGATGGCCACACAAGCTCCCCTCCAGCAACAGATTGCTTCCTAACTCACAGAACACAGATGCTGTCCTTGGCAGGGAACCAAGCTCTTGCACAACACACTGCTCTCTGGAGTAGCAGCTTCTAATCCAGCAGCAATAAGGGGAAATACTACCTGGCATCCACCTAGCTTTGGCATTTCTGCAGATGGTGCCATGAAGAGCCCCAGAGCCTGGCTGGCTGGTGTCCTGAGCAACATGGGCTAGTGGAAAGTGTCCCAGCCTATGACAGGGGGTTGGAACTAGACAATTTTTAAGGTTGCTTCCAACCCTAACCATTCTCTGACTCTATGGCAAACCCTGCAGAGATGTCAGGCTGCCTGTCCTGGCAAATAATGAATTAAATAGTTCTGTGGTGTCCAAACCTTCCAGCCTTATGGGCATCCCAGGGGGTAGCTTCTATAATGGGACTGCGCAAGGTAAATACCACCTGAGAGACAAAATGGTCTAAACAAGGAGTCAAAATGGTTAAATTAAGACAATACTACCCAAGCCAGTCATTCAAACTCTTCCACTCCAAACCACCTTGGCTCAAGACCAGCGTAAAGGTAACCTTCATGAACATCACACAGAGCCTGGTCTCCGTGACTCCGTTTTAAGGTGTGTAACAAACATAGATCTGGGTCAGAGGGTTGACCACAGCAGCAAGACTGCAGCTCCTTGCTGTCTTGTAAGCCTCACACCCAGAACCCCCTGAGGAGACTCATGATGGTGACAGAAAGCTCTCCTGCTTACTGTGAACCAGGAATGTCTACTGCTACCAAATCAACCTACAGGCCATAGATTACTATGGACCTCTGGAGATCCAGGCCAACACCCCTGATAAAGCAGGGGCATCCACAGCAGCTTGCCCAGCATCACAGTGGTCAGGTGGGTTAAGAAGCTCTCCAGAAAAGGAGACTTCACAGCCTCTCTGGGCAGCCTGCTCCAGGACTCCAGCACCCTCACATCTAACAGCTTTCTCCTCCTATTCACATAGGACCTCCTGGGTTTTGGTTTGTACTCATTACCCCTCGTCTTGTCCCTGGGCATCTTGAGAAGAGTCTAGTCCCATCTTCTTGCCCCTACAGTCTTGCAGAGCATTGAGCAGATCCCCTCTCAGGCTGCTCTTCTCCTGGCTCAACAGCCCCAGGGCTCTCAGCCTTTCCTCATCACAGAGATGCTCCAGGCCCCTCAGCATCTTCAGAGCCTTCACTGGACTCTCCTCAGTAGTTCCCTGTCTTTCTTGAATTGGGGAGCCCAGAACTGGATCCAGAACTCCAAATGTCACCTTACCAGGGCAAAACAGATGGAGAGGAGAACTTCCTTTGACCTGCTGGTGAACTCTAAGTCCCAGCAGACAGAGCAGTTGAGCAGCAGTCATCTTTCTCATCTGTGATCTTCCATAGCAGCACACCTGCTGCCTGGGCTCTGCTGGTTTTCCTAAATTGATGTCTTCTGGTGAGCTCTGAGCTACTTCAGCAGCAGCAGCAGTGCAGCATTTGGCACTTGTCCCCTTAAATCACCCTGACAGTGTTGGAAGCTCAGCCTAGTAAAACAGGCATGAAACACTTGTGGTGGACTTCACAGGGCCATAAAATCTGGGAGATTCAGTTAGATTTAATTAGTGACATGATATAGGCTTTGTCAGACTTGTTCCTTGCAGAAGAAGCCTGGCTGTGTCCCTTGGTCACACTGACTAACACAGTGAGGTCCTTGCAGAGGAGGCTCTATTAGCTGAGGCTCCTGTCTCTCAGACCATGAACTACTTACAAAAGGAGCACTCAGCAGAAAGTGAATCTTCAAACAGGACCTTGAAAGGCTTCCAAGAAGAAATTCAAGCCCCAGTTCCCTGTGCAACCTGCTGCACAGGATTTGGGGGCACTCCAGGTGCGGTGCCTATACAGCACAGCTCTCATTTTATCCTGCTACTGCATGATGCCAAGCAGGATCCTTCCTCCTCTGCAGCACAAGCAACACTGCAACTTTTAATTACTCATGTTGCTTAATTCCAGAAATAAGTAGGAATTTCTGGAGGTAGAAGACCCACCAGAGACCACTGCAGGATGTGGTTTTGCCTTTCTCAACGATTTCACTGAGGTTGTGCCAAGCATAGATGGTAAGAGAGCCAGTGGCATCCTGGCCTGCATCAGGAATGGTGTGGTCAGCAGGAGCAGGGAGGTCATTCTGCCCCTGTACTCTGCACTGCTTAGACCACACCTTGAGTGCTGTGTTCAGTTCTGGGCCCCCCAGTTTAGAAAGGACATTGAGATGCTTGAGCGTGTCCAGAGAAGGGCGACGAGGCTGGGGAGAGGCCTTGAGCACAGCCCTACGAGGAGAGGCTGAGGGAGCTGGGATTGGTTAGCCTGGAGAAGAGGAGGCTCAGGGGTGACCTTATTGCTGTCTACAACTAGCTGAGGGGTGGTTGTGGCCAGGAGGAGGTTGCTCTCTTCTCTCAGGTGGCAGGGGGATTGGACTCAATGATCTCTGGAGGTCCCTTCCACCCCCTAACATTCTGTGATTCTGTTAAAAAATGGCTTTAAACCATCAAAAAATAGATCTTTTAGGCAAAAAACTGAGGAGTCATTCCAGCAGGGAAGCTTCCTTTGAAACAAATCATGCACTTTTGTTTAACTAGAGGAAAGAGCAGACTATTTGTTATTGTTCCTAAATCTGGCTGCATTAACAGCTGTGGAAATGAGTTTAGCTTCATTGACTGTGGCAGAAATAAACCGATTCATCTCTGCTGAGAAGCTGGCTCCATGGGACTTAATTGATTTTCAAGCTGGCACTTTTATTAGTGGTAACATTTAAAGTTTGGGTAATGCTCATCAGATATTTGGGTTGGATAATACTCATCAGATGTTTGCTTGCTGGTCTGCACAGCACCCTTTCCAGGTAAATGAGGTTGTTGGGTGGGTATAAATCTGGATAAACAGACAAAGATCGAGCTGTTATGTTTATAATTAACCATCATATGGGATGTAGAAGGTGAAGTTGCCTGGCCTGAGCTTTACAAGAGCTGTGATTACACTAGGCAGTGTTTGGCTGCCAGCACATCTTCAAGCCAGGTTGCTGATGTCATAATGCCACCTGCAATGAGGTGGAATCGGCTCCGTTTCAGTTCCATCAGTTCAGACTTCAGGGTCCTGCTTAGGAAATGGAGCTCACAGCTTCGAAAGATGATTTGGTGACACAAGCACCCAATGGACCTTTGTTTTAAGCAGTGCAAAATATGTCCCTGCAGGATAGGCACAGATTTGTGTCTATATCTAACTCCCAAGTTATAGCATGGAAATGGTTGGGAAGGACCTCATGGTGTGACTGCTGTTGATGTTGTGAAGATGTCTCCTGTTATCTCACACCCTACTCTAATTACCTTCTGGGCAAAGGGCAAGAGCAGTTACCAACTGGACAGCTTGGACCTGTGCTGCACTTGCAGTCTCCACATACTCCTGGGCAGCCCTGGGGTGTCTACTCCTGTGTCCCATGAGCCTGCCTTACCTTCATGAAGGGGAGGGACATCAGAAGCAAGTCTAGCAAGTCTCTTGTTAAATTAGTTCTGAGACCTGTTGGCTGCATCCTTGGTGCTGATGGGGTCATGCAGAGTGCTGGTCTGAGTAAATTCTGGGCTTTATTCTTGCAAAGAACTAGAGAGTTCCAACATTCTTGCTCCTGTGAGTGTGCCCCGTGGAGGAGGAGCTGGAATGAGATTGCAGCTCTGCCAAGGCTTCCAATAGCCAGAAATCCCTTTCTATCTCTTTTCTTTAGTTCAACAGCACAGAGTACCTGGTGCAGGCTCTGGCCATGAATGCAAGGACAGCAGCTGCTGCTCTACAGGGCAGCACCCAACTCACTGGCATCAAATTGGCAAAAGCAGGATCCAGGGCTGGCCCAAACACTGTCCTCAAAGCAAAACCCTCTGAGGAAGCCCCTGTGGAAAACTGTATATGCACACACATCATGGTATCATAGATGTTACAATAGACCTATAATAGTCTAAGACTAATATAATATACAACATACCACAGAATCACAGTATCATCAGGGTTGGAAGAGACCTCATAGATCATCAAGTCCAACCCTTTACCACAGAGCTCAAGGCCAGACCATGGCACCAAGTGCCACGTCCAATCCTGCCTTGAACAGCCCCAGGGACGGCGACTCCACCACCTCCCCGGGCAGCCCATTCCAGTGTCCAATGACTCTCTCAGTGAAGAACTTTCTCCTCACCTCCAGCCTAAATCTCCCCTGGCACAGCCTGAGGCTGTGTCCTCTCGTTTTGGTGCTGGCCACCTGAGAGAAGAGAGCAACCTCCTCCTGGCCACAACCACCCCTCAGGTAGTTGTAGACAGCAATAAGGTCACCCCTGAGCCTCCTCTTCTCCAGGCTAACCAATCCCAGCTCCCTCAGCCTCTCCTCCTAGGGCTGTGCTCAAGGCCTCTCTCCAGCCTCGTCGCCCTTCTCTGGACACATATTATTGCTCTGGGCTGCTGAAGGTGGCAGAGACAGTGAAATCCAGAGCATGCACCACACTGTAGCACCTTCTGCCTGCACTGGGAAAGCACAAACCAGCTCCAGCAGTGCTCTGACTGCCGCCAGAGCTCCTGTTTGGACATTTGTCTCTCTAGGAGCTACTTAGCCTGTCATTAACTCCAGCTATACATTAACGTGTGACTCATGGGGCTAAAAGAAGTAGGAGGAAGAAAGGAAAGAAAGGGGGGAAAAAGCAGTGGAGAGAAGTGTATCAGATGGGTGCTCATGGCAGCGCTGAGCCTGCAGCTGTAAATTCAGTGGCAGATATAAAACGCTGGCTCTGGCACCAGGAAATTGTTCTTTGAGTAATTGTGTGCTGTACTTCAGTGCCTGGCTGAGAAGCTGTAATTTGTGAGAGGTGATAGCAAGCCTTTAATCCCAGTGTTTAACATCAAAGTGCAGGGAAACTTCCTACGGATGGAGACCTTTGGCTGAAACCTAGAGGAGAGAAATGGGCTGGCTTCAAAGAGGGGAAGATGATGCTGGCAGCTTAATGGAGTGACCCCTGTGTTTAAAAGCTGATACACTGAGCTGGTTTGAGATGTAGGGACGTGGAAGGGAGGTTGTCCTCCTGCTCTCCTCTGTCCTGGGGAGGCTGCACTTGGAATACTGGGTCTAGTTCTGCACTCCCCAATTCAAGAGACAGGGAACTACTGGAGAGAGTCCAGTGGAGGCTGCAAAGATGCTAAAGGGCCTGGAGCATCTGTGAGGAGGAAACACTGAGAGACCTGGAACTGTTGAGTCAGGAGAAGAGCAGACTGAGAGGAGATCTGCTCAGTGCTCAGCAAGAGCTGTGAGGGCAAGAGGATGGGACCAAACTCTTCCCGTGGTGCCCAGTAACAGGATAAGGGGCAACAGGAACAAACTGGAACCCAGGAAGTCCCATGTGAATGGCAGGAGAAACTTGTTTGGTGTGAGGGTGCTGGAGCCCTGGAGAAGGCTGCCCAGAGAGGTTGTGAAGTCTCCTTCTCTGGAGAGATTCCAAACCCACTCGGTCATTGTGATGCTGAGCAAGCTGCTGTGGGTGCCCCTGCTTGAGCAGGGAAGTTGGACTGGATGATCTCCAGAGGTCCATTTCATCCCCACCATGTGGAGATTCTCTGATAATATTAGTTCTCATAGCCCAGTTGGTCCCAGGCTCATATCTGGCTGGATTCCCCAGTTCAACAATAAATGTTGGTAGAGCAGAACCCAATGCTGCCAAACATCAATACCCACTTGTACTTGTAGGATACAAACCCAAATCCACCCAACATCACCCTGAATTCTACACCCATATTAACCCAGTTTCCTGAGCACACATTTCCTTCCTGCTGGCACTGTAACAACCTTTCACTACTGGACCACAAACATTTAATTACAGGTCATTAGTGCACACACTGTAGCACATCAGAGCCTCCAGGCAGGGTGCACAGATAGCAATTCCCAGATTGCACTGGGCTGGAAGGGACCCTCAAAGGTCATCTTGTCCAAGACTCCTGCACTCAGCAGAGACATCTCCAACTAGATCAGGCTGCCCAGGGCTCCATCAGGTTTGACCTTGAAAGTCTCCAGAGATGAGGCCTCAACCACATCCCTGGGTAACCCCTTCCAGGGTCTCACCACCCTCATCGGGAAGAACTTCCTTCTCCTGCTGTCCAGCCTAAATCTACCCTGCTCCAGCAAGAACATCCTCACAGAGAAGCAAAAAACCCAGGCAGTGAATACTCTGGGTAAAACCCTTATGTCTGCTTAATTAAACCCTTCTCAAGCAACTGTTCCCTGTTTGTTGCAGACCACACTGCAGAGCCTGCTCCTCACTGCTGTGGACTCAGCAGCTCCACAAGCATTTGATCACATCCAGCTTTCGTTTGGTCTTCCTGAACTGCTGCAAAACACAGGAGGGAGAAGCACTTCCATACAGATCCTTCAGAAGCTGAGACACTGATCTGGGTTCCAAGAGGAGCTGGGGAGAGCACAAACTCACCAATATTTTAGCCACACTGGCACTGCCTTTAAAAGTTCGAGCATCCCAACAGTTGTGGAAGTTCAGTCACAGTTTGTTTGCAAAGTAGAAGCTCCAAGAAGGAACTAAAGATAAACAGTGACACTAATTTAGTTGCTTTTAACCCCCAAACTTAGTCAACTTCAGACATTTGGTTCAGAGCATAAAATGTGGGAAATAAATTGGGTTGGGCAGCTTTTCTTTGCTCTATTTGAGTAAAAAAAAAGCCATTAGAAAATCCACAGCTAGAACATTATCACATAATCACACAAGAGCAATCTCATGATGCTTATCAGCATAAATTTCATTCTCCTTCTCATCAGGAACCTGCTTCTGAAGAGTCCCAGGAGGGTGCAGGGATAGGAGATAAATCTGCAAGGAGCTGACCCCAGTTTAAGGGCGATGGAGCATTCAAATAGGCTGTCCAGAGACATGGCTGGAGTCTCCCTCTCTGGAGACATCCAAACCCACCTGGACATGTTCCTAGCTGACCCTGTCTGGGCAAGGGGATAAAGCTGAACGATTTCTAGAGGCTGCTTCCAGCTTCTGCCATTCTGTGATTCTGTAACCAACCTCACCATGATGGTTTGATTCCCATACACAGAGCCCACTGTTCTTCAAGGTCACTGACTTAGTGTGCTCTTCAGATAAATCCTTGGCTGGAAATGAGAATGAAGAGCAGCCTCACAGTTTTACAACACAGCATCAAGTGTTAGTGAACCTGGAGTCAGGTCCAGGAGGGCCCCCTCAGGTCTCCTCTGCTGTGTTCATCTTACACCCAGCTTGAGCATCCAGGATTGTTTCTTTAATGTTCAAAACCATATCATAGAGTGGTAGAGGTTGAAAGGCTTCTCTGGAAATCAAGTCAATCAGTATATGAGAACCTGGATTTCTATTCCCATCAGGAAGTTCAGATTGTGGGAAAGAGTTAATGAGGTATTTGCAGTGAGGTCTAGGGGAGGGGTGAAGGTAAGGATCCATAAGACCTGCACATTTATTGCTCCCCATGGCACAGGGGTTGGAACTAGACAATCTTCAAGATCCCTTCTGACCCAAACCATTCTGTGAATTGCACAAGAAATGGGAGCTTTGAGCTGAGTTTAAGCTCTTCAGCGGGCAGCAGAGTTAATAACAGCTCAGGCGATGAGGTGCTACATAATACTCCTGATCTTTACCACCACAAGATGAAGCAATTATCAACACACAGAGAACCCGAGTAATTAGCACATCGTTGCTAATAGAAGGGGGTCAGCAAATGAAAAGACACAAAATGATGATGTTGCATAACCACACAGCTGGAAAGGCACTGCAAACACAGGGAAAAACCTGTCAGGAGCGAGCTGGCTGCAGCCACGGTGATGGAATTGCAGAGAAACAAAGCAAATGTCACTGTCCCCCCTCAGAGGCAGCAGGGAAGGCTCAGTCTCTGTAATTGGAGCCCCCATTAGGGCAGAGGTGGCTCTTGATCTCCATTATCCACCCCCCAGCATGACCTGCTGCTCCCAGCGCCCAGCGTGCCACAGCCACATATTGAAAATTAATTGATAAGGAAATTAATAACTGCCAGTTTCTGAGAAAATTCCCTGAGCCTGCAATTATTGCTCCTCAAAATGCTCCTGAGCCATCAGAGGCAAGCTGGAGAACAAAGCAGTGAGCGAGGATGGTGTGACCAAATAATGATTTGCACTGTAATTAGCACTGCAAAGCCCACTTAAGCAGGAACAGGCAGGCAGAGGCACAGCTCCAGAGCCACAGTGACCAGCCTGAGCCTGGCCACACGCTCCAGGGTCATTCTTCCCGCTCTCCCACATCTGCTGGTGCCCACATCCCATTTGTTTTGCTCATTAGGGAGCAGTGGAGCAGAGCCAGCAGGAGCCAGGCTGCTATCAGCACCGCAACACCGGGCAGAAGGATTGCTGCTATCTCAGGAGATGCTCCACTGGAGTTTCTGCAGGAGGGAAACTCCACAGAACAAGAAAATAAATCAATCCCCAGTGCCTCGGGCAGGAGTGATGGGTGGATGGTCTTTCCTTGCATCCCTCACAGAGCTGGACCCACCCAAAATCAGCTTCAGGGCAACGAGTGGATGCTGTCAGGTGCCCAGAGGCAGGCGGATGGCACAATGAGCTCACCGTAGATGCTAGGCATGGTCCTTATCTCCTGTGTTCCTCAGGGAATCCTCCCTGGGTTAGCAGACCCCATCTCAGAGTCAGTTCTCCATATCCATATGCTAACCCTGCCATCTCAGGCTGGCCTCCTGATATTGGGAAGGATCATTAGGAAGCTGAGGAGTGAGCTCTCCGAGGCCACCAGGGAACAGCTTCTCATGCAGACCCTTAAAGCAGTGACCCCTCTTGACAAGGGGCTCCACATCCATGTGGATTTATCCCTGTGACTGCCCTCAGCAGCTTTGCTCTGGGTACCACCAGCCAAGCTATCTGATCATTCTGGTTGTCACTATTCATGGGAAGCAGAGAGGAGGTTCCAAAACAACTCACTTAAGACTCCTCAAACTCTGTGTGAGTGTGCAGGAGGAGGTTTGTCTTCACATTTATCCCTTAGAAGTCAAAGGAAAATTAAGCTTTGGCATCCTTAGCTAACCACACATTCAGAGAGCAGCATCCAAAGCAACAAGAGCTAATCAGAAGCGACGCTCTTCATGCTGCAGAGAAGGCTGACTCAGGATGGAGAGATGCCAGAGCACACAGGAGGAGAACAGAAGCTGAGCTGCATGGCTAAGGGAGGAAGGAGGAAAAAAGGGAAACTGAGAATGGCAAAAGGCATTCATGAGTGATGCCTGTTTCTGGTAAAAATAACAAAACCCAAAGCACAAAACATGCTTCTAGCCCTGCCTGGGCTGGGCCTCGTGCTGTGAGCAGGCTCAGAACCACGCCAGATGCTCTTTCTCTGCTGTCCCTGCTCATTAGGAAGCTGCAGCCCCCTGGGAACAGCCCTGCCAGCAGTAAATGATGAGAGAACACATTGCCTGCTGCCAGCACTCACCTTCTTCCAGGATGGAACCAATCACAGAACACTCTGATTGCCGGGGTGAGGGAGCCCTTAATGATCTACTGGTGAACATGAAGCTCATTTTCCAACACATTTCCTGCAGACTGTCTCTTTAGGAATTCTCCTCAGAGCCCAGAAAGCAGCTTTGAAAGAGCTGCTGGGAACTAGTGACTGCTGCCCTGGGATCAGCACAGAACTGGGTCACATAGAATCACAGAAGGTCAGGTAGGAAGGGACCCCAAGGATCATCTGGTCCAACCTTTTTGAGCAACAGGAAAGCTGAAAGGAGCTGGCCCAGCACCACACCAAGCTGAGCCTTGAAACTGTCCAATGTAGGGCATTTGGAGGGGGCTGAGTGGTTTCCAGGAGGGTAAACCACAGAGAGATGCCTTTTCCACCCCAGTAAGGAGGAGGGAGAAGTGGGGCAGATTGACTGGTCAATATTTAGTTGCTGCTGGGTTTGTCCTCCCCTAGAAATCCCAAATAAAGCCCCAGGAGAGCCCTTTCCTAAGCAGGGCCAAGCATAGAGTACAAACTCAGTGGCATTATGGAAATGTCCTTCCCTGCACCACAGGGAAAAGCAAGAGCAAGTCAGCTGGGAGTGGGGAAGGAATAGAAATGAGAGAGGCGAATTTGGGTGCAAAAAGATCACAGAAAGGTTAAAGACAACTTAAAAACCACCTAAACCCCAAAAGAGAACAACAGGGTATAGAACACACAGCATCCCAGGAGAGCAGCCTCTGCTTTGCTCTGCTCACAGGGACTTTTCCTAGCAGAGCTCACCAGCCTGAGTTTCAGTTTTTCCTTCATACATTATAAAAGACAAATAAATCCAAAGGCATTAAAAAGATGTAGAAAACAAATAATGCTGGAAGGAAGCAGCTGGAAGCCCCTGGTGCCTGCAGCAGGACAGATCTGCCTCAGATCAGAGCAGAAGAACTTCTAGAATCAGAGAATTAGAGAACTGTAGAATGGTTTGGGTTGGAAAAGCCCTCTAAGATCATCCACTCCAACAATCAACCCAACACCACCATGGCCACTAAATCATGTCCCCAAGTGTCATGTCCACAGGTTTCCTGAACACTTCCAGGGATGGGGACTCCACCACCTCCCTGGGCAGCCTGTTCCAATGCCTGACCACTCTTGCAGCAAAGAAATTGTTCCTCATCTCCAACCTAAACCTCCTCTGACACAATTTCAAGCCATTTCCTCTTGTTCTGTCACTTGATACTAGGGAGAAGAGACCAAGCCCCACCTGGCTCTAACCTCCTTTCAGGGAGTTGTAGAGAGCAGTGAGGTCTCCCCTCAGCCTCCTCTTCTCCACGGTGGACAATTCCAGTTCCCTCAGCTGCTCCTCACCAGCCCTGTTCTCCAGGCCCTTCCCCAACTTCGTTGCCCTTCTCTGGACACACTCCAGGCCCTCAATGACCTCCTTGTGTTGGGGGCCCCAAAACTGAACCCAGTATTTAAGGTGCAGCCTCGCCAGTGCCCAGTACAGGCACCAGTGCCCAGTACAAGCACCAGTGCCATGCAGAGGTTCTCCAGTGAGATCCAAGCACCCACACAAGTTGGGTGCTTTGCATTCCTGTCTCTCTTTGAATGAAAAAGCACCAACTTAGCAACAAAACCCATGGACAAATAGCTGAAGAATGGAGCAGTTTTCCAGCATAATTTGTACTCCACGCTGCAGCTAAGATGCTTTATGCTGAGGGATCACCCATTCCCTGATTTTCCAGGCTTCTTAAGCCCATAATAAAAAGCACATGTCAGGGATTTCATTGCCTGCAGTCAGTGGCAGCAGCTATTCTTCCTCCCTGACTAAGAAGGTAAAACACAGAGTTCTGCACCTCTGCAGAATAAGTCACTGGCAAATTCAGATCTTGGCTGTAAATGAAGGCCTGTGGAGCACTATATCAGCTCCAGAGCCAGCAGCATGAAGAAAATGGCTCGATCCATCAAGTTAGAAGAGTAGGTTAGTGTTAGAGCAGCTGAGTGGGGTTGGTCTCCTCAGCTCAGCTGTGGAAAAAGGGAGGCACCTGTCCCCACACCCCAAATCTCTCATTGGAGGAGATCATAGAACCAACAGAATTGTTTGGGCTGGAAAAGACCTCTAAGATCATCAAGTCCAACTATAGTGGTGGCACAAAGGAGATCAGTGGTGGTGGGACACAGGAGCTCAGTGCTGGTGGAACAACATCTGGCATGTGCTCTATCCCATCCCTTTCCCTCCCCGAAAGCCAGCCCAGCCCCATGCAGAGCTGGCTCCCCCAAATGGTCCTGCTTTTGTGAAAGCATCTAACGTGGTCCCACTTTAATTCCAGCCGGGGGATCCAAGAATTGTTTGGATTTGAATATCGAGGCTACGTTTCAGTGATTTGCATTTAAATGTGTTGTCAGAGAACTCCCAGCAAGCTGTAACAAGACAACTGATTTGCATTTTAATGTGCACTTAAGGAATTTGGAGACATCTTTTCATGTGAGCAGTGTTATCTGAGGAACTTTCGCGTCTGAGGGGGAACGAGAGCGGCTGTGCTGCCAAGTACAGCTCCAGCAAAGATACTTCTCTGAGACAGCAACAGCCTGGTAGGACTTTGGTTAGGTAGTAAAAAGAAAGGCAAGTCTCACTCAAGTGGTGGGTTCCAGGGAGAGCTGGGAAGGTGGTGGTGATGTCTGGGCTGAGGAACAAGTCACAGAGGGCTCAGCCCTCATCATAGATTCATAGAATGATTTGGGTTGAAAGGGGCATTAAAGACCATCTAATTCCAGCTCCCTGCTATGGGCAGAGACACCACCCACTAGAACAGGCTGCTCAAGGCCCCATCCAAACTGATCCCACAGTCACCAAGGGATTTGTACTCAGGACCTCCTGGCTGATGCATGTTGGCTGCATGGGCTGATGTGCCAGGGCTTGTCAGATGGATTCGGCCTCCTCTGGGGACATATGGGACGTGTCCCTGTCCTGCAGGAGGGGGTTGTTTGCTATCAGGTTGTATCCAGGTGGACATGCTCAGAAGAGCTCAGGAGAGCTGTGACTCCTGTAGATCCCAACAGCTTCTGTCAGCTGGTGTCTGGACGGATTCATCAGAGCCGAGCTGCTGTTCCACAGTGGCTGTGTCACCGCACGCTGGGTCAGAGCAGGAGACGATGGAGTGGATTGTGACAGGCAAAACCAGGGACGAGCACTTCAGCATGCACACAAACCTCCCCTGGCCTGCACTTGCAGAGAAGCAGAAGGATATGCTTTGGATTAAAAATGCAGTGCCTGCTAAGGGCTCAGACTGCCACCAACAAGACCCAGCTCCTGCACAGCCCTGCCGGGGCAAGGGGACAGAGTGGGCACAGACATGCGTGGTGGAACCCCCTCACTCTGGTCCCAGAGAGAGGACTGGGTGGGAACTGTCTTTCTTGAAAGATTAGACTGGAGATTAGGAAGAGATTCTTCAGAGGGTGGTGAGACACTGGAACAGGTTGCCCAGGGAGGTTGTGGATGTCCCCTCCCTAGTGGTGTTCAAGGCCAGGCTGGATGAGGCCTTGAGCAACCTGGTCTTGTGGGAAGGTATCCCTGCCCATGGCAGGAGTTTGGAACTAAATGATCTTTAAGGTCCATTCCAACCCAATCCATTCTATGAATCCATGAAAGGCTCACGGAGTGTCCCTGGCTCAGGTCACACACCTTTATGTCTGTAAAATGAGAGCACTGGAGGCAGGAGCTGCAGAGCCAGGCTCCAGCCACGACCACTGCTGACACAGGCAGTGAGGAACACAACCAGTCCAACTCCCACATGATTTTCCCTACGGAAACATCCCTTGAGGTTTAACTTAATCTGTTCTCCTCAGCTCCTTCACCCTTTGGGAATAAGCTCAAGAAAGCGCTGAAGGTCTGTAGCAGCAGGAGAAGGCATTACAGTGCCATTATCAATACAAACCACTTTAAAACGTTCCCAGCATTTAGAGAAGAAGCCACAGAGAGACTGCAAACAAAATCTCTGATCGCTTTCCCAAACAGTATTTAATCTGTCCTGCAGCCAGAGCTGCATCTGCAAACAGCAAGCACAGAGTGGAGCTGCTACAGCTGTCACTACAGCTGAGCAAACACACTCCTGCTCAGATTTTACTCCTTAAAAGTCACTTTTTTCTCTTTGGAATACCTTCAGAATCAGGTCACACAACCTGCAAACCTCATCACTGGCATTTAGTTGTGGGCTGCTTCATGCAGTGGGGAAACCTGGCAGGCTTAAGTGCAGGAAATGGATAGAATCACAGAACGGTTTGGGTTGGGAGAGACCTCTAAGATCAGCTGGTTCAACCTTCAACCCAACACCACCATGGCCACTAAACCACATCTTCAACACCTCCAGGGATGGCGACTCCACCACCTCCCTGGGCAGCCTGTTCCAATGCCTGACCACTCCAGCAGGAAAGAAATTGTTCCTCATATCCAAACTAACCCTGCCTTGGCACAGTTCTGGTCATTTCCTCTATTCTATCAGCTGACACTAGGGGGAAGAGACCAAACCCCACCTCACTGCACCCTCCTCTCAGGGAGTTGTAGAGAGCAATGAGGTCTCTCCTCAGCCTCCTCTTCTCCAGATTTAATTTCTCTCTCTCCAGTGCAATGGTTTATGTCACCAAACAGCCCCAGGGACACTGGGAACACGGTTCTGGGATTCAGGTTTGGTTTGATGGCTGCATACCGTGAGCAGACACACTGACACCGACTCCAAGCCCTGGGCTGATTCCAAGCCACAGTGCTGTAGGTGGAGCGAAGTGTGGGAAGATCTTCATGGGATGATCATCCCACGGGCACGGCTGGCAGGGAGCAGGCAGCAGGGTGGCACACGTGTGCTGAGGGGACGTGGGACATTGTGAGTGAGGAGGAAGCATTCTGGTGCCAGGCTATGCCAGCAGACAGCTTAGCAACAGCCTCACCCACGTGGAGAAGAGTGGGTGGCAGCAAACCCCCATGGCAGAGCAGCTACCAACGCTCAGTCCCACGGGGATGTGCTGTCTGGGGACAGTGTCCAGTGTTTCCAGTGGGGAAAAGGCACAGTGCAAAGCTGCAACCTGCTCCTTGCAGGGAGGACCCAGGCACCAGCAGGCATATCAAGGCCCCACAAGCTTGGACATCTCCACCAGAGAAGGAGATCCATAAATTCTGGCACCGAGGGAGATCCTTTCCTATCCCCCAGAGCAGAGTGGCTGCGCTTTGGAAGGCAACACTTCAAACAAGCACCAAGTGGAAGAAGTTAACATTTCAGAGCTCTTTAACCCACTCATTCAGAAGCTGCCAGACAAGCTCAAATATTCCTGCTGGGGAGGGGGCAGGTAGCAGCTCGGATCAGTGCTGGGTGTCACCACCTTGCTCCTCACTCTGCTGTCCAGTGCTGCCACATGTTCACATCGAATCTTCACTCGTCTCCTGCATTCACACTATCCCCACCAGCAGCTGGGCATCTGCCAGGGCTGTGGAGCAGAGGAGAGGCCACCACATGCCCCTCAACACCGCAGGGCCTGCAGGCTCCTCCCCAGGTGCTCTCAGGAACACCCAAAGAGCTGCAACTGCTCTGGCTGTGGCCTTCTCGGTCAATGCCATTTTCTCCAGAATAATTATGGAAAACACTCATTATCAGCAGTAAGTGGGAGGGCATCATTTATTGTGCTCCAGGGCATCCCAAAAGCCCTTCCTGCGTCAGCACCGCTGCCCCAGCAAGAGGGGACATGCGAGCCCTGCAGGGATGAGACATCTCACAGCCTTTAGAGATGTGCTCCAGCAGCATGCTGATCCCAACGGGCTGCCCAGATCTCCCTGGAGCCCCTAGCCAGCCCCTGCTGCACCCTCCAGCCCAGCCACCACCAGACCCCTTTGTGTTCTTCACCAGTTTCCCAGGAAGCAGGGGGGGAAATAAAGAAAGGACTGAAGGGGCACTTGGGGTGCCTGGTTGCTGGATCCTTGATGCAAGAAGGAGCCTCCAGCCCCTCAGAGCTGTGCTCCCAGCCCTGCTGCTTTGTGAGGATGTTCCCATCATCTTCTAAACCCCCGTGGGCTGCACCGAGCAGCAGGGAGATTTGTACATTTGCATGCGAGAGGGATGAGTAACGGCAGCAGGCACGAGGGAGGAATAAATGAACCTGATTACACCTCCACCTGCAACTGGTGTCCTTGCCCTCATGCCATATGCTTGCATCATTTCTCACAGACACCTTCCCTGCAGCTGACATTGCCAGGATGGACATGTGGAAGGATCAAGGACAGGCTGCAGACTAAGATTTATTTTTTGCTGGTCAGGTCAGAACTCAGAAATATGTTCCCTTGTCAGGAGTGAGCTGGGTAGACACTGACTTAATGATTTAACACTTGAGAAATGTTGTTTTTCCCAGTCAAGAGATCTCAAGTACCTATGGTTTGATTCAGATGCAGGAGGCACTGGGATTCTTCTGCTTTCTGAAATGAGCTCTAAATTAAACACCAACACCATGGGCAAGTGCAAGTTTCCCTGTGTCCAGCTGCACACAGGAGCCTCGAGAGGGAACACCAAAGAGCCACATAAAACCTCAACCCCACTGAGAAGGAAAATGGAGGAGCCACATCAAACCACAACCCTCTGAGAAGGAAGATGGAGGAGCCACATCAAACCTCAACCCTCTGAGAAAGAAGATGGAGGAGCCACATCAAACCTCAACCCTCTGAGAAGAAAGATGGAGGAACCACATCAGACCTTACCTCTCCAAGACAGGAGATGGAGGAGCCACATCAAACCTGAACCCTCTGAGAAGGAAGATGGAGGAGCCACATCAAACCTCACCCCTCCAAGAAGACAATCTCCATTGCAGGCCCAGTAGACAGAAGCCAAAGCAGAACCAAGGCTGGCACACAAAGACTTGCCTGACACACCTACTCCTGAGTCCTTCCTTTGAGTATGTGACCTGGGGCAGGAGAAAGCCCAGATGTTCATGGGTGCTTTGTGGAGAGCACTGCTGTCTTGGCATGATGATCAGCCCTGTGTAGTGGGTGTAAAATATTCAGGTGGCCATGAATAATTTGCAGCAGTAGATTTTAATTCCTGTCTATAAAAGATTAAATAAGCTCATAAATGATGATGGAAACAGAACCCAGGTTAGAGAAGAATTATTGGACCTTTACTGGTGTAAAACTGGGGTCACTCTGGATTTATTCCAGTGCAATAAGACCAGAAACCTGCCCTCACATCATCACTCACAAGAGGTGTAGGTGGGCCATCAGCCCTTCCCACCTGCACCAGTCTGGCCCTGGGATCCAGAGCCATGGGAGGTTCCGGGGGGAACCTGCTCACCCTGGGGCGGGAGTGGTTTTGCCCTAGGGTGAGTTGGGCTGAGCACCAACACTAGCATCCTGGACCAGTGAGCACCCTGCAGGAGCAACTGGCACTGGTGAATACTGGGTTCAGTTTGGGGCCCCACACTCTAAGAAGGACAGTGAGGGATTGGAGAGGGTCCAGAGAAGGGCAATGAAGGTGGTGAAGGGTCTGGAGAACAGGGCTGGTGAGGAGCAGCTGAGGGAACTGGGGTTACTTAGTCTGGAGAATTGGAGGCTGAGGGGAGACCTCATTGCTCTCTACAGCTCCCTGAAAGGAGGTTGCAGTGAGCTGTGTGTTTGTCTTTTCTTCCTAGTACCAGGCAATAAAAGGAGAGGAAATGACCTGAAAATGTGCAAGAGGAGGTTTAGGTTGGACATGGGGAACAGTTTCTTTACTTCAAAAGTGGTTGGGCATTGTAACAGGCTGCCCAGGGAAGTGGTGGAGTTACCATCCCTGGAGGTGTTCGAGAAATGTGTGGACATGGCACTTGGGAATGTGGTTTAATGATGATGGTGGTGTTGGGTTGATGTTTGGAGTCAATGATCTTGGATGCCTTTTCCAGCTGAAACAATTCCATGATCTCTGTAGAGCTCTGCTCCATGGTCCTCCCAAGGAGAACCCCAGCAAGTCTAAGGGGAAATACAGGGGCCACTGGGATGGAAACAGTGAATGTATGGAGGAGGTTTAGGTAGAGATAGAGCTGGGTTTGATCTAGTTGCAAGGCAAAGAGACGGTGAGAAGACTTGCACAAGCACACAGGCAGGCAGGGAAGGAGAAAATGACAAGTGGAGCAGTAATGACAACAGTCCAAGAGTAATTTGTTCTTAACCTGTTCCAAATAAAAATCACTGGTGTACGAGTTCACTCCTTGGACCATCTGCAGCTCCTGAGCACAAGTTAAAATCCTGGCACCATCTGTTCAACTGGAGTTTGAGCACTGCACCAAAGCATGCCAAATCCCAACCACGCTCCAAGGACGGCAACCCCCTCGCGTCCCCAGCCCCCCGCTGCCAGGTGCCAACCAGACAGGGACAGAGCGCAGCTGGCTCTGAGCAACGCCAATCTGGGAGCTTGCTGGCACCTGGCCTGGAGGAACCTGAAAGAAGGCTGCACTGAGGCCAGTGTGGGTCACTTCTTCCAATTAACAAGGGGTATGACCAGAGGAAATGGCCTCAAGTTGCCCCAGGGGAGGTTTAAGTTGGACATTAGAAGAAAATTCTTCATTCAAAGGGTTCTCAAGGATTGGAACAGGCTGCCCAGGGAGGTGGTTGAGTCCCCATCCCATGAGGGGCTTCAAAGAGGCACAGATAGGGTGCTGAATTTAGCACCAGTCTTAGTAGAGTTAGAGAATGGTTGGGATTGATGGTCTTAAAGGTCATAGAATTATAGAACCAGGTTGTAAGAGACCTCCAAGATCACCCAGGCCAACCTAGCACCCAGCCCTATCCAATCAACCAGACCATGGCACTAAGTGCCCCAGCCAGGCTTTGCTTGAACACCTCCAGGGATGGTGACTCTACCACCTCACTGAGCAGCCCATTCCAATGCCAATCACTCTCTCTGCCAACAACTTCCTCCTAACATCCAGCCTAGACCTGCCCTGGCACAACTTGAGACTGTGTCCCCTTGTTGCTGGTTGCTTGGGAGAAGAGACCAACCCCCACCTGGCTACAGCCTCCCTTCAGGTCTTCTCTAACAAAACCTATTTCATCATTCTATTCCATGATTCCATGAAAGAGGGACAGGATTTCAGTAGCACATCCTGAGACACCTTCACAGCTCTGACATAAAAAAACCAACTGAGACAGGACACCTGAAGACTGTAACATGAGCAGAAAAAAGTCCTCTGGGTTCTCATGGGATGTATTTTGGTGTTGACAACAGCCTGCTTGCCATCCTGCAGAGCTGGTAGCCCTAAGGAAGCCCTTCCAGAAGACAGATCAACCACAGCCATAGTGAGGTTAAACTCCCTTGGCCCTACCCCAGTGACCTTTGCTGGGCCACAGTGGTGGGTTGGACTGTCTAGTCCTTCTACACCTCTGCCAGACACTCATCACAATCACCTCCACAGCTGCCATTTGTCTCTGTGATGGACCAAAGAGGAGACAGTGAGACCCCATCAGGACCTAGAGCGGTTAGGTACTGCAGATCCAGGGTAAGTTGGGACTCAATGGGGGAAAAAAGCAGAACAATGTCTTGTAAAGCATCTAAACCTCTACCTTGCTAAATTAGCCTCACAAGATTTATTCCATCTTGGAACTAATTATTAGTGGAGAGGCTGTTGAAAGCCTTCACATATTTGTTATTGGTCCTAGTGGGACAAAATCAATTTTAACATGGAAATTAATATAATATCTGCCCAGCCTCCTCCAGTGAGGTTTCTTTCCTTAGCAATATCGTAGAGTTACAAACCATCCATCATATCCCCTGCTCCTGAGGATCAATTCCTTCAAGAAAGAAAACCCAGAAACCTGTTCCCTTGCCACTGTGGTATATGAAGTGAGGGAAAGTGGGGGTAGAGAGGGAAAGCAAAGCCCTGCCAAGCCAGTAAATCTTCCAGCCCTTCCTTCCTGATCAATGGAGCTACCTAGGCATGTTCCCAACACTTAATTAACTCCTGCTCCCCAAGAAAGCTGCATGCAATGTTGCCTTGCCATTATTTACTCTCTGCCATCCAACTTCTTAGCTTTCACAGAATCAGAAAAGCTTTGGATTGTTTAGTTAGAAAAGCCCTCTAAGATCATCAAGCCCAACCATCAACCCAACACCCCCACAGCCACTAGACCATGTCCCCCATCCAGGGGCAGCAGTAGAGGAGCACTATGAACCTGTGAGGAGGGACCTGGTCTCCCCTTGGCATTGAGGATGTCACCAAGTTACAGAACTTCTTTCCACAGACCAAACTTACACCAATTCTTCAACCCCATTTAATCTGAATTCTGCCTTCACCTACAGGACTCTTAACAGCAGCAGATTCTTCAATCAAATCTTCACTGGTGGAAGCATTTTTATCAGCATCCTGATTTAAATATTCTTTGTCTCCTTGAAGTGAGGCAGAGCAGCTCCCTCTCTGCTCTGACCTGAAGGAAGGGAATGAATTATTCCTTGTGTAATAGAAGTGCATTGACTTGAGATAATGGAGGATTTGTTCTCCTGAATGCTCACAAATGAATGAAATCAAGGATCCCAGAAACTGCTCTTTCCTCAGCCAGGAACATGTGCTTTGGCATCTTGATAATTGTGGCTTCACCAAGGAAAGTGAAGCCACCCATGGGCTGCACATGGTTTGGGTTAATGACATTGAAGGGAATGAAAGAACTGAATCCTCCCGCTCTGATCTGCCCTGGTGAAGCCACAGCTGCAGTACTGGGAACAGTTCTGGACTCCACAGTTCAAAAAAGACAGGGAACTACTGAAGAGAGGCTCTGAAGATGCTGAGGGGGCTGGAGCAGCTCTGTGAGAAGGAAAGGCTGAGAGCCCTGGGGCTGCTGAGTCTGAAGAAGAGCAGCCTGAGACAGGATCTGCTCAATGCTCAGTAAGAGCTAAAGGACCCACTGGGGGCAAGGGAATGGGCCCAGACTCTTCTCAGTGGTGCCCAGGGACAGCATAAGGAGCACAAACTGGAACCCAGGGGGTTCCATCTGAACAGGAGGAGAAACTTCTTTGGTGAGAGAGTGCTGGAGCCCTGGAACAGGTCGCCCAGAGGGGTTCTGGTGTCTTCTTCTCTGAAGAGATTCCAACCCCACCTGGCCATAGGGATGCTGGGCAAGCTGCTGTGGGTGCCTCTGCCTTAGCAGGGGGGTGGACTGGATGGTCTCCAGAGATTGCTTCCAACCCCCACCATGATGGGATCTGGTGTAAATGAGCCATAGGAACAAAACCTCTTTAAAGTGCAAGTCTGTTGGGTTAAGATGTGATGGCAGAGTTGAGAGAAAGTCTCTCTGTCCCATGTTGGCAGAAGTGATGGAGAGAAGATCTAGTCAGAGAAAGGTCATCAGGTGCTATCATGGCATGGAGAAACTAATGAGGCAAATGGAACTGAGCTTCCAAGATCTTGTCAGCAACATGTTTCTAGAGTGACCTCCCCAGAAAGCTCAGCTGTACTAAACAAAGCACCTTAAATACATTTGCTGTGTCACAACATGAGCTTCCTTCCAGAACAAACTGCTCTAATTAGCCAAACATCATGGGAGCACACACTGCTGTCAGGGCAAGGAGCAGCACAGGAGCAAGCTGCAGCAGAAATGCCTGGCCAGACCTCCAGCTCTGAGCTCAGCAGAACTTTTGTCATTATAGAACTCCCCATGTTTACTCTTCTGCTTATAAATACAACATTTACAATAAATGGCAGCCATAGAAGTCATAGATAATATAAGAAACATCACAGAATTATAGAATCATGGAAGCCTGGGTCAGGAGGGACCTTAAGGAGCGTCCAGTTCCAATCCTCCTGCTGGGAGCAAAGACACCTCCTGCTAGATCAGGTTGCTCAAGGTCCCATCCAAGCTTTGAGCTGTGGCCTCACCAGTGCCCAGTACAGGGGGACAATCACTTCTCTACTCCTGCTGTTCCAAGCCAGGATGCTGGTGGACTTCTTGGTCACCAGGACACACTGCTGGCTCATCCTCAGCTGTCAACCAGAAGCCCCTGGCCCTTTTCTGCCTTGGTAATTGTACCAAAGGACCTTGGTATGTTAACTTTTCCAGTGGTGTCTAAAGGAAAGTGAGGCTCTGGAACTGGGAGATTCCTCTTTAGGTTTCAATAGCTGGGCATAAGCTCTGTTGAGACACCCATACATACAAACTGACCCATTACAGGGTGATCCTCCTGACCTCTTTCAGTTGACTCTCAGTCACAGAAAATGCACTTCTCTCCATAAGCCTCACACTGGTGCAAGCACTCTGCAGCAGAAGTATCCATTTGGACTCAGGCAGCTGGTTCATCAATCACCAGCCTTAAAAATGCTCCAGTGCTGAATCTCCTCCCAAAGTGCTCAGTGATTTATAGGGGCTCATCGATTAGCTGCTAAGGCAGCTAAAAAATGCCTCTATCAAAACAGGCAGTGAAAGAGAACCCCAGCCATCCTGGTTTGCATCTCCAAACCCTGGAAACCAAACTCAACATCCACATCTGGAAATCTCAGTGATGGGGATCTGGAGTTTGTTGGGAGAAGATAACAACAAACCTGGAATTTGTAACAGGAAAAATGAGGCTGAGTCTTGGGATGTACTTCTAGAAGAACAGAATTACACTGGAGCAGCTTGTGGGATGCCCTCATCCTTGCTCTGAGCTCAGGCTGATGGGGCATTTGTCTGTGGACAAGGCCTGAAAGCCAAATTTCAAGAGCAAGCTCTCTCTCTGCATTTTTTTCAGAGAAGACTCACTCAAGACTTCAGGTTGAATTACCATCAGCCTGGATCAGAGAGTATTTTTACAGCAGAATTCAATCAGGCTGAAATAGAACCCAGTGGAACGTGCTGATTTTGACTGAATTCTGCACTTCAAATATTCTCAAAGCCAAAAACTCAGAGCAGAGCTTGAGTGAGCAAAAAGCCATCAGAGAACTGGGGAAAACAGAGTTCGTTTGGGCTCCTACAAAGGGAATCTCACTGATTTTTTTTCAGCTGAGAGTTTTCACTGGTGGGCAAATCCATTATTTTGTCCCACAAAAGACCAGCATTGCAGAGGCTCATCCTGAAAGTAGGAAGTGAGGACAGCTCCTATGATCATCAGTTCAGCTAAAATAACCCTTGGATTGACAGTGAATGTTTCCATCCACTTACACTAACCATGCCCCTGTCCTAGGCACTGGTAAAACCACACTTCAAATGCTGGATTCAGTTTTGGGGCTCTCACCACAAAAACAACACTGAGGTGCTGGAGAAAGTCCAGAGAAGGGCAGCAAAGCTGATGAAGGCTCTGGAGAACAGGGCAGATAAGGAACAAAGGAACAGATGAGGCACTTGGGGGTTTCAGCCTGAAGATGAGGAGGCTGAGGGGAGACCTCGTTGCTCTCTACAATTCCATGAAAGGAGGTTGGAGTGAAGTGGGGATTGGTCTCTTCTCCCTAGTAAAAAATGACAGCACTACAGGAAATGGCCTGAAATTGTGCCAGGAGAGCTTTAGGTTGGACATGAGGAACATTTTCTTTGCTGCAAGAGTGGTCAGGCATTGGAACAGGCTGCCCAGGGAGGTGGTGCAGTCCTCATCCCTGCAGGTGTTCAAGAGATGTGTGGACATGGCACTTGGGGACATGGTTTCATGGCCATGGTGGTGTTGTCTTGATGGTTGAGCTCAATCTTAGAAACCTTTTCCAACCAAAACAATTCTATGATTCTATGAAAATATAATGCTGCCTTCTGTCATCAGATCTGGAGCTCAAGCTCCACTCTTTCTTGAGTACTCAGGTTGGACTGGGTGATAGTTTGGGCTGGATGATCTTGGAGGTCTCATCCAATCTGGTTGATTCTATGATTCTAAATTAAGAAGGCATAATAATGGCTTCAAGCTTTGCTTGTATTCCAGGATTAACTTGAGCATGTCTTTGAAATCAGCCAGGGGAATCACCCCAGCAAGGTCCTTTGGACTGGCCAGGCCACAAGGAAATCCATTCTGCCACATCTAACTCATTTCAGGCTATTTTTGTCCTTTAATTAAAGCAGGGGTTTGAGCACTGGAAGCCCTGCCATATGAGGAGAGTCTGAGAGAACAAGATTTGTTCGACCCTGAGAAGAGAAAGCTCTAGGGAGACCTTATGACCATGTACTAGTACATAAATGGTGGCTACCAGGAGGATGGAGACTCCCTTTGTACAAGGAGTGCCGTGGAAAATACATGGGGTGATGGG
The DNA here is from genome assembly GCF_015220805.1 of Pogoniulus pusillus. NCBI lineage: Eukaryota > Metazoa > Chordata > Aves > Piciformes > Lybiidae > Pogoniulus > Pogoniulus pusillus. The sequence goes on along the minus strand of NC_087285.1, from coordinate 10,657,662 downwards.
GACAAGTTACTGCTGGGGAGATCCCCACTGGACTCCAGCAGGAAATGTTTCCCTATGAGAACATTTGGACACTGGAGTCATCTGCCAAGGGAAGTGGTGGAGTCCCCTACATGGGACAGCTTGACAGGGTTCTGGGCCAACTCATTTCAACCTTCCTGTTACCTAGAAAGGTTGGACCAGAGGCTCCCTTTCCAACCTGGCATTCTGTGAAATCTCCTACAAGATCACTCTGACTCTTTGTAAAGATGTAATTTAGATTTTCCTTCTTGCCTCCACATTTCTTTGTGTTAGCCTTGAACTTGAGAAGGCAAGGGAAAAAAAAAAAAAAAAAAGCAAACCCAAGCTGAGAAGTGTTGTGGTTATAAATTTAAACAAATTCAGGATGGCTGGAAAGGAGAAAAAATAAAAACCCACCCCAACAACCTGCTGCAAGGAAGTGTTTGTCTGCGGGTACAATATGTTGCTGATATTCCTTGAATGGAAAATATCTGTGTTGTGTTTTCTTGTTTACACTCCTTTGCTCTTTCAGAGTTTGTTTTCACTACAACCACATTCCAGCTCGTTTTAGAAGGGCCAGACCCCAGCAGGCTGAGTAAGGCTGGTGGGAGCCGTCCTGCGCTGTGCCACGGGGAGCACCCCAAGGATTCACAGATTCACAGACTGCATCAAGCTAGAAGGGACCCGTGAAGGTCATCTTGTCTGACCCCTCTGCACTCAGCAGGGACACTCCCAACTACAGCAGGCTGTCCAGAGCCACACTGTCTCATCTTGAATGTCTCTAGGGATGGGGCCTCAACCACATTTCTGGGCAACCAATTTCAGTATCTCACCACCCTCACTGTGGAGAGCTTCCTCTTACTGTCCAAGCTAAATCTCTCCTGCTCCAGTTTCAAACCATTGTCCCTTATCCCATTGCCACAGGCCTCTCTGAACAGTCCCTCCCCAGCCTTCCTGTAGGTCCCCTTCAGATATTGAAATGCAGCTCTAAGGTGTCCTTGGAGCCATCTCTTCCCCATGCTGAACAGCCACAACTCTCCCAGCTGGTCCACATAGGAGACATGTTTCAGCCTCCAACCATCTTTGTGACTCCTCTGGACCTGCTCTAGCAGGTCCATGTCCTCCTTGTACTGGGAGTCTCATAGCTGGACACTGCACTCCAGGTGAGGTCTCACCACAGCAGAGCAGAGCAGAGGGGCAGAATCCCCTCTCCATCTGTTGGCCACTCTGCTTTTGATGCAGCCCAGGCTCCCATTGTCCTTCTGGGCTGCAAGTGCCCATTGCTGGTTCATGTCCAGCTTCCCATCCACCAGCACCCTCAAGTCCTTTTCTTTAGGGCTGCTCTCAATCTCCTCATCCTCCAACCTGGACTGATATCCAGGATTGCCCCAGCCTAAGTGCAGGACCTTGCACTTTGCCTTTTTTGGACCTTATGAGGTTCTCCTCAGCCCACTTCTCCGGCCTGCCCAGGTCTCTCTGGGTGGCATCCCTTCCTTCAGGCTTACCAATTGTACCACTCAGTTTGGGATGCACAATTCTGCATCCCAGTGCAGCACCCTGGAGTTCCCTGTTTCCATTGCTCCCCTGAAACCTCTCCCTGGCACAGAGATGCTGTTATCACAGCAAAGTTCTCCTCTGATCAGCGCTGCTGTGAGACCTCATGTGCACTGCTCCTGGAAAACATCCAGCTCAAGGCTGCAGTTTAAAACACATTGATTTATTTTGCCCTTAAATGCCAGCCTTCCTTGGTTAATCCTTTAGTCATTACAAGTCTCCTTCTGGATCACAGAGCAGTAGCAGATTCACAGATGAGTTGTTGCCTCCAGTCCATACCTTGAGAAGGCTCCAGGGAGACCTTATGACCATGGTGACAGTACATAAAGGGTGGCTACCAGGAGGATGGAGAATCTCTTTAAGCAAGGAGTCCCATGGAAAAGACAAGGGGTGATGGGGACAAGTTACTGCTGGACAGATCCTCATTGGATTCCAGCAGAAAATGTTTTTCTATGAGAAGAGTTGGACACTGGAGTCTTCTCCCAAGGGAAGTGGTGGAATCCCCTGCACTGGACAGCTTTAAGGCTCAGATGACAGGGTGCTGGGCCAGCTCATTTCAACCCTCTTGTTACCTAGAAAGGTTGGACCAGATGGTCCTCAGAGTCCCTTCTAATCTGACATTCTGGGATTCCGTTGGTCCTGCAGCAGCAGAGGTGATGGTCAGAAGACTATGGGATGTCATCTGTGGCCTAAGTCTCCTCAAAACCTCTGGAAGCTTTTCAGTCTGTCAGGATAAACTGGGGAAAACTCCATTGTCCTGCAGGCTGAGCAAAAAATGCTGAAAGCAAAGCTCCTTTAAAAGGAATATGAGAACAGCTCCAGCTGCTTCCAGCTCCCCCACCAGCAGAGGACCATTCTTCTGAGAGCCATTGGCAAGATGGACCAGACTCACTGGTGATGGTAATAATGACCTGGAAGTAGAAACATCTCCTGTCCACAGGAAGTTTGCATTATTCATTGCATTAGAATTTGGGTTGTTATCTTTGGGTTATTTTGATCAGCACAAACTGGAAGCCAGGAGGTTCCATCTGAACAGGAGGAGAAAATTCTTTGCTGTGAGGGCCAGGGCCCTGGAGCAGGCTGCTAAAGGGACTCAAAACCTTCACAGAGGAAGGTTGTGTAATACCTGGGCATATTTATGTCTCAAATAAATCTGGGTTGGAAAAATGGGGGGAAATACAGATGCAAAAATTCCTCTGCTCAATGTGGTGGAGTCACCATCCCTGGAGGTGTTCAAGAAAAGCCTGGATGAGGCACTTAGTGCCATGGTCTGGTTGACTGGACAGGGCTGGGTGCTAGGTTGGACTGGATGATCTTGGAGCTCTCTTACAACCTGGTTGATTCTATGATTTTATGATTCTATTATTCAAATTAGATCATTTGGCAAGAACCATTTGGTCATCATTTTCAGTGGTGCCCAGCGACAGAACAAGGGGCAACAGGAACAAAATGGAGCTCAGGAGGTTCCACCTGAACAGGAGGAGAAAACTCTTTGTCATGAGAGTGCTGGAGCCCTGGAGCAGGCTGCCCAAGAGGTTGTGGTGTCTCATTCTCTATAGGGATTCCAAACCCACCATTATGATGCTGGGCAAGTTGCTGTGGGTGCCCCTGCTTTGGCAGGGGAGGTGGAGTGGACAGTGTCCAGAGATCCCAACCCTTGCCATGCTGAGATGCTGGAATTCTGGGATCTTCACTGAGTTAAAACCAGATAGAGTCAACTCTCAGCATGTGTCAGCACCAGTTTAAAGAGAAGCAGCTGATGTTGCTCTTCCACATCTGCCTGCCAGCACACTGTGAGTGTCACTGCACAGGAGCACTCAGGTTTGTCACTCAGATTCTATAACTCTTTGTGAGTCAGTGGCACCAGGATGGGATGTCTTGGCTCTGCTTGCACACCCAAAGTGAGAGGCTGCAGCTGGCTGCATTAATCCCACTGAATCATCTTGTATAAAGGACACCAGGATAATCCTAGGGATACATGTCCAACAGGCAGCCATAGAGAACATCTGCAGAGGGTAGCACTTGGCATTTCTCCTCCCTCCTGCCCAGCCTCGCCCTGGAGGATTCATCTGTTTATCCCAGAATAATCCAAACCCAGCTTCCTAAACATCTCTGCCCATCAGCCTCCAACCAGCAAGTGAAGAGCACACCCAGGCAGCCTCTCCTTGAAAGAGCAAGAATGTGCAGCTGTCCCTGGAGAGAGCGGAGCTGGCACACATCCTTTGGGAGCAAGAGCCCTGTTGGCTTTCAAAGCTACCCAGGAACATCTCCCAGCTTCCTTTGAACATCTGCAGGGTCTTGAGCTGTTCCAGATGTGAAGTGGTTGGTGCAAGGCAAGGCTTAGGCAAATCATTGTCCTGATTTCCTCCTGTTGGCTCAGACTGAAGCACAGCTTTAGGAAGGGCAGGGGCAGTCTCCCTCCAGCCCCATATTTCCTCCTGCTAATGACCTTCAAGGAGCACCTGTCAGCCCCTCTCCACTTGCTTGTTGCAAGAAACATTTGGGTTGAACTCAAGGCTTGACATATCTCACAAATTCTCCCTCACCACCTCTCAGTGTAGCTGTTAGCAGCCCCAGGTTCTCCCCAGTTCCTTCTCTCCAGACTGTGCATGGATTCTCTCTCCTTTTCTTCTATTTGTATCTCTATGTTTGGTCCTTTTTGCCTCATACCTCTCCTTTCCCCTTCCTTTATTGCTCCAGCTAAGCAGAGTTGCCAGCCTTCTCCCTGTTGGTGTCACCCAGAGCTATGGAGCAAGCCAAGAGAGTGAAGCAAGGGGTGTGATGTGAAACACTACAGCTGGGACATCCCCTCCTTGCTGTCAACTGTTCTAAGAGCACACTGCAGCCTCAGCCTCTGACCAGCAGAGAGAGAAGAGACATAGCATCAGGGTTCAGGGAGCAACAGCAATATGCAGACACGGGCTGCCATGCAGTTTCTCTCCATCCAATCCCATCTCATCCCATCCTACAGACATGTCCCTCAGCTCCTCGCTGCCCAGCAGACAAGTTCACATAATCTGCCATGTCACTGATCTGCTGTCTGAAGCAAAGCCTTCTCCATTTCCAGCCTGCTCCTTTGCTGCCCTGGCAATCAGACGATCCCCTCGTCACCCACAGTCATGGCAATGCTGCAGTAGTGGGGCCAGGCAGGAAGGGCTGGTTTGGAGGTGATGGGAGGTGGGGATAAAGAGCCTGCTGCTGCTGCTGCTGCCGAGTCAGGACTGGGGCCAGGCTGCAGCAGGCTGAGCCAGCCCATGTGCTTCAACACTTCCCGCCCCCACCACAGCATCTACCAGATGTTCAAGTGTACATTTTTGATTCATCCCATCCTGGAGGTTGAAAACATTTTAAAACGAAGATCCAAGCAGAGACTATCACTCTCTTCAAAAGCAGGAGTGTTTGGAGATGTGGGTTCACTTCCAGATCATCAAAACAACAGGAGGTGGAGGAGGAACCACAAAATGGTTCAAGTTAGAGAACCACCCTTAGCCAGCACAACACTGGAGTAAATGTCTTCGGTGTAAGAGAAACTGGAGGGAAAGAAAAAGCATGAGCAGAATCTCACCTCCTTCCCTCATCTCTTACTCCAGCTGTAAGCCTTCTCAACAGGCAGGAGCTGCCTTTCAAAGGGCTGTTACTTTATGGCTCAACCCCCTGCAGCACTCCAGGCTTGGGGTGAGGTGGCTGGAAAGCTGCCCAGCAGAGAAAGACCTGGGGGTATTGATCCACAGCTGGCTGAAGATGAGCCAGTGTGTGCCCAGGTGACCAAGAAGGCAAACAGCATTCTGGTCAGAATCAGGAATAGTACAGCCAGCAGGACCAGGACAGAGGCTGTCCTCTGTACAAAGGGTTTGGGAGCCCTCACTCCAAGAGGGACATTTTGGTGCTGAAGCAGGTCCAGAGAAGGACATGGAAGCTGGGGGAGGGTCTGGAGAACAGAGCTGGTGAGGAGCAGCTGTGGGAACTGGGGTTGGTTAGTCTGGAGAATTGGAAGCTGAAGGGAGATCTACCTGAAATCAGGTTGCAGGGAAGTAGGGGTTGGTCTCTTCTTCCTGTTATCAGGTGATAGGAGAGGAAATGGCCTGAAATTGTGCAAGAGGAGGTTTAGGTTAGACATGAGGAGCAATTTCTTTACTGCAAGAGTGGTCAGGCATTAGAACAGGCTGCCCATGGAGGTGGGTTGAGTCCCCATCCCTGCAGGTGTCACAAAGAGGCAGAGATGTGGTGCTGAGGAACATGCTTTAGCATCAGCCTTGGAAGAGTTAGAGAATTATTGGACTTGATGGTCTTAAAGGTCTTTTCCAACCAAAACATTTCCCTGACTCTAATGTGTCAGCACAGCCTGTCCTCAAACCTTCCTGTGCACCCTCCTGTTTGAAGCCAGAGAGGATCCCAGCTGTGCTCCCAGCACTGCTCTGTTATCCCTAGTGCCACATTTTGCAGCCCATCTTGCCACCCACCCAGCAAAGCAGCTGCAGGTTTGCTGTACTGGGAGCTGGTTGCATGCCCTGCATTTTGGGAACATCTCCTCCACAGAGAAGATGAGTCTCCCATTAGCCTTAATAGCACCTACATTTGAAGAGGGGGAGCAAATGTCACCCAGTGTTAGTCGTGCAGCACAGGCTGTACCCATCTGAGGAGCTGCACAGTTACACCCCCCCAGGTCCATCTGATCCACTCTCAAAAGGATCTGCACATGATGAATGCTCTTTATTTTCCTGCCAACCACTAACATTCACCTTCTGAGTGATATTTGGAGCATAAAATGTATTTGATGTGTCAAAAAAAACCCTAAGTCACAGGATCCTTGAATGCCAGCATGGTGGGGGTTGGCAGGCACCACGAGGGTCCTCCTGAAACAAAGCTGGAGTGAGGTGGGGGTTGGTGTCTTTTCCCTAGCATCAGATGATAGAAGGAGAGGAACTGGCCTGGAATTCTGCCAGAAGAGCTTTAGCTTGGACATGAGGAACAATTTCTTTGCTGCAAGAGTGGCCAGGCATTGGAACAGGCTGCCCAGGGAGGTGGTGGAGTTCCCATCCCTGGAGGTATTGAATTTGTGGACGTGGCACTTGGGGACATGGTTTCATGGCCATGGTGGTGATGGGTTGGTGGTTGGTTTTGATGATCTTAGAGGTCTTTTTTAACCCAAACTATCCTATGATTCTGTGATAATCTAGTCCAATTCTCCTTCTAAAGCAGGGCCACCTACATCAGAAATTACTCCCTCTAATCGTCCTCCTCTGGAAATAATCATCCTTCCACAGCTCTGAGTCCCTCCAACTGGGCATGTCACAGGAGTTACAAAGCAGCTGTGCAAAGACCACTCCACTCTGCCCAGTGATTATACTGGACACCTCCCATGTTTAGTCCCATTAACCTGCACACAAGAGTTTGGTGAATTAATGCTTATATAGACACAATTGGCACCTCTAATTAAATAATTATGGTTAAGTAGCTGCAGAGAAGTTGTGATGTTCCACCAGAAAGCAGATGTCATTTTTACTAGTCCTCCAAGGTTCAAAGGGAATGATTTGGGGAAGTTTGGCATGAGGACTATTTGGCTCCAGCAGGATCTGGTGGGGATCGTGGCTGCACTCCGGTTGGGTGGCTGCAGCCAGACCACACACAGAGGGATGGAGGAGCTCAGAGCCCTCCAGCAGCAATACCATAGCAAGTAGAGAGGCACAGAATGATTCAGATCGAGATAAAAGAGAGACTGAGCATCACAGTCATTGCTTTAGTTTCTACCTCAGGAAGGAACCCTTTGGAACATCCACCTCTGGAACTGCATCAGTGTCCAAACCCCACCAAACTGATAGAAGACCAATGCAAAGCCTCTTGAGCTGCAGAAGAGCCTTTCCAGGAACTTCAAATGGATTGAGCTTTCCCTGCACTGCTGAGAGAAGATTTTATGATGCCTGCTACAGACTTTCACCTTCCCAAATTTCTGATGCACCTCTTGGCACCTAACCTGTACAGGTGATGTGCAAACAACGAGCAATCATTGAAGGGAAAAACTGGAGGGACATAAAGCTCAGGAGTCTGTAACTCATGTCAAACCTGTGTTCATCCTCTCTTCAACTAGCAAACCATTGTGCCTATAAGGAACTTAGAATCTGTTCTGAGCTTAAACCCAAATGCAAACACCATTTATTCCTTTAACTACATGAATTCTCCTCTTGTAACTCGTACCAGGCACTCATCTCAACCAGAAGAAGCCTAATAATAGAAACCATCCATCCCTGTAGGAATATAAGCAGATCCATGACCTTAGAACCATTTTGCTAGAGAAATCCAGCTAGGAAACTAATTTTAAGTAAATCTATGCACGTCAAAAACACAGATGGCTTTTGAGGGTGCTAACTTAAGCACCATTACATAAGCAGATTAGGGCTGCCTGTTGAGCCCAGACACAGGAGTAGATGAATCCAGTGTTACACACCAACTACTCACTTCCTGTTACATCGCCTACCTAAAACTTTTGCCAGCTCTCTAGGCTGCTCTCTGTAGACACCACACACCCCACAGCAGAGCATTTGCACTCTCCAAACCCCACTGCCCAAAGCAGCAGCTGGCCAAAGTCCACTTCTACCAATGGGCTGGGAAAATATCCCATCCTTCACCCCCTCAACATGAAAACGAAAGAAAAGCAGCCCCTTGAGCCTCTCAAATATCTCAGCCCAGCAGCTGTGCTCTGATTTTCTAGTACAGAATGACAGGATCAAAATCACCCCAGTGTTACTACTGCTGATGGTGCCTCTACCTGAATTTCAGTTGGAAAGTTAATGAGCCTGCTCCAGCCATCAGTGAAACCACCCCAGTGGTGTGTGATCTGAGGTGATTGTGCTAAGCAGGGCAGATGCTCCTCATCAGGAGGAGACTTTGTTTTCCACGGGCATGTTGCATAACAAGGCAGAGCCACTTGCCTCTCCCCACCCCAGGCCCTTGTGTTGGAGAACATCAGCTGGCTCTGAGAAGGCCCCTGCTGAAAAGCAGCCAGGGGGACAGGATTTTGTTTTCCCTTCCCTGTAAGTGTGTCAGGTCTGTTGACAGATGGTTTGGCTGCCTCTGCTCGACTACCATCAAGCAGCTATTACCTTTGTAAATGGAATCCCATTTGAAGATTGTCTGTAATGAAATCCGTGGTGTGTCTGCAAGGCTGTGATCGCATCCCGCACGCAGCGGGGCAAGGTGGAAGGCAGGCAGATGGCTGATGCAGGCAGCCTCCAGGCACAGGGACGGGGGCTTTTGGCAGTCTGTGCTGCCACCTAGCCAGGACCAAGCCATCGGCTTCAGCCTTGATCTGCATTTCGAAGGCTTCGGCTGAAGCGTAGCCCCCCCCTTCCAGACCTACATAAAGCCTTAGGCACAAGGACATTTGCTCTCTCTGTGCTTTGAGAATCGGCCAAGGGAAGAGAGCAGCTTCAGACAGACAGTGCCACTCCCACCCCCCCTTCAGAAGCTGTACTTACGGTAGAAGACATATTCGGTGTAGCTGGACCAGACCTTGTCATCGGTGTACTGGTTGACAAAGGAAGCTGTCACCGAGGAGTTACAGGCCACCATGTGGAATCCACACTCAGACAACATGTCAAAAGCCCTCTCCAGGTGCTTGAACTTGAGATAAAACCTGGAGGTGTACCTCTCTGGTGCCCTGTCCGGATCTCTGCTTTCATTCAAACTTTCACCAAAGACCTCTTTAACCAGAGCAATCCTTCCACAAACCAAAATCCTTGGGACCCTCCTGAATTTGGCATCTGCTTGGCTCTCCCTGCCAATTGTGCACGACCCCCGGTAGCCGATGGTAATGAATCCCCACTTGCGATCAGGCGGTAAGAGTGCTGAGGGTGGACAGATTCTGGTGTCACTGCCCTGGGATACCTCTTCATAGTCACTGTGGCAATAATCATCTGGGCTTTGCTTGCTGTCATCAGGACTCAGAAGCTTGACCAAGTCTGGGAGCTGGAAGTACTCAGCCTCCCTCTTAAGCCTCCCCTTCTCTGGGAAGTGGTCAGGCAAAACCACTTGCTTGTCCCTGAGATAGTCCAGAATATAACGGAAGAGGAAACCATCTCTGTCAATAAAAAATCTTCCCTTGGAGTCCTTGGCCAGATCGTTGGCTGTGTCTCTCTTTGGGGTGAACATTTTCCAGAGCAGGGAGTGAGGGGTGCCAACCAAGGTGGAGTGGCGGGTAAAGTAGACCTGGCCACCCACATTTAGCTCCACTACCTCTGGGAAGGAGTGGAGCCCAGTCCCCTGCTCCCGAGCAGGAAGGTAAGTCCTGCAGTTGCCACTCAGAGCCATGGTACTTTAAAGAAGAAATCAGCAGCAGGAAGCAGCAGGACTATCAATCACATCCAAGTGTAGAATAAGGCTTCCAATATTAAGACAAATGGGGGAAAAGGGGAAGCGAGAAAACAGAAAACCAGCCTAAAGGTTTGTTTAACCCAAATCTGAATTGTCCATGAGTGACAGTGTGGCAGAAGTGGCTTATTCCCTATGCCATGGAGGTTGGAGAGATTCACTTCATGAAATGCAATCACAGCCTTAGATCTTCCCACAAAGCCATCCAAATCAACGGCAAGCCAAGCCTGTGGTCATTCACAGGTCTGTCAAAAGGAAAACAAAGTGAGACACAAATTAGTCTGTGAAGCACCACAGGAGCTGCAGCAGAGAGAAGCAGAGCAGTTTGGAAAGCCAGGCTGCATCTGCTGCTAAATGGGTCTGGTTCTCAGCAAGTTCTGTGCTCCTTTCTCACAACTACTTAGCAATGAAAGGATAACAAACGACTCCCCTGCTTCAAACATAACACACACTTCGTCTTTAGAGACACAGCTGATTGAGACACGCAGGTGAGGGAAGGGGAACAGCGAGGCTTACCTTGGTCAGCAGGAACGCAAAGCTCTGGCAAAGGAAAGCAAAACCCCCCGGCACTCAGAACACAACACACAGGCACACAGGCCAGGCAGCGACAAATCCCATCCCAGCAAGGGACAGCAAAGGCAAGAAAAGTGCTCTCGGCGACATCCGTGGAGATCTCAAGAGTTAAACTGAGTCACAGGAAACTTAACAGTGGCAGGTGACGAGAGAAACCAACACACAGAGCACGACGGGGGGGAGGGAAAAAAAAGCCCCGCAGTAGCCCCCCCTCCGAAACAGATCCGTTGTGCTCAGAGTGAGCGGGGCAGGGGAGCCCTTTCGGCTGCCTCAGATGACTTGCAGAAAGCCCGCAGCCCTGCGCTAAGGGCTGCGGGGCTCCGGCAGCCCCCGCGGCGGCAGCCTCCCGGGCAGCGCGGCTGGCTGCACAGCCATGTCCGCGCTGGGGCCGCTCCGCTCCGCCCCGCTGGGCCGGGCCGGGCCGCGGGGCCGCTCCCGCACCGCGCTGCGCGGCTCGGCTCTGTTCTGCTCAACGGCGGGGGCACGGGAGCGTGGAGCGCGGGACCGATTGCATCATCTTAAAGGAGGCGGCTTGGGATGAGCGGCCGCGACCTGCACCGGCACCGGGACCGGCACCGGCACCGGGCACCACGTCAGAACCGCGGACAACGCCAGTACCGGGGGCAGGTTCAGGACCGCGGACAGCGCCAGCGCCGGGACCGCGCCGGAGCCGCTGCAGCTGCCGAAGCTGTCGCCGGTGCCCGCTGCCGGTGCCGGTGCCAGTGCCCGGGGATCCGGGAGGCTCTGTAGCCCTCTCCGCTGGAGTTCTGGGGAAGTTCCTCCCCGCTCCGCTCCTCTCCGTCCCCTCCCTGCCGGCAGCTCCGGTTCCCCTGCCCTCCCGCAGCCGAAACGTGCCTTTCCCGGCGCCGCGCAGTGGTTTCAGCCGGAGAAAGAGGCGGGCAGGGTGGGAGCGCCCGGTGGGTGGGGGCTCCCGGAACGCACCCCCGTGGCTTTCGGGCGGGTCTGTGGTTTGGTCCCGCCACGGGCCCTCCTCATCTCCCTGGAAAGGGTGGGAGGCAGCGGAGAGTGGCGCAGACGGGAGGATCTGGGACCCCGCGGTAGGCTCGGCGGGGCAAGAGCGGTCCCGCAGCCACTTTAACCGGGTCTTTAACGAGTGGGGAGCTGCGGCCGCGTCTCCGCGCCCGCCCCGCGCTACCCGGCACTGCCACCTCGCGTCTGCCGCCGTGATCGTCCCGGCTGCTCTCACCGGGCCAAGTACTGCTGGAAAATCAGCTGAACGGCATCGGGGAAACGGGGATTGGCGGTGCAGCCTCCTGCCGCCGCTGGATGTGGGCCCAAGGGGGTAAACTGGAGACCCCCGGGTACGTTAAGGCACTCGATTAAATAAAAGCATCGGTCGGAATGAAGGATGAAGCCGTTCCAACAGCTCCGTGAGCTCATCGCGCACCCACCCGCACTCTCACGGCATGGTAATGGGGACATCCAGCGTTGTGCCCAGCACATGCCAGCTCTGGGCAAACCCAGGTTCCTCAGGATGACCGAAGTGCGGTAAAGTAGAGCCTTTTACTCCACTAATAACCAAAACCTGAAGGGGAAGTTTTTTTGAATGAAACCTTAGCATGAGGAAGGCATCATTAGGAGAGCTTGTGCTGACAGCACTTGAGCTGTAGATGTTTCAGCTGGATTCTTCTGAGAGCATGGCCAGCATCAGAAATCAAAAGTTACCACAACACGGTGATGGGAGAAGTACAGGTTTCAAGGATAAGAAAGAAATCCATGATTCTGTAGTCTGATGGACTTTTCAAATCCCAACTGTGAGCTGCACAGTTAAGCAAACCCTTGATTGTTACCTTAATCAATTCATTAATGTTGAAGGAACTGCTGCTAGGCTCCTGAGCAAAGGTCTTGTCTCAGTCTAGACTTCATTTCTGTTGTTCACACCTGGCACTATCCCAGCAATGCCCAGTGAACCTCACAGAAAGACCAAATACTGAGCATTCCCCCACACACACTTCTGACAGACAAATTCAGATACACAGAATATGTTGGGTTGGGAGGGACCTTTGAAGGTCGTCTTTTTCAACCCCCCTACACTCAGCAGGAACACATCCAACTAGATCAGGTTACTCAGGTCCACATCAAGTCTGACCTTGAATGTCTCCAGGGATTGGGCCTCAACCACATCCCTGGGCAACCTGTTCCAGTATTTCACCACTCTCACTGTGATAAACTTCCTCCTGATGCCCAACCTCAATCTCCCCTGCCCTGGTTTCAAGACATTGCCACTCATTCTATCACTGCAAGCCGTTCTAAAAAGTCCCTCCTCTGCCTTTCTGCAGGTCCTCTTCAGATATTGGCATGCATTTCTAAGGTCTCCCTGAAGCCTTCTCTTCTCCAGGCTGAACATCCCCAACTCTCTCAGCCTGTCTTCACAGGAGAGGTGCTCCAGCCCTCTGATCATCTCTGTGGCCAGATGAAAGAGTCCCTGCCAAGTATTCCATGACAGTTACATGAGAATCTGAAGATACGATGGGAGTAGATGTTACCTTAGATGTCTCCATTCCCTTTCTAAGAGCCTGGTGCAGTCACTGCTTTACCATCTCCACAGCCAGACAGATGAAATGGTAGCTTCCCTTGGGATGACAGCTCATTAGTGCTGCCCCTGCTCAAACGAGCAGCATTGCATCAGCTTGCTCAAATATTTCCGTTATCCACGCCAGTTAATGAGCTGGAATTGTATTTACATCCACTGCTCAAGGCCAGGGGTGCCAGGCTGGCAGGGCTAGAAGAGTCAAGTCACCCTTCTCAGGAAAAATTGATCTCCTTCAAACAAGGCCTGAAGCCAGTAGAGGTCACACAGTGATCACATCTCCAATCCTGGGGTTAGTTTTGGGACCCTCACTCCAAGAAGAACATTGAAGGGCTGGAGTGGGTTCAGAGAAGTGCAACAGAGCTAGTGAAGAACAGGTCTGGTGAGGAGCAGTTGAGACAACTGGGGTTGTTTAGACTGGAAATGAGGAGGCTGAAGGGAGACCTTATTGCTCTCTACTGCTCCCTGAAAGGAGGTTAGAGCCAAGCACAGGTTGGCCTCTTCTCCCTAGTAACAAGTGAGAGGACAAGAGGAAACGGCCTCAAGTTGCACCAGGGAAGGTTTGGGTTGGACATGAGGAAAATTTTCTTACCTTTGAGGGCTGTCAAGCCCTGGAACAGGCTTCCCAAGTCAGTGATGGAGTCTCTATCCTTGGAGGAGCTTCAAAGCTGTGTAGATGTGATGTTGAGGGACATGGTTCAGTGGTGACTTGGCAGTGCTGGGTTAATGGTTGGACTGGATGATGCTGAAGGTCTCTTCCAACCAAAACAATTCTGTGAAGATCCAATGCACCAAGGCACAGGGATAAAAGACCTCCTGGGTAGAAGTTTTGAGAGCCAAGTGGAGGCAACACAGTACATGTGACATGCAGGTGTGGTGAGAGAGTCTTGTGAGAAATTGTGATTCCTGATGAGCTTCTGTGAAGCATCCTGCCACGGATAGTCTGTGATTAGTGAGCACAGAGACATTTCAGCTCAGAGTCTCAATGAAAAGTTCTAATCAGAATTGTCCTTTGAAAATAACAAAACTGAGGCATTTTAATCACTACAGCTTCAGAAATGTACCTGATCTTCTCACACAGGAAATGAAAGGAACCCCACACCTGCTTGTATTTCCTCACCCAGCATGTTCCAAACATTTCACCCTAACATAATACAATTTCCTTATGAGATGACTCCTGTAGTAAAAGCCCCAGAGAATGCTTCCCAGCTACACACAATCCATTGGTCAACTCCACCAAAGTGCAGCCTGAGGAGAGTGAAACTTTAAAATCTAGGGCAAACACAGTGGTGACCTACATGTCAGATGTGTGTCAGGGCCACGCTCAGGTTCTTACCTATTCAGCTGCAGAACAAAGGCAGCTCATTTGAGGAGCAGCTACAGTTCTGATGGGTGAAACACTGGAACAGATTGCCCAGTGAGGTTGTGGATGTTCCCTCCTTGGAGGTGTTCAAGGCCAGGTTAGATAGGGCCTTGAGCAACCTGCTGCAGTGAAAGGTGTTCCTGCCCATGGCAGGACATTTGAACTAGACGGTGTTTGGCAACCCTTCCAACTTAAACCATTCTATGATTCTATGAATCTGTTAGAGGGAGAAGGATGAGGCATGTTCCACCTTCAACAGATGCCCACATAACTTTACAGTGAGGGGGAAATCCAGCCTGACCTTAGAGAGTGTACCCCACAAGCTACCACACAGCAATGCTTAAACTCCATGTACTAATGACAACACAGAATGGGAGAGATTGAAAGGGACCTCTGGAGACTGAGTCCAACACCCCTGCCCAGGCAGGGTCACCTAGAGAAGGTCACACAGAAACATGACCAGGTGAGCTTGGAATGACTTGAGAGATGGAGACTCCACCACCTCTCTCAGCAGCCTGTTTCAGTGTTTCTGTCAGGCTTAAAGAAGCTACTTCTCGTGTTTAAGTGGAATTTTTTTCCATTTGTGCCCATTACCTCTAGTCCTGCCACCAGGCACCACTGAAAAATGCCTGGTCTCATCCTCCTGATGCCCACTCTTTCAGTATTGGTCAGCACTGATGAGTTTGCCCCTCAGGCTGCTCTTCTCCAGCCTAAAAAGACTCAGTTCTCTCAGTCTTGAGCTCATCACAGAGATGTTCCATCCTCTCAGCACTTTTGTATCCCTTTGTTGTACCCTCTCCAGCAAGCCTACGTCCTTCTCAAACTGGGGACCCCAGAACTGGGCCCAGTACTCCAGATGTGAACTCACCAGGGCAGAGTAGAGGGGGAGGAGAATCTCCCTCAGCCTGCTGGCCACCCTCTTCTTGATGCATCCTAGGGTGCCATTGTCCTTCTTGGCCACAAGGACCCATTGCTGGCTCATGGTCGTCCTGCTGTCCACTAAGACTCCCACTGAGGTGACGTCAGTCACCGCTTTGAGGTCACTCCTCATGAGGAGGTGCTAAATTAGCACTGAAGCTTTCAGGAAATCGTGGGACAACTGACTTCAGCAGGTTCTGTGGGGGCTAAAGGAAAAATAAAGTGTCTTAGAAGAAGCAGCAATGAATGCTAGGAGGCAAGGTCTGTAGTAGTGATGGTGAGTAGACATCACACCCCGCAGCGTGAACACGCCAGCTATAAATACCCATCACTCGCCCACACGTAACAAAGGAAGGGGAAGCAGCTCAGCACCGTTTAGCAACACCCTGCAAAACCTCAAGATGCTCAAAGAAGCAGTGACCGAGAGTAACACAAAGTGAAGGAGTCATCCTAGGGGGGGAAAAAAGCCTTAAGTTAAAGTTTGGGCAGAAGACTCAACTGAAGAGCCACTTTCATCACTCTGGGTGATTTTTACATACAATAGTTACCACAAAAAAGGCAAAGCAGTACTTCCAGTTCTAGCCTTAGACTTTGAGCCAGAAATGACTTCAAGGTGCCACCTAAGGATCCTTTGGCCATGTGCTCTGCACCTTCAGTGCTCCTTAGCAGCCCCATCTCTGAACACCAAGCCAATGCCACAGCTCCCCAGGGTGCAGAGAAAAGGGCAGTTCTGAGAAGTATGGCATGGCAAAAAGGGAAAGAAATCCCAGAATCCCAGCATGGTGAGCTTGGAAGAGACCTCTGGAGAACATCCAGTGCAACCCACAGCAGCTTGCACAGGATCACAATGGCCAGGTGTGTTTGGAAGCTGTCCAGAGAAGGAGACTCCACAGCCTCTCTGGGCAGCCTGCTCCAGGGCTCCACCACCCTCACACTGAAGAATTTTCTTCTGTTCAGGTGGAACCTCTTGGGTTCCAGTTTATGCCCATTGTCCTGTCACTGGGCACCAATGAATGAGTCTAATCCCAGCAGATGTGTTGGGTCCACTTGTGACTCATTGTCAGTGCAAAAGGACAGTGGTTTCTGTGAGAAGAAAACACCATGTCCTCAGGCAGACAGTGTGTGCCCCATCCAGAGTAAATCTCCTCTGCTGGAATCCAGCAGTAGATATGGGCAATAAGCCCTAACATATATATCACTCTGGAGCATCAATCAGCACTAAATGGCAAAACCTGCCTAAGAAAAGGATCTGCTGGCAGAGCAGTGTGATTCCCATCATGCAGGGGGCATTAAGAAGTACCCACAGAGCACTAGACAGATTCACCCTTGATCTTTCATGTAGAACCCAAGAGCATTCTGTATTTTCCTCAGAAAGAGGCTAAGGGGCAGATCTTTCACAGCTGCTAAGCACGTGAGCATGGGCATGGTTCAAGGCAGACAAGTCAAAGACATAAGGAAACTTCTTTTTTCCATCAGGTACCACATGGAGTGTGGGCATAGCTTCTGCCAGGAAGCCTGTCTGCTCCTGCTGTCAGACCTCATTTGGATTTGATGATCTTGAAGGTCTTTTCCAACTTAAATTATTCTAAATACATTGCACTAAGTCTTAGGTCATCAAAACCTGACAGTGAGGGGGCATCGTCTTCCACTGATTTAGATGACAATGGCTGTACATCAGATTCACAAACTGCACTGGGTTGGAAGGGACACTGAAAGATCGTTCTGTCCAACCCCCAGGGACACCTCCATCTAAAGCAGGTTGCCCAAGGACACATCAAATCTGATCTCGAATGTCAGATTATCCTGTTATTAGCATGAGTGTAATTGAAGTGTGGTTCTTGATGTTACATCTAAGACAAAGTTTGGCCCTCCTGGGCAGCATTGTTGTGACACCAGCACTGTGTCATCCATTCACTGATTTTATGGGCTTCTTTACTTTTCTTATCTTGGAGTCATTTCCAGGCTACTTGCAAAGCCGGGTCCTGTGCAAGTAACCATGGGTGCAGCTGGAACTAGGTCCTCAAGAGAGGGGCGGTGTTAGCCAGGCAGTGTTTGGAGCCTCACTAGGTTGTTCCTGAAGACATGAGGAGCTAGGCTGTCTCTGAAATGTCCTTTCCTAGCAATGCAGAAAGGAAGCTGTTCTGCAGCTGCAACACCTTGGCCTCTCCTTGAACCCACAGGCCTCCAACAGCCTCACACTGCTGCAGGTGAGTGTGAATGCATCCTGCAAAGCTGAGGGAGACGATACCCTAAAGCAGAGTGAGGAGAGAACTAATTAATGAAAGCTTTGCCTAAGCTGTCAGTAAATTCTAATAATCTAAGCAAATCCAAATAGATTTCCAGCCAAAGAGCATTTCACCAGCAGATGAGAATTGCACAGCCCACTGCCTGGGATTTGGGTCTCATTTTACTGTCCAATGAACTGCAGCCAAGTCCCACAGTTCAGCAAAGCCACACTAAGTCACCACCATCAGATGTGGTCTGTACACTCTACAGGTCTTCCATGAAAGCTGGGATCCTCTCAGTCTTCAAACATCGGTTTACCTATGGTCTAAACTTGTGAGAAGCAGCTTATCCCACAGTTACTGATCTATGTATGCATTATCTGGGGCTGTGGTTCCTCTACCCTTTTTCCATTCAGCTCTACCAACCTGCATAATTTCTGGAGGCTGTTCCCAGGAGATACCATGTGTGCTGCATGACCAGATAGGTTTTGCAGGAGAGGCTTGTAACAGGACTATGATTTAAATACAGTAATCTCCCCGCAAGGAGATTATATACATGTGAGTCTGTTACAAAATAACTGTAATCTTTTCCTAAGCCAAAATGCATTTAAAGAAAAAGACAATTTTACACACAATTCAAAGCAAGGACTCACATCTGCAGAAGCAAAGTAGTATATTTATACTGGATATTAAGAAGAAATTCTTTACAATGAGGATGGTGAGACACTGGAACAGGCTGCCCAGGGAGGTCGTGTATGCCTTCTCCCTGAAGGTGTTTAAGGCCAGGTTGGATGAGCAATCTGGTCTAGTGAAAGGTGTCCCTGCCCATTGCAGTGGGGTTGGAACCAGATGATTCTTCACAGTATCACAGTACCATTTTTAAGGTATCTTCCACCCCAATCCATTCTATGATGTTATAACTTACAGCAGGAGGTGTAGGGAACCCAAATGGCCTCATCAGAACCTTCATGTGTGTGGCTGGCATCCATGAACCTGTAGGATGTGATCTTTCCCAGAGGTCTGCTTGACCTCAGCGATGGCACTGGGTCAAGGTGTTACTGCTCAGCTTGTAATTTGCTGTGGAGCAAGAAGTCCCTCCTCACTCAACTGCCAGATGGCACTGGAGATGCTGCACTGCACAGTGGTGAGACACTGGAACAGGTTGCTCAGAGAGGGTTTTGATGCCCTCTCCCTGGAGGTGTTGGATGAGGCCTTGAGCAACCTGGAAGGTGTCCCTGTCCGTGGCAGGGGGTTGGAACTAAATGACCTCGAAGATCTCTCCCAACCCAAAGCATTCCTCTGATTTGTATGAGCAGCATCAACCTCTGTCTGTGAGGGGCTGGAGGAGTTGGAGATGGGAGCCGTAAATCACAGGCAGGCTGGCTGGGCTGTGAGCAGGCTCCACGCTGAGTGCTGTGGTGAGAAACCCACATTGTGGAATTCTGGCAGCAGCATGGGGGGAGGGGGGAAGCTTAGATACTATGAAGCATACGTGTCCAAGTGACAGGGGCTCAGTTCTCACGTGCATATAAGCAGCTGCTTATGTCAAGCGCGGGACTAACCCTGTTGACGCATGCTCAGCTAACACATTTCTAAGCCCTATTCTCAGGTACCTACTCAGCAGCAGTAACAATGCAGCAAACCCCATTCTGAAGCTTCATCTGGACTACGTTAGGTGGAGTTTTCCATGGCTCTGTCCACGATAAAGGCCACTTGAGTCAGCCATGCACGCTCACCTCTTCCAGTGCTCTGCACCTGAGCTTCAGGAAGCTAACAAAAACAAATGGTGGAGATGCAACATGAGAGGGGTCGGAAGGGATCTCCTAACTAAGTCTGAGTACAGCTTTTCCCTTGCCCTACACGAGAAACAAGGCACAAAATGATGGAACTGGGAAGATAAATGGAGTGGCAAAGGGTCACGAAGGAGAGGAAGCTGGGTCTCTGGAGAGGAGGTGATTGAGGGGCGACCCCATTAATGTTTATAAGTATGTAAATGGTGAGTGCCAAGAGGATGGAGCCAGGCTCTTTTCGGTGATGCCCAATCACAGGGCAAGGGACAATGAGTGGAAGTTGTGGCATAGGAAGTTCCAAGGAAACATGAGGAAATACCTTCTGCGAGGGTGGCAGAACACTGGAACAGGCTGCCCAGGGGGGTTGTGGAGTCTTCTCTGATGCAAGACCCGCCCGGATGCGTCCCTGTGTGACCTGGTATGGGTGACCCTGCTCTGGCAAGGGGCTTGGACTGGTTCATCTTTCCAGGTCCCTTCCAGTCCCTAACATTCTGTGAAAGGACACCTCAGGATATCTTCGCAGTTCCAAACTTTGTGTTTCCTCAGCTCCACATCATTCCCACCTCCTGCATCGCTCTAACAGGGTGGTGACCACAGCAGGGTAAAAGGTCGGTTGGCCCCTGTCAGGATGCTGCAGGATTAGCCCTGAGCAGTGCCCGCGCTGTCCCGCAGGACGGGCCCGATGAACCCCAGCACGGCAAGCACCCCGCGCCGCGCTGCCCAGCAGCCCCCGCCGCGCTCCGCCGCCCCGGGAACCGCAGCCGTGCGCATGCGCGGGAGCAGCCCGAGGGGCGGGGCGAGGGGCGGGGCTAAATGACGCATGCCTGCAGCAGCGCCCCGCCCAGCGCGCCGTGCGCAAAGGCGGCGCCGCTCCCCGCGCTCCCGGACGTGCCCCGCACGGGCCCCGGAAGTGCTCGCGCCGCTGGTGACACGTCGCAGGGGCGGCGGTGCGGGGCCGGGCCCGGGCCGCGAAGGTGAGTCTGTGCCGGTGCCGCGGGGCTTCGGGGCCCATCCCTGAGCCTGGGGCTTTCCTGAGGGGAGTAAGAGGGGCTGGTGGCCCGGGGGTGGGGGTGGCAGCTGAGCCTGCGGTTGACCTGAGCCGTGAAGGGGTCGGTCCGAGCTGGAGGGGTGCGCCCGAGCTAGAGGGAATTAGCTGGAACTTGAGGCTCTGCACTGGGGGCTGAGCGGCGGGAAAGGCAGCTCCCAGACCGGCTTCTGCGCTGTCAGGAGCGCCCTCGGTGCCGTTAGGAGCTCCCGGAGCGGCCCCGGTGCTTTCGGTAGCTCTTGGAACGAGCTCGGTGCCTTTAGGAGCTCCCGGAGCGGCCCCGGTGCTTTCGGTAGCTCTTGGAACGAGCTCGGTGCCTTTAGGAGCTCCCGGAGCGGCCCCGGTGCTTTCGGCAGCTCTTGGAACGAACTCGGTGCCTTTAGGAGCTCCCGGAGCGGCCCCGGTGCTTTCGGCAGCTCTTGGAACGAACTCGGTGCCTTTAGGAGCTCCCGGAGCGGCCCCGGTGCTTTCGGTAGCTCTTGGAACGAACTCGGTGCCTTTAGGAGCTCCCGGAGCGGCCCCGGTGCTTTCGGTAGCTCTTGGAACGAGCTCGGTGCCTTTAGGAGCTCCCGGAGCGGCCCCGGTGCTTTCGGCAGCTCTTGGAACGAACTCGGTGCCTTTAGGAGCTCCCGGAGCGGCCCCGGTGCTTTCGGCAGCTCTTGGAACGAACTCGGTGCCTTTAGGAGCTCCCGGAGCGGTCTCAGGGGAGGGCTTACCGGGCAGGACCCGTATAGAAGCAGGCGGCCAGAACCGCTGAGTCTCTCAAGCGCTCCTGTTGGACGTTCGTGTGGAGCCCCGAGCAAACCTGGCTGTTCTCTTACAGATCGCTGGCGATGTCTGGGTTTGACAGTTTCAACAGCGAGTTCTTGCAGACCAGCTACAGCATCGATGACCAGCCCCAGTCCTACGACTACAGCGGAAGACCCTACAAGTAACTTGTGCATGCCCTTTGAACTTCCCTGCCGTGTGTAAAGCGCTTTAGACGCTCCTGTAGGCACCAGGCCTGGGTGAAGATGCTGCTAGGGTTTGTTCAGAACGGGCTTGGTGTTTCAGCCAGCTGCTGTTGCCTGTACATCAATTCCTGCTGCTCTGCTTTGCTGAAAAGGAGATATAGAGAAGTTGAATATCTGCTGTACTTAAAGGCAAAGATTAGAGTATAGAATCATAGAATCTTTTAAACACCTCCAGAGATGGGGATTCAGCCACACCCTTGGGCAGCCTGTTCCAGGCAAGAAATTTCTTGTAGTCTCCAACCTAAACCTTCTCTGGCACAATTGCAGGCCATTTTCTCTCCTTCTGTCACCTGATCTGGCCTGCATCAGGAATGGTCTGGTCAGCAGGAGCAGGGAGGTCATTCTGCCCCTGTACTCTGCACTGCTTAGACCACACCTTGAGTACTGTGTTCAGTTCTGGGCCCCCCAGTTTAGGAGGGACATTGAGATGCTTGAGCGTGTCCAGAGAAGGGCAATGAGGCTGGTGAGAGCCCTTGAGCACAAGCCCTACGAGGGGAGGCTGAGGGAGCTGGGATTGGTTAGCCTGGAGGAGGCTCAGGGGTGACCTTATTGCTGTCTACAACTACCTGAGGGGTGGTTGTGGCCAGGAGGAGGTTGCTCTCTTCTCTCAGGTGACCAGCGCCAGAACGAGAGGACACAGCCTCAGGCTGCACCAGGGGAAATTTAGGCTGGAGGTGAGGAGAAAGTTCTTCACTGAGAGAGTCATTGGACACTGGAATGGGTTGCCCGGGGAGGTGGTGGAGTCGCCATCCCTGGGGCTGTTCAAGGCAAGATTGGACGTGGCACTTGGTGCCCTGGTCTAGCCTTGAGCTCTGTGGTAGAGGGTTGGACTTGATGATCTGTGAGGTCTCTTCCAACCCTGATGATACTGTGATACTGATACTAGGGAGAAGAGACCAATCCCCCCACACTCCAACCTCCTTTTAGGGAGTTGTAGAGAGCAATGAGTTCTCTGCTTAGCATTCTCCAGACTAAACAGCCTCAGTTCCCTCAGCTGCTCCTTGCCAGACCTATTCTCAAGAGCCTTCACCAGCTTTGCTGCCCTTCTCTGGACCTGCTCCAGCACCTCGATGTCCTTGAAGTGAGGCCCCTAGAACTGAAAATGTCTTGAAAGAAAGGTTATATGAGTCTTCTTAATTATATGAACAAGCTTCACATCTTTGGGAAGAGCAGTGTGGTTGTTCTGTGAACCCATCTCCACCTACTCAGGTTGAAGTATAGTTGCAGTGTCACATACATGAACCCACAGTGCCTCTGGTGATCCCCAGGCTTTAGCTGGGAAGTGTTGTGGACATATCTAGGCAGCTCCAGGGAGCCCTCTGAATATCCAGCTCACACTGAGGGTTGTGGTGTCCTGTGGCCTGTGTAATCCCTGTGATAGAGCAAGTTGATGCCCGTACATGTCCTGATAAGGATTACAGTGCTGCCAGGAGGCTGAACTTTGCTAACAGAAGGAAAGGAAAGAGAAGATGTTCTGGGGTTTGCTTCTTTCTATTTGTATTTCCGTAGTTAAATATTTTGGGGATATTTACTGAAGTCTCTAGTCGGGAATGGTTAGTGGCAAGAGTGAGTTAGGAGATGGTTTGGGAACAGAGAATGGCTTTGATTTGGCTTTACAGGTAGCAATGTCCATTTTTGTAGCTCTAAAATCTTCCTTAGAAGGAATTCCAAAGCCAGTAGTAACTGACTTGTTAGTAAATCATTGACAACACATGGAAAAGAAACAATTGCCCCTTTTTGGTTTTCTGCTGTCAAAATGTTTCATGTCCCTATCTTAATTCTTCCTTATGTGATGTGATGATGCCTAAGTGAAGAGGGAAAAGGAGAAGAGTTCTATTTTTATTGTTACTAAGTTGATTTTCAGATATGGAGGGGGCCAAAGTGCTGGTGTGAATGGACAGCATGACTCTGTAACAGTGAGCTTGCACATAAATACTCTAATTAGCAAATTACTGCTGCCATCAATGGAGCTGTCAGTAGTGATCAGTGGATGTCCTGGTTTTGCTGGGATAGAATCAGAGAATCAATTTTCTGTGCAGGAAGGCTGCACCTTGAAGCGAGCTGCAGCACCCAGTGTGGTGAGAACGCAGCTGATTAGATGCTGGTCTTGGTGGTGGCCTGTGGATCTCCAGGGTGATCAAAGGTCTTTAGCAGCTTCAAGTCAGCCAGGTGCTAAAGCAGAAGAAGCAAAGCTGGGGCAGCTGACCCAATAGAAGATTCCATACCATGAACACCACACTCTAAATTGGGAAGTTAACTGAGAACAACCTCTTGTGATGGCCACCATCCTTGGAGGGACACACATGTCCTGCTCCCAAGGCCAGCTCTCCTGTCTGCTTTGCCCATGGTGTTTTCCCTGGAGCTTTGGTGCCCACACTGCTGACATCGCTCTGATGGGACTTGCCACAGCTACATGGACTGAGTCTAACCTCCTGTACTTCCTACATGCATTAGTATTTGAATTTTCAGTTATGTTTCTGTTTATGTTTCAGCCCATGAGCCTCCTTTCCTGGGTTGAGGAGGGAGGTCATTAAGTGATAGAACAACTGACTAAAAAAGACGTTGGATAAGTTTGAGGTGCAGAATTTTCCTACCCTTCTTCAACAGGTGTACAACCTGTCATAGTATTTCAGGCCATGGATAATGCTCCTTCCTCCATACCTCTGGCTTCAAGAATGTGCATGGCAAGAATGGTCTTGTTCAGCTGAACAGTGTGGTGGTTAGAAGGGCTTGAATTGATGACTGAGGCTTTGTGCCTAAAAAGGGGCTTTTGTGTCCATAACATGCTGTCACTCTCTGCAGGTACTATGGAGGCTATGAGTACTCGCAGCAGAGTGAATTTGTCCCTCCAGAGATGGTGCAGCAGCAGCAGCCCTACACTGGGCACATCTTGCAGCCATCACAGTCGTATGCTCCCACTTCGGCACAGGCTTTCTACGGAACTAACTTTGAGGATGAGCCTCCTCTACTAGAAGGTAAAACTTATGCTTCATGGCTCAGATCCACAGCTTTTCCCAGTGTGGGGATAAGCTGAGCAGCACAGTGTGTGCATTCCCTGCTTCTGCAGGCACAAAGTTGATTTTTAGATTCTTACTAATTGCATTGGAATCTGTTTCTCTTTGGGTATATGAAGTCCATAGTCTGGTGGGACCTTCTACAGGTCAAATTTCATAGGTTCACAGAATGGCTTGGAAGGGCCTTAAAGATCATTTGGTTCTAACACCATGCCATGGGCAGGGACACCTTCCACTAGACCAGGCTGATCAAGGCCTTATCCAACCTGGCCTGGAACACCTCCAGGGAGGGAGCATCCACAACCTCCCTTGGCGACCTGTTCCAGTGTCTCATCACCAACACCATCCATGCCTCCGCATCTCCAGCATCAGGATATGGTTTAGTGGTCATGGTAGCTGGGCTGCAGTTGGACTTTAGAGGTCTTTCCCATTCATAGTGATTCTGAGATTCTGAAGAACATCTTTGTAATCTTCTGTGTAAATCTCCTCTCTTCCAGCTCAAAGCCATTGTCCCTGATCTTATCACTACCGGTTTTGTCACTTTATACCTGCTGTTCTGTGAAAGATATCATGAAGTAAAGAGATAACTTGACTTCATGTAGTAATTAGGATAAATCACAATGGGAAATGATCATAGAATGCAAAATGTTAGTTCTTGGGAGAGACCTCTGGAAATCATAAGTCCAATTCCACTGCCAAAGTTCACTCAGAGAAGGTCATGCAGGTGCACATCAAGACTGATTTGGAATCCCTCCAGAGAAGGAGACTGCGCCACCTTGCTGGGCAGCCTGCTCCAGGGCTCCACCACCCTTAAGTTAAATTCTTCCTCATGTTTAGCTGGAACTTTTTCTGTTCAATTTTGTTCCCATTACCTATTGTCACACTTCTGATTGCCCACTTACTGTAAAATACAGCAGTGCAGTTAGCTTCAGTCAGTTCTTGGGTTAGAGCTGAAATTTCATTGCTGAAGAAGAATGCTCAGCACTGCAGAAACTCTTCTGTGGAATGCAGCCTGTGCACACTGCCAGAACAGATCTGTGGTTAGTGTCTGGATGGATGGCTTCAGCTCTCAGTTTATATCCACCCTCGTTCAGTACCAAGAGTGGTTTATGAAAGAGGGTAATTAAGGACAGAGAAACTACTTATAATTAGAAATCCTTCAGCTGGCAGTGACTGGTGACTTGGGGAATCTGTTCTGTGCTTCTGTTTGGTCTCACCTGCTTCTGGTCATTTGAAGAGGTAAAGAAATGTTTGAGCCAGAGCACTGCTTATGTTATTTAGAAATCAGCTTGTCACTTCCAAGCATTTGAGACCCTATGTCTGTGAAGGCAGCACACAGCAGGTTGAGGAAAAAAGGAATATCTCAGTTATCTGGTCCCTGTAGTACAGTGGCTGGAGGAGATTTAGAAGAGGAGTGGCAGGGAAAACTGAGTGAAGCAAACAGGGGTGACAGGAAGGGGAGAGAACAGAAATCAACTAATTCTTCTGTGACTTGTAGAATTGGGGATCAACTTCGACCACATCTGGCAGAAGACACTAACAGTTCTGCACCCCTTAAAAGTAGCAGATGGCAGCATCATGAATGAGACTGACTTGGCTGGACCAATGGTTTTCTGCCTGGCTTTTGGAGCCACATTATTGCTGGTAAGGTCTTGATTGCAAGATACCTCTCTGTGTGTATTTGTATCCTTAGAAGCAGCTTACCTCTGGATTTACTGAAGGTGCATCCTGGCCAAGGGTTGATAGCTGCATGGAAGAGGAACTGGAGCTTTGCACCCTGCCAGTTGGGATCAATGAGTTTGCTGTCACTAGGCTTCAGCAGAGTTTGAGTTCATCTTTTTCTGCTTGAATTTGCTTGATATTGATTTCAGAGTGGTTCAGATTTCTTTTCACACTCTGCTTTGGAGGGACAGGGCTTTTGTTTTGTCACAGGAATGGGAGTGACTCAGATTTCTGCCTGTTTAGACTTTTTTTAATAGCAATGCTTTACTTTCAGAATCATACCTTAGCTTTTTGCAGTCTCTTACCTCCTGTCTTACAGGAATCAGGACAATGGAGGTATTAAATATTTGAATATTCATTTAATTTCCTCTTGGAATGTTTATTTTTTCATTTAGGGGGTGGATTTGTAACACTTAGTTCCTAGTTTTCATTGTATTTCTTGCCCCCATACTCTTTATTCAATGTTCTCTACTCAAGAGGCGAGGAAACTCCAAATCCATGTTGAAAAAGTATTTCACAAGCACTGATACATGTGGAGTCAGCCTGCAAAACACTTCCCAGCTAAACCTGCTTTCAAATTGCATATGTTGCTTCACAGGCCATCAGCTGAGAAGTTGATTAGTGGAACTTAATTGAAATAAGATGGGGGCTTAATGATTCCAGAGTGTCACTTCTGAAATGACAGAGCAGCAGCAAACGGGCTTCCTTGTCAATGAAATCTTTTGTCATTTAGTTTTATCCTCTGTCTCTCCAGGCACTGCATTTGCTGCTTGAAATTTGAGTGCTGGAACACCTAGAACAGAGACTGGGTATCAAGGGTGCTTGAACCTACTTTTGTCAGTTACCTCTATTTATGGAAACCAGGCCAGAAGAATTAGTGGAGGTGTCTATAACAAATCATAGAATAGGCTGGAAAAGACCTTTTAAATTCATCCATTCCAACCATCAACCCAACACTACCAAGTCTGCTGCTAGACCATGTCACTCAGCAGCACATCTATACAGGTTTGAAATCCCTCCAGGGATGGAGGCTCTACCACTGCCCTGGGCAGCCTGGGCCAGGCCTTGATAACCCTTTTTGGAGAAAAAAATTGTTCTTTGTGTCCAACCTAAACCTTCCCTGGTGCAAGTTCAGGCCATTTCTTCTTGTCTTACTGCTTGTTCCTTGGGAGAAGTGACCAACCCCCAACTTGGTTCCTTCTTCCTTTCAGGGAGTTGTAGAGAGCTGAAAAGTCTCCCCTCAGCCTCTTTTTCTCCAGGCTGAACAACTCCAGTAGTCTCCAGATTAAACAGTCTCTCAGCTGCTCATCTCCAGACCCTTCACCAGCTGCTTTGTCCTTCTCTGATCATGCTCAATGTCCTTGAAGTGAAGGGCTCAAAACTGAACCCTGCACTAAAGGTATGGTCTTCACAGGTGCTGAGTCCAGGGGCACAATCACCTCCCTCCTGCTGGCCACACTATTTCTGATCGAGGCCGGGATGCTGGTGACTTTCTTGGCTACCTAGGCACACACTGGCTCATCTTCAGCTGTTGTTGATGTGCCCTGCCAGGTCCTTTTTCACCAGGCAGTTTCCAGCCTCTTTGCACCAATTCTGGAGCATTCATGGGGCTGTTGTGCTGGGTCCTGCACTTGGGTCACTTGACTTTGTTGAACCTGATGCAATTGGCCTTGGCCCATTGGTCCAGCCTGACCAGATTCCTCTCTAGAGCCTCATGACCCTCCAGCAGATCAACATCCCTCCCAGCTTAGATATATTGGGGAGCTCTTTTCTTAAGAAATGACCACTTTGTTCTGTTTTACATTCTCTCCAGTTTTGGGTCTTTATGCACTGCACCTTTACAGGTTATTATTGCAGGTGATCAGTTGGCTGGGTGAACCCTGAAGAATTCAGAGGCCGTTGCTGCTGAGGTCAAAGAATAACAACTCAGAAGTCTGTTCAACAGGACTTTGAAATCAGTACCCTGCAAATTCAATCAGAGAGGCTAAAGCTGCCTCTTGAATGTCTGGGAATTCCAGTGGTGGGAAAATCCTGTTGAATTGGGCTGTAGCAAGTAGTGGTGAGGAACAGGATGGAGAAATGAAGATGCTCTGCAAACACTTTTCCCATTGTTAGTGGGAGCCATTCCTTGTTCTGGTGGCTGACTTGTGCTGCTCTGTTTCCCTTTCAGGCTGGCAAAATCCAGTTTGGTTACGTGTATGGAATAAGTGCAATCGGCTGCTTGGGGATGTTTTGTCTCCTGAACTTAATGAGCATGACAGGAGTCTCCTTTGGCTGCGTGGCCAGTGTCCTGGGATACTGCCTTCTTCCCATGATCCTGCTCTCCACATTTGCTATTGTGTTTTCCTTGCAGTAAGTACAGCAACTTGATGGTTCAGTGAGAGTCTTCTGTCCTGAGATGCTGAAGGAAGTTACTCAAAGAATGTTCACATTCCTTGGTGAAACTGCATGTGACAGGACCAGAGGGAGATTCAGCCTAGATACAAGGAAGTCCTTTTTCATGCTGAGGGTGGTGAGAATCTAGGTTCAGTTTTGGGCTGCTCAATTCAAGACAGACATTAAGGTGCTGGAGCAGGTTCAGAGAAGGGTAACAAGCTGGTGGAGGGTCTGGAGAACAGGTCTAGTGTGAGGAGCAGCTGAGGGATCTGTGATTGTTTTACTATGGAGAGGAGGCGGCTGAGGGGAGACCTTGTTTTCTACAGCTCCCTGCAAGGAGGCTGGAGCCAGGTGAGTGCTGATCTCTCTAGTAACAAGTGATAGGACAAGAGGAAATGGCCTCAAGTTGCACCAGGGGAGGTTTAGGTTGAACATTAGGAGAAACTTCTTCACTGGAAAAGGTTCCAAAAAAGCTGGAACAAGCTCCTCAGTGAGGTGGTTGAATCCTCTCATCCCTGGAGGTGTTGCAAAAAGGCCAAAGTGCGCTGCTGAGAGATGTGGCTTAGCACCAGACTTGGTAGAGAATGTTTGGACTTGATGACCTTATAGGGTCTTCTCCAACCAGAGCAACTCTGTGATTCTACTTTATTCAATGTTAGAATCAGTACAAGGTGTTGGCAACAGCCCAGTTGTGACTCCTGAAGGGTGGACACAGTCTTAAATACATTGTTTTTCTGTCTGTGCAGGGGGATGATGGGGATCATTCTGACAGCTGGAATCATTGGCTGGTGCAGCTTCTCTGCTTCCAAAATCTTTATCTCCGCCTTAGCAATGGAGGGACAGCAGCTCCTCGTGGCATACCCCTGCGCTTTGCTCTATGGGGTCTTTGCTCTCATCTCTGTGTTTTGAGCAGACTGTCCACACTGTTGGACTCCAGTGGGCCAAAACCAAACCCATCCACTTGGAACCTTGAGCTGGACCAGAAGCAGCTGTGAACAACTGTGTGGTGTTGCTGTCTCCAACCTCAGACCTGTTCAGAATCAGCTGGAACAATGAAAACAAAACGTCTGGAGTTCACTTTTCTAGGACCTTGAATACTGTCTGGAATGACCTGAGGGTGTCAGCTTTAAGTGTCCATGCTCACCAACTTCATGTCATTCCTTGCCCATTCCTGTATCTTTAGAAGACTTTTGGTTCTTTGAGAGATTTGGTTTGTTTGCTTTGGGTTATTTTTTTAGGGAAGGGAGAAGGGTTACAGTTATCAATTGATAAGGGCTTTTTATCCCAAACAATTAACAGAAGGGTTGCAGTTAACAGTTGGTTGAATTTTTTTCTTTGGTTGGATTCTTTTAATCCCCAACAGTTAACAGAGATGCAGATTTGGGTACTTTGACTCTATCTGCAGTAGTAAGGAACCTGTTTGCTGTCCCCTCTTACCAAAAGCAAAATGAACACAAGCAGCCGAAGTGTTTCATCAACCTGCCCTTCAATTCCTGGGTCTCATTTACCTGTTCATTTGATGTGATCACACTTCAGGGTTTTAGATACTTAAATATGAATTAGGATACAGATGCTTCAAAGTGAAAGGGATCTGTAATTCTGTCACACTTGAGTTCTAAATCCATTTGAGTAGATGTGTGTTAACTTGGATTGCTGGAGATGACTTCAACCAGAGTTTCTTCTCCTAGTGCTGCACGTAGTGATAGGTGAGGAGGAGTCTCCTTTGCAGCACTTCCCAGAGCAAACACCACTTGGAAGATGTTATGCTTGTCAGTATTGTAGTTACTGTAAAATAATTTAAGGCATATTGATTAAATTTTCCTGAAATTTTGAAGGAGCTGTTGGGTTTTTTCCTGACCTTGTTTAATGGAATTCAGTGACTGATAATACATACTTGAAACACTGAAGCAAAATCAGCCTGCAGGCTTTGCTCAGTTAGTGAGATTGATGCTTGATTCATAGAATGGCTTAAGTTGGAAGGAACCTCAGATAATCTATTCCAGCTTCCTTGCCATGGGCAGGGACACCTCTAAGCTGTACTCACTGTTCAAGCCTTATCCAACCTGGCCTTAAATGCCACTAGCAAAGGAACATACACAACCACTCTGGGCAACCGGTTCCAGAGTCTCACCACCCTCATACTGAAGAACTTCTTCCTAAGACCCAGTCTAACCCTGCTTTCCCTCAGTTTAAAACCATTCCCCTTTGTTCTGTTGCTAGATGCCATTATGAAAAGTCCTTCTCCAGTCTTTCTGTAGGTTCCCTTCAGGCATTGGATGGCAGCTCTGAAGGTCTTCTCAGAGTCTTCTTTTCTCCAGGCTGAACCATTCCAGCTCCCTCAGCCTGTCATCATAGCACATGTGCTCCAGCCCACGGATCATGGCCCTCCTCTGGGTTTCCTCCAACAGCTCCATATCCTTATGATGTGGAGACCATAGCTAGATGCAGTATTCAAGGTAGGGTCTCAGAAGAGCAGAGTCAGAGAATCACAGATAGTCTTAGGTGAGGAGACTAATCTGGTTTGTGATGAGAAGTCTTACAAGTGTCAGAAGTGGGGAAGCAAAAAGAGCTGTTCATGTTAACACCTGCTAATTCCTAAAACCAGTGAGGAAGGGCTGCAGGCATGGTTTAGCTCATTCTGGGGAGGGGAGGTGGCTTACATAGGCACAAATTCCCTGCTTTGGAGATGAGAAGCTCTAGCAGTGGCAGTTTCCTCAGCAGCTTAATCTAGGGGATTTAATTTCATGAAGTGCAGGTGTGGGTCTGGCAGTCATCTCTCCCAGCCATGGAATGACCTGTTTGTGTACTTCAGGAGCTGAAGCACTGCCCAGGCATGTTTGGTTAGCACCTTCTGATGTGCAAGTGCATCTCCAGAGGAAAGCCTTAACCTTTATCCAGGAGTGAAGAATCTCAAAGGTTCACTACACATTTTTGTTCTCTCTTCCCTTGGTTCTGTGCCTTCTAAAAATACCTTCCCAATGCTGCTAGAAGACACTGACAAAGTCCTTCTTTGGTGGCCAAGGTTGGAATTTGTGCCACTGGGAGCTGTGGGAAGTGCCACAACCTGTGGAGCTTTTGAGACCAAACCATTATGGACTGGAACTGGCTGTCACACAGAGTTTTAGCCAGAAATAAATTCAAGAGCAAAGATGATTGCCTAGGGAACTCCCTGGAGGTGGCCAAGGCCAGGCTGGATGGGACCTTGAGCAATTTGGTCTAGTGGATGGTGTTTGTGCCCTTTGCAGGAGCCTTGGAGCTAGGTGATTTTTGAGATCCTTTCCAACCCAAACTGTTCTATGAATCTGTGAAAATTCTCATCCTAAATCAAGTGCTGAGTTGCTGTTGTTTAGCAGATGTTTTAATTGGCAGCTTAGCAGATGTGTAGTTGGTGGTTCTGATGCCTTTGGGTCAGGAGCCTGCATCTGCCCTAGTGCTCAAGGTTTTTCCTCCTTTTAGTGCAGAACATTACTTGCTGGTGGAGCATGGTGTCCTGTGTTTGTGCAAATAAATTACTGTGATTACCTTCATTAATGAGACCTAATTAAATACAGGATTGTTCTGCTGAGTAGAAAAGCTCACATTTTATTGAGCACATTGGGTTCTAGCACTGAAATAGTGGATTTTTTTTGTGAAGTGAGCTAATGAACCTTGTTGAAGAGCTGAGATCTTGAGCAACCTGGGCTACTAGAAGGTGTCTTTGCCTGTGGCAGGGGGTTGGATCGGGGTGATCTTCAAGGTCCTTTCCATGAACATGTGCATCTTATCTTGCAGCTGTGAATGGAGCTCATTTCTTAAAGAGAAATGCTGGAGAGCAGCCAGGCAGAGCTGGCTGGGGGTACTGATTGACAGCTGAACATGAGCCAGCAGTGTGCCCAGGTGGCCAAGGCCAACAGCATCCTGGCCTGTATCAGGAATAGTGTGGCCAGCAGGACCAGGGAAATCATTCTGCCCCTGCACTCAGGACTGGTTAGGCCACACCTTGAGTACCCTGTCCAGTGCTGGGCCTCTCAGTATAAGAAAATGGTGAGGTGCTTGAACGTATCCAGAGAAGGACAGCAAGGCTGGTGAGAGGGCTGGAGCACAGCCCTGGGAGGAGTGGCTGAGGGCATTCAGGTGGGACCTTATTGCTCTCTACAACTACCTGAAGGGAGGTTGTAGCCAGGTGGGGGTTGGTCTCCTCTCCCAGGCAAGCAGTGACAGAACAAGAGGACACAGCCTCAGGCTGTGCCAGGACAGGTTTAGGCTGGATGTTAAGAAGTTCTTCACAGAAAGAGTGATTGGCATTGGAATGGGCTGCCTGGAGAGGTGGTGGAGTCACCGTCCCTGGAGGTGACTGGATGAGGTACTTAGTGCCATGGTTCAGTTAAGTAGGTGGTGTTAGGTGATAGGTTGGACTTTATGATCTCAAAGGTCTTTTCCAACCTGGTTAATTCTGTCATTCTGTAAAAGCTTGTGCTGATTCCATAGGTAGCTTCCAGGGTGGCTATTTATGTGTTAAACTGCTGGAAACCACCTTTGCTCTTGCCACAGGAGGAGCAGAAACATTGGCAGCTGCTGAGCTGGGAAACACTCTCAGAAAAAGATGGTTCTTTAGACAGCTGTGCTCCCAAAGTCACTGCATGCCCTACTCAGGCAGTGAGGTTTGCCCAGGCAGTTTTCACTGTGGAGAGCTTAGCTGTGAATTTGTAACTGGTCTCTTGGGGGCAGGAGAGAAGCAGTTGGAAGCATGAAGTCAAACACTTGAATTCACACAGGGTGTGCTAAAAACCCCTCGTTATGTCTAGACTGGGAGTCTCAAATAGCCCCAACTTCTGGTACATTCATTAACACCATTGTGTTGTGGTTATTGCTTTTCCAAAATCAATGCAATTGATTTGCTGTAATAATGTTTTGTCCCAGGTCTTGCTTCCATTCTAGTTACATTTCTGATGGTTTCATCTCCCCATCGCCTTGAATGATGTCTGCTGTAATTCTGCATCTGACTTTTCCTACTTGCAAGGACTCTCTAAACCCAAGCTCTCCTCCCCAGTCTGTTAACAGCAGCCTTCTTCTCTAGCTTTCACATAGAATCATAGACTCAGTCAGGTTGGAAGGGACCACAAGGATCATCTAGTTCCGATCCCCCTGCCATGGGCAGGAACACCCTACCCTAGACCAGGCTGTCCAGAGCCTCACTCAGCCTGGAAACACCTCCAAGGATGGGACTTCCACCACCTCTCTGGGCAACCCATTCCAGGGTCTCACCACCCTCATGGTGAAGAACAACTTCTTAACCTCCAGTCTGAATCTACCCATTTCTATCTGTGTTCTGTTCCCCCCTGGTCCTATCACCACCTGACATCCTAAAAAGTCCCTCCCTGGCTTTCTTGTAGGCCCCCTTAAGATACTGAAAGGCCACAATAAGGTCATCTCAGAGCCTTCTCTCCAGACTGAACAGCCCCAACTCCCTCAGTCTCTCCTCACAGGAGAGGTGCTCCAGCCCTCTGATCACTCTCATGGCTCTTCTCTGGCCACCTTCCAGCACATCCATATCCCTCTTGTAACAAAGTGCTAACATTTCTTCCTTCTATCCTGCATTCTCTCTTGACATTTTCATGTTGCTCAGCTGCTATCACTCAAATATGGATGCTGGTGCTGCTATTTAAAACCCCTTTTGTTATCACACCCAAGCTTGAGATTACCTCTTCTGCCACAAAAGCAAAAAGTTACCCTTCTGGCTTTGTCCATTTTTGTCCCAGTTTGTCAATCTGGAAAGGTTGGAGCAGATGATGCTTGGGGTCCTTTCCCACCTGACATTCTGTGATTCAGTGTTTTGTTGGAGGCTTTGTTTCTCAGGTCACTTGGTTTTGCTCTGAAGCAGCTGCTGACCAGTTTGCTTTGTTCCTGGTCGGTTCAGACAGTATTTCTGTGAGCATCAAGAACTTACATGGCCCCTCCTAGGCTGAAAGTGTGGGGTTCTGTGTGCCTGCGCCACTCGGGTGTGCACTGCTGCTGGCGTCGCTTCCCGAGGGGCTCTTTAGTGACCACAGAACCAGAGAATGGTTTGTGTTGGAAACGACCTTAAAGATCATCCAGTTCCAACTCCCTGCCATGGGCAGAGACACCTCCTACTAGGCCATGGTTGCTAAAGACTTCACTCGGCTTGGAACACTTCCATGTTTGGGACCTCCACAGCTGCTCTGGGCAACCTTTTCCAGTGTGTCCCCCCTACTGGCAACCTTTTCCAGTGTGTGTCACTTACTTCCAGTCCTGTCTCTTCACTGAGATGTTCTGGAGTCTCTGCTCTTAATCTTACAGGCTGCATCTTCACAAAAACCAAAGGCAAGGGGGGGTCCGAGGCTTGCTGTCTTCTGCTTCTCCACTGGGTGGACCTGCAGCATATCTGATCTGCTCCAACATCTGATCCCTGCTGTACTGCAAAAGGCTGCTGAGGCTGGGGTGAGGCAGAAGCTGGGGCTGGCCCAGCTCAGCATCAGGAAGCTTTTCTCCTCCTGCCCTCTTTGCTTGTCTCCCCAACATCAGCAGCAATCACTGTCACTCTGGGTTTCTGTTCCTGACAGGGGAGGGGACCCGTTCCAGCCTTGGCCTGTCACATTAGCAGAGATGTTGATGTGCTGGGCAACCCCTCTGGCAACTGGGAACCTTTGCTGCATCTCCTTCTTTGCACAAGGCTGGAATATCCTTCAGCAGCTGCTTTGCACATTACCTGGGAGGATCTTTACTTTCTATACAAGGTCCAAAAGCATGAAACATTTTTTCTTTTGGTAACTGACTGTTGGGTT
The DNA here is from genome assembly GCF_015220805.1 of Pogoniulus pusillus. NCBI lineage: Eukaryota > Metazoa > Chordata > Aves > Piciformes > Lybiidae > Pogoniulus > Pogoniulus pusillus. The sequence goes on along the minus strand of NC_087285.1, from coordinate 10,622,375 downwards.
GGCATAGGCAGGAAAGGTCTTCCCTGGTGTAGATCACTTTGTGTTCACTGTCCCCTGTGTCTGTGTAAATCCTCCACAGAATCTCTGAGTTTTGGTATGGAAAGGAGCTCAGGAGATCATCCAGTCCAACTGCCCTGCTATAGCAGGAGTACCCACAGCAGCCTGCCCAGGGAGATTTGGAATCCCTCCAAAGAAGGAGACTCCACAACCTCTCTGGGCAGCCTGCTCTGGCATCTTCATACTAAAGAACTTTCTCCCCTGTTCAGATGGAACCTTCTGTGTTCCACTTTGTGCCCATTATCCCTTGTATCACCAGACACCAGTGACCAGGGTCTAGCCCCATCCTGTCAAATTTAGTTCAATATCATCCCTCAAGGGCTGAAAACAATTTGCTTACAGCCTGTGGGATTAGAAGAGTTTTCCTATGTTCTTGCAGTGGCTGTTAAGGTGTCACAGGCTCTAAGGGGTTAAGATGTGAGAAAATGATTTGTCGTAAGTATCTTTGATCATCTCACGAGGAGGGGAGGTTTTGTTGTCCTGTAGATGAGGAATGGAGTAGGGAGAGGTAATTTTCAGAGTCACAGAATCACTGAATGGGTTGGGTTGGAAGAAACCTTAATGATCATCTATTTCCAACCCACTGCCACGGGCAGAGACACGTTCCACTAGCCCAGATTGCTCGAGGCTTCATCCAACCTGGCCTTGAACACCTTCAGGGAGGGGACATCCACAGCCTCCCTGTGTATCCTGTGCCAGTGTCTCACTACCCTCACTGCAAAGAATTTGTGCAAGTCCTGCTGCGTTTGGCCACCTTTTGCCAACACAGGATAACAGAGGGGTTGTGCAGGGGGGAACTCTCAGCCCAGCTCTCTGGGGCACAGTTTGAGAGCGGGAGGAGGTTTTGTGACTGGCAAGTCTGTGGCTGTGTGTTTGCCAGCTTTGTGCTCTGCTCATCACAGCCAGCAGGCAGAGAGCAGGCTGGGCTCGGGGAGGGCTGCAGGCTCTGTGCTCTTCAGGGCAGGGCTTTTTTCCCTTATTATTTCTCTGCTTTATTGCAGGGAGCACTGCCATTAGCACAGCAAGGATCCTCTGCTCCTCCCGGGGAACAGTGAAGTGGAAGATTGTCTGGAATTAGGTACTAGTCCTGGAACAGGCCCCTCAAGAGCAGCATGGTAATTACATGTCTTTAGGAAGAAGGACATTGCTCTCCTTTACACGCTGAACTCCACCACATCATTCTTGAATTGCAATGCTCTTACCAGATACATTTTTATCTGGGTTTTTCTCCCTCAAAATTCCTGTTTTCCTGCTCTTACCATAGGAAAAGCTGATCTTGGGCACCTGAACCTGCCACCTGTGTAGTAGATTCATAGCTTCATAGAATGATTTGGGTTGAAAGGGGCTTTAAAGACCATCAGTTCCAACCCCCTGCCATGGGCAGGGACACCACCCACTAGCCCAGGTTGCTCAAGGCCTCATCCAACCTGGCCTTGAGCACCTCCAGGGAGGGAGCATCTGCAGCTCTGGGCAACCTGTTCCAGTGTCTCACCACCCTCATGCAGTAGAATTTCTTCCTAATCTCCAAACTCAGTCTCCCCTCTTTTCAGCTCAAAGCCATTGCCTCTCATTCTATCACTACAAATCCTTCTAAACAGTCCCTCCCTAGCTCTCCTGTAGCTCCCTTCAAGTACTGGAAGGCTGCTCTAAGGTCTCCCTGTGACCTTTCTCTTCGCTGAGCAGCCACAATTCTCTCAACCTGTCCCCACAGGTTGAACCTCTGATCATCTTCATGGCACTCCTCAGGACTTGCTTCAGCACTTCCATGTCCTCATTCTGCTGGAGGCTCATCAGAGCAGAGTGGAGGGGCAGAATCTCTTTCTTTGTCCTGCTGGAACCACTGCTTTTGATGCAGATCACACCCTGGTCTGTCAAACCCATTCCCTTTTCCAGCAGCTTATGTCTGCTCCATGCAAGAGCTGAAGGAAACATTTTATCTGTCTGTGGTTTGCATCTCCTGCTTCTAAAGCTGATTCAAAAGGACCTTTCACCTCTGAGACCTCTGCAGGTTTTCTTCCTGCACATCTTGGCCACTGCTCAGAGGAGACCATTGCAGATGCACAACTCTGTTCCAACTGAGCACTGCTCCCAGAACTTTTGGCAGAGTCTTTCCAGACCCACTGGCAGCAAAGGCTTCACTTCAGCAGTGTTTATAAATCCAAACTCGAGGCCATTTGGGCTTCAGGTTACAACCTTCTTACTTGGGGTATGTCTCCTCCCACAATGGTGGGTGCCAGCTTCTCGGGTCTTTTCAGGCAGAATTCCCACTTAGCTCAAGAGGAGGCTTTGTTGAATCAACAAGATGACTATTTGACCAATAATTGTGTCAGGCATAGCTGGACAAATGTCTTCATTTACAACCAAGTTTGACAGGCTGGGACACTTGGCTGGAAGCTCCACTCCAGCCCACGTCAGACCCAAGTGATGCCCATCCTCCCTTGAAGCCTGTGCTGGGACTGGCTGCTTCCCCCGGGGAAGGAATTGCAGTGTTGATAGATGAGTGCCAGCTCCTCACCTCAGAAATACACAGAAGTACATGTGAGAGGCCTCTTGTTTGGGTGAAAGACACAGCCTGCAGAAGGGAAAATCTGTCTTCAAAGCTTACTGTATTAACCTCTTCATGGTCAGTCACCCAAGAAACCTGGGGGTCTTCTTGTCCTCCTACGTTGCAGACATTCGTTACCCTTCTGCCAGTGCTGAGTGACTCCCCAGGGGAAACCTCTTCCTCCAGGTCCCACTGTGGGGCTGGGCTGGGCACATTGAGTTGGTGATGAAGCTTCATTTCTCCACCATAAGAACAGGTGGGGCCCAGCACCTGGGGCTGAGTGAAGAGCCCTCTGGGGTCACACCAGATCTCTGATGCTGCCCTCTAGCTTAACACCCAGGCTTTGATCCCTTGGCCACCTCCACCAGTGTCCAGTACCCTCCGAGAGGGACTCCCACACCCTCCTTACTCTCAGCTGTTGGAGGCTGGGCTGGATGGGACCCACAGAAGTCCATCTGCTGGTGTAAAGGCAACATTTTCTCATTTCTGCCAGATGGGCCTGACCTCTCCTTTAAAAGCCCAGCTGGAGGGAAATGGCACCAGCTCCCCTGAGCACCTTGTCAGAGCTTTGCTAACTTAGTGATTAGAAAATGGCTCATCACATTGGGCTCATTTCTGCCTCCCTTTAATGCACTTCATTATTGCTGCTCTCTCCACAATAGAGATGGGAGTCAGCTCGTTCTCTTCAATTTGCAGCAGCCTCTTACATAATGGTGAACTTGTTCTAATTTCTCCTGCCATTCTTCTCTTTCTCTGGTTAAAAGTCTGTTTGACTCTCCACTGCAATCCTCAGCTCTCTACAGAGATGCCAGTGAGCCCGTGGCTGCCCAGCCTGTCTACAGGCACTGGCATTTCCTCCTCAAAACGGTGGTGTGCTCTATTGAATTCAGTCTTGCCAGCTCAGAGCAGCTCTCCAGTTTATCCAGACCAGGTTAAACTCAGATCTTGTCTCTCTGCCTTCCGCTTTATCATCTTTAAGCCAAGCTAATTAAACCACTTCACAGTGCAGGCTGAAACTGGGCTTTATCTCTTGTGTTCAGTGGTGATGTGGTTCATGATTGTTGCTGGACAGCCATCTGACAGTGAGCCACCAGCGTGCTCAGATGGCCAAGAAGGCAAACAGCATCCTGGCCTGGATGAGCATGGTGTGGCCCTCAGGAGTAGGGAAGTGATTGTGCCCTACACTGGGCAGTGGTGAGACCACAGCTCAAATCTTAGGTTCAGTCTTGGGGCCCTCACTCCAAGAAGGATATTGAGGGGCTGGAGAAGGTCCAGAAAGGGCAACAAAGCTGGTTAAGGATCTGCAGAACGGGGCTGGTGAGGAGCATCTGAGGGACCTAGGGTTGTTCAACCTTGAGAAGAGGAGGCTGAGATGAGACCTCGTTGCTCTCTACAGCTCTCTGAAAGGAGGTTGTAGTGAGGTGGGGCTTGGTCTCTTCTCCCAAGTATCAGGAGAGAAAATGCTCTGAAGTTGTGCCAGGGCAGGTTTAGGCTGGAGAAGAGGAACCATTTCTTTGCTGCAAGAGTGGTCAGGCATTGGAACAGGCTGCCCAGGGAAGTGGTGTGGTCTCCATCTCTGGAGGTGTTTAAGAAACCTGTGGCCATGGCACTTGGGGATGTGGTTTAGCAGCCATGGTGGTGCTGGGTTGATGGTTGGACTCAACAATCTTTGAGAGCTTTTCCAACCTAAACCATTCTGTGGTTCTCTAATCTTTTCTCTGGGTGTTTAATTTTTTTTTCTCTCCTGGACTCCTGCTGCTCTGTCACTTCTCAATGAATTTAACCCTTGAGTTCTGGTGGGTTAAATCCGGAGGCTGAGAATCCACAGTTTGAAATGTCAGCAGCAGCTCGCAGAGGCACAGATGTTCCATAGCAGCCTCATACCAGCATCTCTGAGCTGACTTCATTTTTTTATTCCCATGTTTACCCACCCCAGATAACAATTCTGATGCCAGGGGGTAGTTTGTTTCTGTTTGTTTCTTTCGTGTTTCAGTACCATTTTATCTGCTTTGGGTACCAGGGTTTGTGGGGGAGGCTTCTGTTGGTTTTCAATTGCACAGGCTCCTCGCTCTGCTCACTCAGCCCTGGTGATTTCTGTCTTCTGCATAAAGCAGCAGAATTAAGTCTGAAATGTGCAGCTTGGCACAAGACAAGCTCAGCATTACCAGTGATTGACTGGTCCAAGCCCACAGCACTGGATTCATTCTTCACTCCTTCCCACCAGTGTTAATTTGGAATCAGTTTGCAGCAACCAGGAGATTTTACCTTGTGTGTTGAGGATGAAGAGCTTCACCACGGAACCACAGAATGCCAGGCTGTAAGGGACCTCAAGGACCACCTGGTCCAACCTTCCTAGCTAACAGGAGAGTTGGAATGAGCTGGCCCAGCACCCTGCCAAGATGAGCCTTAAAACTGTGCAGTGTAGGGGACTCTACCCCTTCCCATGGGAGATGACTCCAGTGTCCAACTGTTCTCATGGAGAAACATTTTCTGCTGGAGCCCAGTGGGGATCTCCCCAGCAGTAGCTTGTCCCCATCACCCCTTCTCTTTTCCTGGCACTCCTTGTACAAAGGAAGCCTCCATCCTCCTGGTAGCCACCTTTTATGTACTGGTCCATTGTCATAAGGTCTCCCTTAAGCCTTCTCTTCTCAAGGCTGGAAAAGTTCAGCCTTCTCTGCCTTTCCTCACCTGGCAAGGCTTCCAGGCCTCTGATCATTCTCATGTTCTGCCTGAGCTTTAATTCAGCTGGAAAGGCCTCATCCTGCCTCAGATCTCTTCTTATTTTTGTTTCACTCTTGGACTGAATGTAGTTTCAATCCGAAAATGAAGCTGTGTAGGAGCTGGTGGTGGTTTCCCACCCAGCTGCAGCTCCCCCGAGCAGACTCAGACATTCAGGCAGAGCTGGAGGACACATCTCCACGGTGCTGCTGTCACTGCTGAGGCACTTTGACAGCAGATCACTTCAATGTCCACACCTATGGAATGGGATTGCAATTTTCCACATGCAAGCCTATCAGTTCTGGCTGGGCCTGTGGTGGATGTGCACTGATTTATGGAGAGAACGCCAGGGGGGAACAAAGCCACAGAAGGTCTCAGAGCTTCAGAGTGAGGTAAAGCGTGGGCTGTGATGTGCTTAACAAATGGTCATGCAAAACACAGGAAGAGAGGGAGGGAAAATCCAGTCCTGGCTATGAAGCTGCTCAAGAGTTCAGCTGGGAGCATTTTCTTGGCCTTTCCTTGCAGAAATAAATCATCACAGTGCATGGAGTGGACGTGGTGATGGGTAGGAAATTCCACACAGAAAGCCCTGAGCTCCTCTCCCCTTCATGGGTCCAAACCCTGCACCATGCCAGGCTGGAGTGGAGTGGTGTGGGATGCTCCCAGGGTATAGAGCCTTGGGATGAAGCCTTGGGATGCTCCCAGGAGATGCTGAGATGAGATGCAGTCATGGGATTCTCCCAGGGGTGCTGAGGTGAGATGTGGCTAAGGGATGCTCCCAGGGCAGAATCGTCCCACCTCTTCTCCCCCATTCACAGTGACAGGCAAACCAGAGATGTTACCCCCCAGCTGCTGGGACTGCTCCAGTTCTGCTGGAGAAGCAGCTGAAGCAACATCTGCCAGTTCTGAACACATCTGCATCCCTGTAGACACAGTCCTGGCTCTTCTGGTCTCACCTGGGACCCGTGAGCACTGTTGTCATGAAGTCATTCTTCACTTCAGCCTTTCTCTAGGCTGGCATGGCCCATCCATTCTGGGATGGAGATGGCAGCACCATCACTGTGCCCTGAGCAGCCCCCTCTGAGGCGTGAGGAGCTGTGGTTGAAGTTCTGTGCTGAGAGGGGAGGAGGAGCTGGCAGGGAGCTGCCAAGATAATAATTTCCAACTGAATCACAGGAGCAGTAACTCCTGTCCAACTTCTGCTACAATTAAGCAATCACAGCAAAGATTCCTCTTTACTCTCAAACAATGTTATTAAAATAATTTCTCCCTGCCTTGAATTATAGAAAATGTGGCAAAATTAACCCATTTTGAGCAGCATGAAAATATTCAAGCTGGATTATTTCAGACCCTGGTTTCCAGAGTCTCTTCTTCCAAGGAACACATGATAGGATGAGAGGAAATGGCCTCAAGTTGCACCAGGGGATGTTTAGGTTGGATAGTAGAAGCTTCTTGACTGAAGGAGTTTCCAAACACTGGAGCAGGATGCCCAGGGAGGTGATTTTGTCACTGTCCCTGGAGGTGTTCAAGAAATATGCATACCTGGCACTTGGGGACAGGGTTTAGTGGCCACGGTGATGTTGGATTGATGGTTGGACTTAATGATCTTGAGGGACTTTCCAGCCAAGACAGCTCTGTGGTTCTATGATTAAATGCCCACTGGAGAAACAGTATCACAGTATTATCAGGGTTGGAAGAGACCTCACAGATCATCAAGTCCAACCCTTTACCACAGAGCTCAAGGCTAGACCATGGCACCAAGTGCCACGTCCAATCCTGCCTTGAACAGCTCCAGGGACGGCGACTCCACCACCTCCCCGGGCAGCCCATTCCAGTGTCCAATGACTCTCTCAGTGAAGAACTTTCTCCTCACCTCCAGCCTAAATCTCCCCTGGTGCAGCCTGAGGCTGTGTCCTCTCGTTCTGGTGCTGGCCACCTGAGAGAAGAGAGCAACCTCCTCCTGGCCACAACCACCCCTCAGGTAGTTGTAGACAGCAATAAGGTCACCCCTGAGCCTCCTCTTCTCCAGGCTAACCAATCCCAGCTCCCTCAGCCTCTCCTCGTAGGGCTGTGCTCAAGGCCTCTCACCAGCCTCATCACCCTTCTCTGGACACGCTCAAGCATCTCAATGTCCCTCCTAAACACACCAGTCCCTGTCTTCCTGCCCCAGTCACTGACTGGCTTGGCTGGCTTGTAGGCTTCATGCTTCTGGTGCTTTCCCTTTTGTGTGTGGAAATGAGCAGGCAGCTCTTGGTGTGCAGCTCTGGAGGAGCTGGGAGCTTCATGCTCTGAAGCATTCACATTCAGCTTTCTCCCATCTCCAGCACATTTGTTTGCTTGTATCCCCTCTGGATTGCTGAGCAGATGATTGAATAACTGCAGAGGCCATCTCTGGTGCCTTCATTATTTTCAAAGCCAGTGCAGGCAGAATGCTAGACCCTGGAGGAAACACAGCTAAGCTGCAATTTGGAATTGGGAAGTGCTGGCAGCAGCTAGATGATGCTCATTAAAATCATCAAGCCCAAGCTCTGAAACCTCTCTCTGATTTACACAGAAATTTGTCTGGAAGTGTCTTCTAGAGGAGGTTTTTCCATGGAAACCTGAAGTGTAATTCCCCCAAACAACTCACTTCCCTCTGCTGTGCTTGAGTTTGATGTTTGGATCCCACCCTTGTTGCTAAGGTCCTGGCTTCTCTTTCATGTAACCTTTGATGGAAGCACTAAACCACCATGGGAAGCTGAGAGACTGGTACAGGACCACGTCACGTGGAGTGTGCTGGGCAGAGGTGGGCTTGCTCAGGGCAGAAATGTTGCTAGAGTCTTCCAAGAAACCCTGGCAGCAGAAACAGCCTTGGCTGGTGCTTGTGCAGTATCTAAGCTTCCCCCCTCCCCCCATGCTGCTGCCAGAATTCCACAATGTGGGTTTCTCACCACAGCACTCAGCGTGGAGCCTGCTCACAGCCCAGCCAGCCTGCCTGTGATTTACGGCTCCCATCTCCAACTCCTCCAGCCCCTCACAGACAGAGGTTGATGCTGCTCATACAAATCAGAGGAATGCTTTGGGCTGGGAGAGACCTTCGAGGTCGTTTAGTTCCAACCCCCTGCCACGGACAGGGACACCTTCCAGGTTGCTCAAGGCCTCATCCAACACCTCCAGGGAGAGGGCATCAAAACCCTCTCTGAGCAACCTGTTCCAGTGTCTCACCACTGTGCAGTGCAGCATCTCCAGTGCCATCTGGCAGTTGAGTGAGGAGGGACTTCTTGCTCCACAGCAAATTACAAGCTGAGCAGTAACACCTTGACCCAGTGCCATCGCTGAGGTCAAGCAGACCTCTGGGAAAGATCACATCCTGCAGGTTCATGGATGCCAGCCACACACATGAAGGTTCTGATGAGGCCATTTGGGTTCCCTACACCTCCTGATGTAAGTTATGAGCACGGTCGGAGCACCCCTGACCTCCAGGCCAGATTTGACCCAGGAGAAGTAGTGCTGAAAGAGAACCTTCTTGTCAACATCACTCCAACCTCATGTTCTAGCCAAAACGTCCTGAGAAGGGGAATCAGGGGAGAAAGTAGAGTGAACACAAAGTGTCCTCCACACCTGTTGGCCACCGGGTTGGGGACAGTGTTGGAGGTGGTGGGGGAGGGCCAGGAAAGCAATTCCGGAGCAGCCTTGTAGTGATGTTTAAATTCAGCAGCATCCTTTGGTCAAGAGAACTTGCGTGAGGCAGGCTCTGAGCAGCCACTCGCAGGTGCCACTAGATGGCAATCTGTGAATGCCAGGACCTCCGAGCTCCACTGAGGTTTGCTGCATCTTGGGATCTGCTCCACAGGCTGCTGCAGCCCTTCTCTGGGAAGTTCTGGCTCTGGTGGTGGATGCCAGGGCTAGGGCTGGTGCCTGGACCTGCAGGAGCTGGCATGAAGAACTGCTCCTGCTAATGACCACTTCTGTTTAACCTGATCCGGTTCATTTCTGGATTAACCAGTTCCCTGGCCTTAGGCTGGTGGCAGTGTCACACCAACACTGCAGGAGGGGATCAACAGAAGAGGAGGGACACATAAGAAGCCAGAGCATCCTCTGCAGCAGAGCTGGGTGAAGAACGACCCAGCAAACGGGTGCTGGAAGGAGTGATGCTGCTTGAAGAGCCCTCACTGTGTCTGGGCACAAGGAAAGAAAATCTGGAAGGTATCAAAGTGTCCATCTGCTGCGTGACTTCTGCTCCTAAAGAGAACTCTGCTTCTCCTCTGAGAGGGGTGGTGGGCACTCAGCGTTTCAGAGAATCCCAGCATGGTGGGGTTTGGAAAGGACGTCTGGAGATCATCCAGTCCAACCACTCTGCTAAAGCAGGGCACCCACAGCAGCTTGCCCAGCGTCACAATGCCCAGGCAGGGTTAGAATCTCTCCAAAGGAGACTCCACAACCTCTCTGGGCAGCCTGTTCCAGGGCTCCAGCACCCTCACACCAAATAAGTTTTCCCTGCTGCTCAGATGGAACCTCCTGGCTTCCAGTTTGTGCCTGTCCCTGGGCACTGCTGACAAGTCTGGCCCCATCCTGTTATCCCCACAGGTCCTTCAGCTCTTGCTGAGCTTTGATGAGATCCCCTTTCAGGCTGCCCTTCTGCAGGCTCAGCAGCCCCAGGGCTCTCAGCCTTTCCTCCCCACAGAGCTGCTCCAGGCCCCTCAGCATCTCTGTAGTCTCCGCTGGACTCTCTCCAGTAGTTTCCTGCCTCTCTGGTCTGGGGAACCCAGAGCTGGGCCTAGTTCTCTAGATGTGGCCCCACCAGAAGAGAGGAGGAGATGAACCTGCCTTGACTTGCTGTTCACACTCTCCACGCACTCCAGGACACCACTGGCCTTCTTGGCCATGTGGGCACATTGCTGCCGCTTTCTACACTCCTTTCCTGTCCAGGTCCTACAAGATCCCAGTGTGTCTCTTGAGTCTGATGCTCTGGGTCTGGTTTCAGAGCTTAGAACAGATTTAGTCTCCTGCTGGGAGTGCACTGGCTCGTGTTGGTATTACATGGCCACAGCTGCTTCTCATCCTCCCAAAAGAGGAGAAAAATCCTCCACAACGACAGGGGGAAAAAGGGCTGGAGGAAGCTGATGAACTTTTGGCCAGCTGCCACTTCCCTTTGCAGGGAAAAGCTAATGGCTGTCCCAGTGACCTGCAGTGCTGCTGAGCTCATTTAACCAGTTACACTTAATTATGCTGAGCAATGTACAAATTCCATGTGTTCTGTGAGCAAACTCCCGCCTGGCCTTGGCAAGCAGCAAGCTAGGGGAGGCAGGGACATGCCCATGTCAGCAGCACCCCCTGACAGTCTCTTTTGAACTGGATGTCTCCATTTTTGAGCACAGAGTTGTAGAGGGCAATGAGGTCTCCCTCAGCCTCCTCTTCTCCAGACTAAGCAACCCCAGGTCCCTCAGCTGTTCCTCAACAGTGGTTCTCCAAACCATTCTCCAGCTTCGTTGCCCTTTCCTGGGCCTACTCCAGCTCCTCCATGTCCTCCTGGAGTGAGGGACCCACAGCTGAAGGCAGGCTCTGAAGTGTGGCCGTGCCAGTGCACAGTACAGGGGGACAACCTCTGCCCTGCTCCTGCTGGCCACACTTCTTGCTGATCTAAGCCAGGATGCTGGTGGCCTTCTTGGCCACCTGGTCACAAACTGGCTCTTCTTCAGTCACTGGTTCTTTTTTGTTGGGCAGTTTCCAGCCACTTTGCCCCCCCAGCCTGGAGCCTTCATGGGGTTGTTGTGATCCAAGCGCAGGGCCCAGAGAGGCTGCTGGAGCCTGGCAGCAGCAGAGCCCCTCACAGCCTTCTGCCTTCACTGGGTCAGGGCAGAGGGAAAAGGTGAAGCTCTGTCCTCCTTGTTCCTCCTGCGTTCTCTGCCAGGCAGAAGCAGTTTTAACAAGCCCTTGGGTCCCAGTTGCATGCAATAGGCACCAGGACAAGAGCCACTCTGGCATCTCCTCCCTTGTTCACGATCTTAAGTCTCTTTGGCTGCAGCAACACCACCATCTACTAGCAAAAAAAGATGTGTTCAAAGGTCACAAGCAGTAAGGGCAGGCCATCAGGGACAAGAAGGACCTGGCTGCAGCAAGGAGACCCATCACTGCCAGCTGCAGCCCCACCTCCTGCTCTGGCTGTAGCAGAACTCTGTCCTAGAGTGGGCACCTTGCTCACCTCCAGCTTGTGGTGCTTGCAGGCTGGGCAGAATATTGGTTTAAAAGGGACAGAAGGATTTCAGGGGTGCCCCACCCACGTGGGAGAACAAACAAGACTAGGCCGGCTCAGACTTCAGCTGGAAGGGATTAGCAGGGGTCTTGTAGTGCAACCTGCTGACCAGCACAGGTGTTCCTCATCCACCCAGCCTGATTAGCTCGGCAGCCACTCTGCAGCCACTCTGCAGTTTGTTCTTCCTCTGAGAGCTTTCCCAGGGAGCGTTGAGAGGTAAGAGGGGGGCTCCTTGGGGGGTGTGCAGCAGTTATTGTGATCCAGTCACTGCTGGACTGCTCTCTCTGCCTCTTTGGCCACTTTCTTGTCCCTGTGCCTGATGCTGGGCGTGCCTATGAGGTGGTAACAGCTGCAGTCCTGTCTCCTGCGTCTGTTCTTGCTGGCCTAGCACAGCCAGAGAGGTTCTGTACTGGTGCTGTGGGTAGCCCAGGAGGGCCCTGGAGCAGGGGGAGCCTCTCTCCCCTTCGGAGCACAGATGTTGGGTCAGGGCTTTGCTGTGCTGTGGAAGGAAGAACAAGCTCACTCCAGTGACCATCCAGCTAAAGGGGTTGTTATGGCAACTAAAGGTCTAAAAATAAACCAAGGAGGAAAGAGCTGGTGCACACTGGAGTGACCACGTTTGGTTTCAGTTGTCAGGGGGGGTTAAACACTTCCTATGCAAAGAATTCTGGGGTTTATTTTGAAGTTTCCCTTCTCTTTGGAATTCCCAGCCTGGAAGGAGTCAGCTGGTGTGAAAGGTTGGTAAGAGCTGCCCAGTGCCAACCCCAGGGTGTCTTTGTCTGTAGCCCAGCCATGGTGGCAGCTGCTCCACTGCAGTGCGAGTGCCAGAAATGGACTCTGGAGTGGGTTCTGCTCAGAATTTGTATGTTGAGTCATGAAACTCCATTTGAGGAGAAAGAAATTGGAGCTTTGTCCTTGGGAGAAGTTAAAAGCCTCTCTGAACGTGGTCCTGTTGTTGGGCATTGTGGTGCCAAGCAGCAATAGCTGCTTTATGTCCCCAGACACGGGGGTGGGACACAGCTTCTGGATGGCTGCTGCCTCATACAGTGGTAAGGACAGGCTGGGAGAGCTGGGGCTGCTCAGCACTGAGGAGAGAAGGCTCCAGGGAGATCTTCCAACTGCATTTCCATATCCGAAGGGGACCTACAGGAAGGCTGGGGAGGGACTGTTCAGAAGGGCCTGTGGTGGTAGGATGAGGGGCAGTGTTTTGGAACTGGGGCAAGGGAGGTTTGGGCTGGACATCAGGAGGAAGTTCTTGACGATGAGGGTGGTGAGATGCTGGAAGAGGTTTCCCAGGGATGTGGTTGAGGCCCCATCCCTGGAGACATTCAATATGAGTAATGATGTGGCCTTGGGCAGCCTGATCTAGTTGGAGGTGTCCCTGCTGAGTGCAGGGGGGGTTGTACAAGCTGGCCTTGGAGGGTCTCTTCCAACCAATGCAATCTGTGATCCTGTGTTGGGAAGTCCTGACTTTAGGGGGGATGTTCACCCAGCTCATGGCCCTCCCCAGGCAGTGGCAGTGCAGAGCTGGCTGCTTTCCCCATCTCTTGTAACCCAGCCCAAGAGATTTTACTTTTTCACTTCTTTTTCCACTAGTTCTGTGTTGTGAAAGACAATTCTTGACAGGGGGTATATTGTTTTTTCTTAACAATAATCACCATAAGTACATTCCTGCTTTGGTGGCCTCACCAGACAGAGCTGGTTTCCATTGCACAACCCTGAGGCTCTGCCTTCCTGGGCAGCGAGCCCGCGGCTCCCACCGCTGGGTGCTGCTTGGGAGCTGATGTTTGACTTGCAACGAGCAGCCAACTTCAGTCATCCTTGGAAGGCTGGGAGAAATGAGCTTTGCTCTGTCAGACCCAAGCTGCAGCTGCAGCCCTTTGATTAAGCATAATTAAAGTTTCATGCAGTGGCTGGTGGCAGTGCCAGCTGGGCCAGGCAGCAGCTCCTTCTGCAGCAGCTCCTTCTGCAGCAGGCTGAGGCCCGAGGCAGCCCTTGCTGGGAGGATGGGCTGCAGGGGAGGGGTGGGATGTGGCTAGGCAGATTCCCACTGCAGAACGGAGCTCCCATCCCCATCCCAGCAGAGTGCAGTGATCCAGGTGGGAATTCTAGGGTCGATGGCAGCTCCTCACTGCAAGGTGTGGCTCTGCTCTCCCTGTGCTCATGTGTGTGCTCTTCATCACAGACCCACAGAATGGATTCAAGTAGAAAAAACCTCTGAGGTAATGGAGAGCAACCACCATGACCACTAAACCATGTCCCAGAGTGCTATGTCCACATGTTTCTTGGACACCTTCAGGCACAGTGACTCCATCACCTCCCTGGAAAGCCTGTTCCATGCCTGACCACTTCATCAGGAAAGAAAATGCTCCTCATCTCCAACCTAAACCTTGCTTGGTACTGCTTCAGGCCCTTTCCTCTTGTTCTATCATCTGATACTAGGGACCAAGCCCCAGCTTCACTCCAGCCTCCTTTCAGGGAGCTGTAGTGAGCAGTAAGGTCTCCCTTCAGCCTCCTCCTCTCTAGGTTGAAGAACTCCAGGTCCCTCTGTTGCTCCTCTCCAGACCCCTCACCAGCTTTGTTGCCTTTGGTGTTTCCCTCTGATTGGAGAGGACTATTTAAGTGCTTCATCCACCATACCTACAGCTCCCCACTTGTTGGATTCCTTCCCCTGTCTGGCTGCACATCTCCTGTGCTCCCTGGAGAGCTTCTCCTTAGTTCCCTGCGTCTCACACTTGCCATTTTATGGGGAATTCAGTGCAGAAAGGAGAGAGGCACTACCTGTGGCTGCTTGCTGCTGGGATTTCTTGGCTTGTCACACTGTGATCAAACACCTCTGTGGCTTTGTGGGCACAGTGAGGGGCAACAGACTCATCTTGATAGTTGGGATATCACCCTCCAGAGCCAGTGTCCACTATCAGAATGGGAACCTGCCTATGCAGATCAGGAAAACCTTTGCCCTGTCTGCTAACAGCAAAATGTGCAGGGGGAAAGAAGGGTCCAGCTTCTTTGCTGAGAGTGAAGCTCAGGAAGGATGACTTTAGGTCCTGCTTGGTCACAACAGAAGCTGGCCTTGGAGGACAGCCAGCTTTGGTGGGGGGGACCCAGCACCATCTTTCTGCTGCCTTCATCTCCAAGAGTCTCAGGACAGGACCAGCCACCTCCCTGCCGTGTTTGAAGTGGAGGTGGGATGGCTTCAGCTCCCCTCTCGCTTCTCCTGCAGCTGGCTTCACCCTGCACTGCTGCCCAAAGACAAACATCTGCAGAAGGGGCCACAGAAAGGAAACTTTCCCTCCTTTCAGGGTGGGAGCTGAGTGTCAGCTACAGAGTATGTGTGGCTGAAAAGCAGCATTTAATTAAAGCAAGCTCATGTAAATAGAGCTGTGCATTAGCTTCACGTGTGCCGCAGCGGGAAGGCTCTTCCCCAGAGCATGCACAAGAGTTGACTTCTCCAGTGCTGCCTTCCAGCAGGAACAAATTAGCTGCCAAAGCTCTGCTGCTTCTCTTTGGATGCATGTAGACACACAAATAGGGGGTGTGTGTGTGTGTGTGTTTACCGTGCACTGTAATTTCTTAGGTGCTATAAATTTCTGGCCTCTTCCAAATATTTGAGTGCTTCTCTGACCTTCTAACCAAAACAGGCAGAGTAAACTGTATGCAATCTATATGTACAGTGGCTGTCATGGAGAGCTAACATTTACCCACAGCCAGCTCTGTTTAGATTGCAACAACAGGGAAAATTGTCAATGTGTGTGGGGGGGGGGCTGCTCCCACTGGGATGTGCTGTGAATCCTGGGAAGCAATGGCCTGAGTGTGGGGCTGTGCTTGCAGAAAATGGGCTTTTTCCACCCAGTTTGAGCATCTCAGGGATTGCATTAGTTTTGAAGGGAGCCTCCAAGGTCATCTTGTCCACCCCTCCTGCACTCAGCAGGGTCACCTCCAAGTAGGTTAGCCTGCGCAGGGCCACATCAAGTGTCATCTTGAATATCTCCCGTGATGAGACCTCAACCACATGCCTGGGTGACCTGTCCCAGTGTCTCACCATCCTCGTTGTGAAGAATTTCCTCCTGATGACCAGCCTAAATCTGCCCTCCTCTTTCAAACCATCAGCTCGTGTCCCACCACCTTGCAAAACAGCCCCTCCCCAGCATTCCTCTAGGTCCCCTTTGGACACTGAAATTCTAAGGTCTCCCTGGAGCCTTCTCTTTTCCAGGCTGAACCAAGAAGTCCCTCCTGGACTTAGGCTTTGAGTCGTGTTTTGTTAATGAGCCTTTGAGGCAGCAGTGATGCTGTGCCTGCTCAATTGTCCTTCTGAGACTGCAGCAAATGGCTGCTGGTGGCTGTCATCATCTCCCTGCTCAGGGTGAGATGGAGCATTCTGGGCCAATAGATGGTAAAAACGTAGGGTTTCTGCACAAGGCTCTGCTGTCTCCTGTTGGTTGTGGCTCTGCAGTTATTCCACTGCTCTGCCTCTCTTCATCCCTCATCTCCTCTCTTTTTATGGCTGGTTTAGGATGGAAGAACTTCTAAGTTCTCAGAGCATCTCTCATGGCTGTGCTCTAGCAGCAGTGGCTCTGGTGGTAAAGGACAGTGGGTGTGGGAAGATGGGCTTAGCCCTGCTGGCAAGGAGAGGTTAAAGTAGGATGCATCCAGAGTAGTTCCTAATGACCTGCAGATCACATCCTTTATCCCTTAGGAAAAGCAGCAGTGCTTTCAGAGGCTCCACTAAGCTCATGTGTAGCTGCAGGTATGGACATCCCAACCCAGGCCACTAGAACCTCAGCTCAGGCTGAGAGTGGGGGGCAAGAACAGCCCCAGGGATTTTGAGGCTGCTGTTAAATGGAAAACCCAAACCCTTTGGGGTCTCTGAGTCTCCTGAGACAGTCCTGCCTGATGCCATCTACCTCCCTTGTGCTCCCAGCACTGGTTAGTGGGGCAGTGTGGGGAATGACTGTCCTGGCTCCACAGCATGAAAGACAGGGAATGATCTTCTGGCTCACACTGCAAATGCTGGAATTCAGGTTATCTTTAGGATTGATGCTTCAACATTTTCCACCTGGTCTGTCCAAGATTTCACAGCTGCCTGTGGCAAGAGAGGCATCTGCAGTTTCACTTGGATGTGAGCAGCTTGTGTCCAGGAGGAGCATAAAATGATAGAATTATTTGGGCTGGAAAAGCCCTCCAAGATCATAGAGTACAACCTTCAGCTCAACACCACCATGGCCATTAGTCATGTCCCCAGGTGCCATGTCCACACCTTTCTTGAGCACCTCCAGGGATGGTGACTGTGCCACCTCCCTGGGCAGCCTGTTTCAATGCTTGACCACTCTTTCAGGACCTTCCCACCCTTGCTGGGTGGCAGATAAAATGTGTGGCATCATCTGCAAAGCAAGCTACTTCTCCAGGTCCCCAGCCTCCTATTTCAGCTCTGAGACTGTTTTTCTCTGCTAGCTTGGTTCTGTTAAAACAAATGCCAGCCCTCAGCTGATAGCGCTGTCTGGAGTTAATTTGAAGAGGAAGCACCACAAGATACAGGCACTCGGAGCCCCAGAAGGAGGTCAGTGAGGCAGTGCTCTGCTCTGCAGGGCTGGGAGCCACACCAACAGCCAGGGCAGTGGCAGGGAGCCAGAGCTCCCAGCCCGTGGGACGCTCCGTGCTGCACTGCAATGTTTGCATTTTCTGCTGAGCCTGGAGGCTGCCTGAACTGCTGCCCTACTTACTCCAGCAGCCTTTTCTACTCAGTGTTTGCTCTCTGGAGTAAGGCTTCTCTTCCCATAGGGTGATCCCACTGTCCTCACATGCCCTTGTGGGACAGTAACCCTTGCATTGAAGTATAAAGGACCTGCCATGTGAAGGGAGGCTGAGAGACCTGTGGCTGCTCAGCTTTGAATCACATAGAATCACTTAAACATCCATGTTGGAAAAGTCCTTCAGGTTCACCAAGTCCAACCTATAACCCTACTCTACAAGATTCACCTTGAATCATATCCCTGAGCATCCAAACAACCCTTAAACACATCCAGGGTTGGTGACTCCACCACCTCCCTGGGCAGCTCATTCCAATGCCTGAGCACTCTCTCCATGGAAAACTTTTTCCTAATGTCCAATCTAAACCTACCTGGTTTCAGCTTGAGGCCATTCCCCCTTGTTCTGTCTTCAATCACCTGTGAGAAGAGACCAGCAGCCTCTCCACAATGTCCCTCCAGGTAGTTGTAGACAGCAATGAGGTTTCCCCTTAGCTTCCTCTTCCTCAAAATAAGCATCCCAAGCTCCCTCAGTTACTCCTCTTAAGATTTATCCCCCAGGCCCTTCACCAGTCTTATAGAATCATAGAATCAACCAGGTTGGAAGAGACCTCCACGATCATCCAGTCCAACTTATCACCCAGACCTATACAGTCAACTAGACTTGTTGCCCTCCTCTGGACCCACTCCAGCAGGGAGAAGAGAAGGCTTAGAGGACACCTTGTCACTGTGGAGCAGTACAAAAAGGTGGCTACCAGAAGGATGGAGACTCCTTATTTACAAGGAACCCCATGGAACAGGCAAGGGGTGAAGAGGAGAAGGTTGCCCAGAGGAGCTCCAAACCAGGAGGTGCTCGTGGGCAGGTCAGATGAGCAATCTGGTCTAGTGGAAGATGTTCCTGCCCACAGCAGGGGGTTGGAACTGGGTGGTCTTTAAGGTCCATTCCAACCCAAACAATTCTGTGATTCACATCTTAACAACATTCCACTGGCTGGCACAGAGGTGGCCTTGCAGGGCCTGCCATGGGACCTGGTTTTCTGTGAACATCTTCCCAGGAGCATCTCCACCTTTCCGCGGTGGGAGCAAACCGCGTTTGGTGTATGCCTTTGCCCTCCAGGGCCGACCGAGATGGCATCGCATCGAGAACACTTAACAGGCATTAAATTGGATGTTAGGCATACTAGAAAGAGCCAGGCCAGGCCATCTCCACAGACAGCTGTGGGGGGAAGAGGTTGGCTCTGCTGCCAAGTGGGAGCAGGCTCAAGTCAGCCCGGTCCCATCCGCATGCTAGCCTCATACCAGTGCTTGGAAGATCGTGGGCATTCCTAGCTCTACCTTGTTTTCCTTGGCCATTCCATTGGCAACATCTCCACTAACTTGGACAAAATCCTGATTTCACTGAACTTAATAGAAATTTGCATGTGTCTCCTTGGTGGGTTTGCCCTTTTCTGTTACAGGTTGGCTTTTTAACCACTTTTTTTTTGGGGGGTAACCTTTTCTTAGGCTCTATTCCCAAGTGTATTTTTCTGTACCCTGCTGACCTGAAATTGCTAGAACTCTGTAAATAGATGTTTTGGAGACTTGTTGCTTTTATTCTCCTAACTTTCCCCATTACCACTTTTTGTTCCCAGTTTTCCACTCCTCACACTCCTAAGCCTGCTTAAATAAGATCCGTGTGCAAGGGAACTAAGACCTTATGGACTGTAATGCTCAGTGAGGGCTACAGCCCAGCTTGGTCAGAGAGTGCAGATGCAGCTGCTCCTCTGCAGCCTCTGGGCACCCCCAGCTCTCAGGTGATGAGAAAGGACTGGGTAATTCATATGGAGATCAGGGAATTCTGTTTTCTCCACAGGGTGAGTCTCTTCTCCCTACAATCAGGTGACTGGATGAAAGGAAATGGCCTGAAACTGTGCTAGGGGAGGTTCAGGTTTGATGTGAAGAAAAAATTCTTTGCTGCAAGAGTGGTCAGGCATTGGAATGGGCTGCCCAGGGAGGTGGTGGAGTCCCCATCCCTGGAGGTGTTGAAGCAAAGCCTGGATGAGGCACTTAGTGCCATGGTCTGGTTGATTGGGCAGGGCTGGGTGCTAGGTTGGCCTGGATGAGCTTGGAGGTTTCTTCCAGCCTGGTTGATTTCTATGATTCTGTGATTCTCCTTTTCTTGCCTGATATTAGGGAGAATTTGGGCTGTCCAGCCTGGGAAGGAGAAGGCTCCAGGGAGGCCTCCTGGTGGCCTTCCAGTCCCTGAAGGAGGGGCTACAAGAAAACTGGGGAGGGACTTTTTTCAAGGGCTTGTAGTGATAGGATAAGACACAATGACTTTGAGCTGGATGAGGGGAGTTTGAGACTGGAGATTCAGAAGATATGCTTTCCAGTGCAGCTGGTGAGACACTGGAACAGGATGCTCAGAGAGGCTGTGGATGTCCCCTCCCTGGGGGTGTGCAAGGCCCTGTTGAATGAAGCCTTGAACTAGACCTGGTCTAGTGGAAGTTGTCTCTGCTCATGGCAGGGCTGCTGGAACTAGGTGATCTTTAGTGTCCTTTCCAACTCAAAGCATTCCATGAACCTCTGAATTATCCATGGGTCAGCTGAATGGAGGTAATCTGTGAGGAGCTGCCAGCATGCAAATAAAATTGCTCTTTAGCAGTAGTTGCAGTAGTTGAAACTGTTCTCTGGCTGTGCCACTTGCAGTGACTGTTGGCCCAGAAGGTCCCAGCTTGAGGCTGTGACAAAAGTGCTGGTACCGAGCAGAGCATCACAGGTCCAGGATGTCTTTGGCAGGAAGGTGGTGACTCTTGTTTGCACAGACTTGGCTTTTCATGGTGCTGAGCATCTTGTTCTGATTGGGGGTGGGGGAATTAGTCTCAATCTGAAAGATCTACCTGCACCTTGCTCTTCCTTTCATTATTACCTACCCCCCACTCCCTGCTCCTGCATCCTTGCTGCTCTCTCTTGAGCACAAGCCCTCAGAGGTCAACATGTCCCAGACATAAGTTGCAGAGTGTTTGAACCATTGCACAGTGCAGCTGGTTTGACCAAGAGGAGGAGTATCCCAGAAGCAGCTGTGTCCTCCTGGATTTTATGGCTTGTGTGGGTTGGCCTGGGGCTCCATTCTCAGGTGGGATGAGTGGTGATGTGGTAGCTGCTCAGCATCTCTGTGTGTGCCTTGTAGTTCTCAGAGAAACACTTCAGGAGGCAGGTGTCTGTGTTGTGGCTCCTCACATGCTCAGAAGTCAGAGATACCATTTTCCCTGTGGCTGGGCAAGGTCCTTTTGTGTTTGCTTTCAGAAGACCCCTTTGAACTGGGAAGGAGGTAGCAGTGGCTCTAAGTGTTACCCACATGACTGGTGCTTCTAGAAAGGCACTAAAGGCTCCCAGAAAGCTTGTGGGGTCTGTATGGCATGGTAAATTTGCACCAGCAGACGCTGGCATCCTCTTGTTAAAATGAGAGGAGATGCCAAGACATGGATTAATCCCCACTATAAATTGGGCTTCTGGGTGACTCATGATTTGTTCAGAGGACTGAAAAATGGCTTGGGGTTGAGAGGCCAAATTCAAATGCAATATTCTCTTAAGATGCCAGAGGAAGCTTTAAAGCCAACCCCACTGTGTCCCTTCTACCCAGACCTGTGAGGACAGCGTGCAAATTTTTCCCACTGTGCTCTTTCCTCAGAACAGGGAACTCTTTCTCTTCCCTGTCCATGTAGGATGAAGTTCTGGGTTGGAAGGTGGTAGCAGGTATCTAGATTTGCTTCTGATGGTGGTCACTTCTCAGTGAGCTACTCTGAGAATGCAGAGCACACGTTTTTAATGTGCCCTTGGAGAAGCAGTTTGGGTTGTGCAGTACTCGAGATGCTCTTCCAGAACAATATAGGCTTTGTATGGTGGCAGAGGCTTTCTTAGAGGGAACTGAGCATGGACTGACCAAAGGAAAGAGCTGGAGTTGCACAGCAACAGCTGAGCACGAGCATAAATTCCATGAAACCGAAAGAAGAGGTGTGGGAGGAGAAGCTAATGCAGCCAAGCTATAGAAATAGATGACAGGCAGTCTGAGGTCTGCACCAGCTCCTAAGGAAAGCTTTGGTCCTGCTCCATAAGCACATTAAAAATATGAGATGGCAGAGTTCACTGAAACAAACACAAACCAGTTGTTGACATTGGCAGATGCCAGCAGGGATTTCTCCAGCTACAAATGCATGGCTTCCAAATTGAACACAGAACATGAGGAGATGTGGTAGCTGAGACCCTTCTAGAAGAACAGACAGGCCTTAAAAACTGAAAGAACCTGAGGATGCCCCTTCCCTTGGCCAGCCCTGGGGGCAGGGAGGGGAGGAGATGCTGAGTGCCAGAGCCCCGCCAAGCTTCAGCCTCCATGCTGCTGCCAGAGTCAGGAGAATGGCTGCTGAGTGAAATGGATTAAAGACTTTCCCTTTGAGATCTGAGTCACATCCTTACCTCCTGCTTTGCTTGTCTGACTTCCTAGTGCTGTCCCAGAGTGACAGAGTTGCACTGGCCTCTCTTCAGAGCAGGCTGTGGAGCTGCAGCTTGTGGATCTGCGCCAAACCAGGAGGGCAGGCAGCAGAGGGGATTGGGGCAGCCAAACACTGGAGCTACCAAAATGGTGTTTTTACACAAGCCACAGCCACTGTAAGCTGATGCCACACTGTCTGATGGGAGAGGCCAGTGAGGGTGACAGGTGGAATGGTGCATGTCCCTGCAGCAGGGTGACCTCAGAGAATCAGTCAGGGTTGGAAGGGACCACAAGGATCATCTTGCAGGGACACCCTCCCCTAGATCAGACTGGCCAGAGCCTCATCCAGCCTGGCCTTAAACACCTTCAGGGATGGGGCCTCAACCACCTCCCTGTGCAACCCATTCCAGGCTCTCACCACTCTCATGCTCAATAATGTCCTCTTCACATCCAGTCTGAATCTCCTCATCTCCAGCTTTGCTCCATTGCCCCTAGTCCTGGCACTCTCTGATAGCCTAAAAAGTCCCTCCCCAGCTTTTTTGTAGCCACAATAAGGTCACTTCGGAGCCTCCTCTTCTCCAGACTGAAGATCCCCAACTCTTTCAGTCTGTCCTCACAGCAGAGCTGCTGCAGCCCTCTGAGCATCCTCGTGGCCCTTCTCTGGACGTGTTCCAGCATCTCCACATCCCTCTTGTCATAGGGGCTCCAGAACTGGATGCAGTACTCCAGGTGGGGTCTCAGCAGAGCAGAGTAGAGGGGGAGAATCACCTCCCTCGACCTGCTGGCCACACTTCTCCTGCTGCAGCCCAGGCTCTGGTTGGCTTTCTGGGCTGCAAGTGCACACTACTGCTCTGCCTCCTACGCAGCAGCTGTGCAGTGTGGGACCATCACAGATTTATAGAATGGGTTGAAAGGGTCCTTAAAGATCATCCCCTTCCAACCCCCCTGACATGAGTGGGGACATTCCCACCAGACCAGCTTGCTCAAGGCCTCATCCAACCTGGTCTTGAACACCTTCAGTGAGGGGACATCCACAACCTCCTTGAATAACCTGTTCCAGCATCTTACCACCCTCACTGTCAAGACTTTCTTTCTCATATCTGCGGGACCTGCTTCTGGTCCTGCTACCTAACCCCATCTATTTTAAAGCTAACAACTAAAAGCCTGCAGCAGTTGTCTCACCTGGTGCAGGCAGCTGCAGCTCTCCAAAGTTCAGTGGAGTGCTGGCAGTTGACCCTTAGCCACCACATTTCCAGCTACGTGTTGGGCCACAACGTGTTGCATCAGCGCGTGGGGCCAGATTTGTCAGAGTGATCAGTGCACGACTCACAGCAACTTGTGAGGACAATGATGTGTGAAAAATGCTGTCTTGGAACAAGGAGTGTAAGTCCATTTCAAAGTTTAGTGAGAAACACATGAGCTCCTCTTGCCAGTTCATGGAGACTATCTTCTTCTGGTCCCTGTGTCGTCCTCCTGCCAGCTGGCTCTCCATGGGCTGAGCAGGGGATCTGACTTTAGTTCCTTCTGGTTCCTTTCCATCCAGCTGAAAGCAGCTAGGGACCACTGTTTCAGTTTTATCCTTGGTTGGTTACTCCTCTAATCTTGCCTGGTTTCACCTATTTCTAGCAACCCAGAAATTTATCAGCTGTATGCCATTGCTGGAGCAGAGAACTTCGTTCAAGCCAGTTCACCCCTCCCCATTTCTCAGCAGGATATTACCTTCAAAACACTCTTTTGCCTCTCCACTGCAGACATTCGTTTTCTGCTTGGTGTTGCCTCCATTTCCCAAGCCTCAGGCATTGCTTGCTTTTGTTCAAATCCATTTGCAGAGTGTTTGCTGCTCCTCTCACTGCCCTTCGTGCAAGACCAAGATGCTTCATCCTGTTTCTGTGCTAGCATGCATTGCACACGTGAGATAGGAAAGCCTGGATGCTTTGGCTCAGAATTCCATCCTTGCTGTCTGAAAATCCTTGAAGCCTGTGATTTAAGGAGCTCCACCTTATGGTAAATAAATGGTTTCCCTGTAAGGCAAAACATCCTATTGAACTGATGAGGCAGCAGAACAGGCTGCCCAGGGAGGTGGTGGAGGCACCGTCCCTGAAGGTGCTCAAAAAATGAGAGGGTGTGGCACTTTGTAACAGGATCTAATGGTCATGGATGTGCTGGGAAGAAGGTTGAGCTTCATGATCTTAGAAGTCTTTTCCAACTTATTGATTCTATGAATCAAGGAATGTTAGGGGTTGGAAAGGATCTCAAAAATCATTGACTCCAAACCCTCTGCCAGAGCAGGTCACACAGGAAGGCTTCCAGGCAGGTTTTGAAGGACTCCAGTGAAAGAGATCCCACAACCTTCCTGGGCAGCCTGGGGCTCTGTCACCTCCACAGGGAGAACAGTTTCCATTATGTTCCTGTAGAACCTCCTCTGCTCCAGCGTGGACCTATTGCCTGTGGTCCTGTCACTGGACATGGCTGAGCAGAGCCTGGCCCCATCTTCCTGCTACTGCCTTTCACATCTTTATAACCATGAATGAGGCCACCCCTCTGGCTCCTCTTCTCCAAGCCAGGGACCCACCTCCCTCAGCCTTTCAACTTTTCTTCCTCTGCCCCCTGCTCCAACCCTAGCTTTGGAGTTCCATCCATACCTATTTAGCTGCTACATGCAGAGCTGTTATCCTCTGCGCTCTGAAAGCAAACCTACCTAGGGGAGACCATGCCTGAGAAATGGCCCTGATGTGTCCTGGCAGGCTGTCAGCAGCACTGGCCAGTGCTGTGTCTGGAATTAATGCCAACTAGGCAGGAGGACATTTTGTGCATGTAAAGTCTGCTGATGACTCAATATTTCAGCTAAACATCTTTACCTGAATATTCATAGCCATTAAGAGGTGGTCGCATCTCCTGAGCTCAGCTCATCATTCAAATGCTGTTAAACACACCAGTTTTCTCCAGCCCATAATACTGCAGCTTGCAAGTTGTTTACTGTGTGCCCTTCCAATTCCACAAAAATGGAAAACAACAAAACACCCTAAAACCAAAACCACTCCATGGCACTCAGCTGGCTGAGGTGGGAAGGAAGGAGATGATCAGCCCAGGTGTCCTCAGGGACATGACCCTGCACAGGGGACCCATGGCCCAGAGTGCCCCCAAAGACCCAGGCTAGACCAGGTGCCTCTGATGATGCAAGCACAATGAGGTTTGTCTCCTTTAGAGGAGGTTCAATTTATCATCAGCATCAGCTTGAGGTATGGTATCTGGTGAGAAGGGGAAGGTGTTAAGCAAGGAGAGTTCTGCTAGGTCAGAGTCATGGTAGAGAGCTGGCTTCAAGAGCAGAGGGGAAGAAACTAGTCTTGGGTATTGATGAGCTGTCTTCAGGTGAAGGTAGTATTTATTGCTTTGAAAAGGACTCTAAGGTCATCAACCCACTGCCACTATTGCCATTAAACCATATCCCTAAGTGCCATGTCCACACTCTTCTTCAACACCTCCAGGAGTGGTGACTCCACCACCTCCTTGGGTAGCCTATTCCAATGCCTGACTGCTCCAGCAGAAGAGAAATTGTTCCTCATCTCCAATGTAAAGCTCCCCTGGCACGATTTCAGGCCATTTCTTCTCGTTCTATCACCTGAAACTAGGGAGAAGAGACCACCCCCCACCTTGTTCCAACTTCCTTTCAGGGAGTTGTAGAGAGCAATGAGGTCTGCCTCAGACTCCTCCAGACTAACCAACCCCAGGTCCCTCAGCAGCTCCTCACTAGCCCTGTTCTCCCGACTCTTTGCCAGCTGTGTTGCTCTTCACTGGACCTGCTCCTGCCCCTCAATGTCCTTGTGTTTGAGGGGCCCAAAACCAAACTCAGTATTTGATCTGTGGCCTCAACAGTGCCCAGATCACTTCCCTACTCCTGTTGGAGTCACAATCCAGCCCTAAAGAGCCATCAAACAAGTGTCTGGCCAACTGCTTCTGGGGTGTTTGGATGGCAACTTCTCATTTATCTGGACAAACCAAGGAGGATACTTGGCACCTCTGGTGCTGCAAACACACTCCATGAAGACCCAGCAGCCCGGGGCAGATGCCCTTGACCCAGCAGAAGCAACAAATCCCATTTCATGCTTGGAGGTCTCTGCCCACAGTCCTGGGCAAGGGACATGCAGAGGGCATGGCTGCTTGGCACACTGTGAGAGAGAGACTGGGACAAAGCTCTGGTTGGTGCCTTTTCCCCTCTGGGAGGTTTTGATCAGGGAACAGATGGTGCCAAGATGCTGCTGAATCTCAATGTCACCTTAACCTCTGCGGAGTTCTGAGCTTTCTCTGAGAGCTGTGGCTGCCAACTTGGGCTGTGGCACCAGGCCCCAGTTTGGCAAGAGCCAGGAGCCATTCCAGCTGGTTTTACAATAGCAACAGCGAGCCTTGAGGTCTGGGCCAAATGCACTGGGGCTTGGGAGGGAATTGGGCTTCTTCAGAAAGTAAGCAGAGAAGTAAAGCCAGAAACTAAAATGAAACCAAAAGAGTAACAGTAATCATAATGTTAAAAGGTCCCCAAGCCTAATACTGAGCTTTGCCTTTTGCTGGTTTCTTACCTGTGAGATTACAAAGGGGTCAAAAAGCTCAGGAGGAACTCTCTGCAAGGGCTTGTAGTGACAAGGTGAGGAGCAATGGTTTTGAGCTGAAAGAGGGGAGATTTAGGTGGGAAATGAGGAAGAAATTCTTCCCAGTGAGGGTGGTGAGACACTGGAACAGGTTGCCCAGGAAGGTTGTGGATGCTCCCTCCCTGAAGGTGTTCAAGTCCAGGTTGGACAGAGAATGGAGCAATCTGATCTAGTGGAAGATGTCCCTGCCCACAGCAGGGAGTAGGTATCAGATGACCTCAAAGGACCCTTCCAACCCAAACCGTTCTCTGAGTGTTGTTGAAGGGTGTGCTGGGGACAAAAGCTGCATCATCAAAGATGAACAATCGACTGTACTCCCAGATGGGCTTCAGGGAGGGGCAAGAGCTTCAGAGCTGTCCCGGATAGGACAGGTGCTGTTGAAGATCCATCCAGGGCCATCAGCTGAGGTTCCTGCTCTTTTCAGTAAAATCTTCATAAAAACACTCATTTTATGTAGTGCAGACAGAGGGAAGACTCCATAACATGAGGAGAAACTGTTTTGGCTTGAGGGTGCTGGAGGCCTGGAGCAGGCTGCCCAGAGAGTTTGTGGAGTCTCCTTCTCTGGAGACCTTTTCAAGATCCATCTGGATGTGCTCCTGTGTGACCCTGCTTTGGCAGGGGGGTCAGACTGGATGATCTCCGTAGGTCCCTTCCAACCCCTACTCTTCCATGATTCTAATCTAATCCTTGCTGTTCAGGACCTGTATCTCCTGAGCCAGCAGTGCTGGTGGCTGCACAGCAAAGCCATGGTTAATGTGGTTTCAGCTGCAACCATCCTTTGCTACTACTGTTGATTTGCATTGTGCAGCTACAGTAATCCACAGTGTGAGACAGGAGGGTAGAGGTAAGCCAAGGGTGCTCTGCTGTAGCAGTGTGGGGGCTCACTGGAGCTGCTGGATCCAGGGAATAATTTCATCTCCAGGACAGCCTTTTGCATTTAGCACTTTTGTCCCAGGTACCAGATTCTTCCTGTTTAGACAGTCCCACAAACCCAGCTTTTCTCAGCCCTCAGCCCAGGAGCTTTTGTAGACCTTCTGAGGCTTTCCTAGAATTCTAAAAGCAAAGCTGGGGGGCTGGCAGGATCAACAACCTCCCCCCCCTCCCAGCAGCATTTCAGCCTGGGTTGCTCAGCACCTGCTTGCCATAGGTGCTGCCAACTCCTATCACCCCAGCTGGGCTGCAGGCCCTTTCAGAGCTTCTAATTCAAGGAGATAAGATGATGTTTCTCCTGGTCTCTTCTGTCTGTAGCTAAAAGTTGTGCTAATCTTTGCAGTTTATGGCATTGCAATTGGGTGGGGTTAGACTGGACATTAAGAAACACTTTTTTTCCCAGCAAGAGTGGTCAGGCATTGGAATGTGCTGCCCAGGGAGGTGCTGCAATCACCAACCCTGGAGGTCGTTTGGATGTGGTGCTTGGGGACATGGTTTAGGGGTGAACTCGTAGAGCAGGAATAATGGTTGGGCTTGGTGATCCTAGGGATCTTTTCCAACCAGAATGTGTCTGTGGATCTGTGATTAAGGATTCTTTAACTCTTGGATTTTTTTTTCTCTTTATTGTTTTTTTCCCCATTTTAAAATCCTCTCTTTTCCAATAGCTTTATCCCAGTAGTTCTGAAGGGAACTCACCCACCCCTGGGGTAGTGATGGCTGTAGCTGAGCTCAGAGGTGGGAGAGGCTTCACTCAGCACTAATATGAGACAATCATCTCAAAATAAAGCTAGATAGAGTCGAGGGTGTGAATTTATTGGCAGTAATTTGCATTTTCACTCATTAAGGGCTGATTAGTCCCATAATAAAGAATAAACTTTGCCATCAAGCATCTCAAGTAGCTTTAATAGTCCTTAATTAAACATCATCATTTTCTCTGAAGCAGGTAAATGTTGTTGCCTATCACAGGTAGGCAAGCTGGGAGTGAAGAGGAACTGAAGCTCATCAGGTTGAAGTGCAAGGACTTGCTGGAAAATGAACACTTTAGGGCCAGCAGAGGATAGACCTTAATCAGGGAGACTTAATTTTTTTCAACTTCCTTGTGCCATTTGTAATTTCTCCCTGGAAAAGGGGAATATCAAACAGCTTAACTGCCTGCCTGCCCTCAGCATTTGTCTGATTCTTCATATTTGATGTGAAATTTGCACAAGACTAAAAGGCTTCATGGCAAAGCAAACGAGCTCCTACATAAGTAACTGAAAAACTAATTGTGCAGTGGTGGAAGGGGCATGGGGGAGCATCCAAGGCAGTTGTCTTCTAAAGGAGCACAGCTCTACTTGCATGGGCAGTACATAGGGCACAAGAGAGAGGATCTCTTACAGGCTTTTTGACACAAAAGGCTCTTTCTCTCAATATCACAGCTAGCCCTGGGGAACACAACAACCCTGTTAATGCTCCAGGCTTGAAGCAGAGTGCCTGGAAAGCTGCCTGGAAGAAAAGGACCTGGGGTGCTGGTTGACAGATAGGTGAACATGAGCCACCATGTGCACAGGTGGCCAAGAAGGCCACCAGCATCCTGTCTTGGATCACCAAAGGTGTGGCCAGCAGGACCAGTGCAGGGATTTCCCCCTGTGTTGGGCACTGGCAAGGTCGCACCTTGAGTACTAGGTTCAGTCTTGGACCACTCATTGCAAGAAGGACATTGAGGGGCTGGAGCAGGTCTAGAAATGGCAACACATCTGGTGAAGGTTTTGAAGGATAGGTCTGATGAAGAGCAGCTGAGGGAGCTGGGGTTGTTTAGACTGGAGGAGAGGCTGCTGAGGGAAGACCTCGTTGCTCTCTACAACTCTCTGAAAGGAGGTGGAGTGAGGTGAGGGTTAGGCTCTTCTCCCCAGCATCACGTGATAGGAGGAGAGGAAATGGTCTGAAATTGTGCTAGAGGTGCTTTATGTTGGAGATAAGGAACAATTTCTTTGCTGCTGGAGTGTTCAGGCATTGGAACAGGCTGCCCAGGGAGCTGGTGGAGTCCCCACTGCTGCAGGTGTTGGAGAAATGTGTGGACATGGCACCTGGAGACATGGTTTAATGGCCATGGTGATCTTATGTTGATGGTTGAGCTCGATGATCTTAGAGGTGTCTTCCAACCCAAACAATCCTATGAATTTCCCTGGCACCTCCTTTCTACCATTTCCAGCAAGAGGAGAATTGCCTTTTTTTCCTGAGGTCCATAAATGCCCTTCCTGGGGTGGCTGCGATTAGGGGTTCTGAGCACTGAACCCATCCATCAGAGTGCTGGTACTTCCCTGATCCATGGAAAGGCCTCAGTCATATTTGCTACGCCTCCTATTGAACTGGGGGGTGGTGAAAATCAGCTTAGCAGCAGCTCTCTGGGCTTATTTCTCAATGAGCTGCAGGCGTGTGTGCGCTGCGCGGCCGTTAAACCACGGCGATCGCTATCGCAGCGGCTGTTGGGGCTGTGGTTGTTTGCAGACATGTCACAGCAGCACCACTTCAGGCTCTGGCTTTCATCTTCCTTCTGTTCTCTTAAAAAAAAACCATCTACCTGGAGAAGCAGCAGTGCTGGCATGTCAGAGCACACGTACTTCTGGTGCTCCTTAGACTGTCATCTTCTCCCCATCCAGCTCTCTCACTTCCAAATCTTTGTTGCAAGAGTGGTCAGGCACTGGAAGAGGCTGCCCAGGGATGTGGTGGAGTCTCCCTCTCCCTGGGGGTGTTCAAGAAACGTGTGGATGTGGCACCTGGGGGCATGATTTAATGGCCATGGTGGTGTTGGGTTAAAGGTTGGACTTCATGATCTTGAAGGTGTTTTCAGACCCAAATGATTCCCTGATTCTATAGATTCTTTACTGACTGACACATTGTGATGGTTTGGGTGTTCCCTACCCCCCCCCCCCCACACACACACTTTGTAAATCACCCAGACTAGACTCAGCTGGCTCTGGAAATATGAATGAAGCTTATATTTACAGCTGGCACAATATACAAGCAGATATTTACAGTGTATACAGCTATATACAGAAATGTACAAGGTAAAAGGTAATACAGAAACACAACTCCCCTCCCAGAAACCTGAGTGCCCAGGAGGGGCTCTCAACCACCCCTGCACCTTCCCCTTACCCCTCTCAACCTTACCCCAGTTCCAAGGAAGAATGGAGGTTCAGCCAGAGGTCAGGAAGCAAAGTGGGTTAGCCCAAAATGGAGGGTGAGGTTAGGGAGATGCAGCTCAGCCAGCAGCCCAAGCAAGAGGTGCTGAGTGGTTACCTAATGGTTTTATTTCTTGCTCCTATACTTCTCAGCAAGACTGTGAGCAAAGTAGACCTCACCATTGTTTTCTTTCCACAGCCTGTAATCTAGCTCTTCTCACCAAAGCATTCTAGCCTGCTGCAAACTAGCACACACATCCTGCATCCTCTGATGCTTTTCTTTGGGGCATGGATTAAACAGCAGGGTAATGCTGAGTTGGTGGTTGGGTCTTGGAGAGCTTTTCCAACCCAAACAGTTCTGCAATTCTCATAGTGGGGTCAGGCTGTGAAGGGCTCCTGTTTAAAGCAGTCATGTGCAAACTGGAGGCTAATCACCACCAGGAAACTCTGCATTAACAGCTGGTCAGGCTGTTAACCTGATGGTCACAAAATGTTTGGAGACACAAATATCTTTCTTCCAAGCCAACTGAATGTTTGTGATCCTTGAATGGTTAGGGTTGGAAGGGACCTTAAAGATCATTTAGTTCCAACCCCTCTGCTATGGACACCTCCTACTGGACCATATTGCTCAAAGCCCCATCCAACCTGGCCTTGAACACCTGCAGGGATGGGGCATCCACAACCTCCCTGGGAAACCTGTTCCAGTGTCTCCCTACCCTCACTGTAAAGGATTTCTTCCTCCTCTCCAGTCTGAATCCCACGTGATGAGCTCATGTGTTAAACCACTGATGATTCTGGCCAGGCCCCAGGTTTGTTTCCATCTGAGAGTGTAAAATCCACTCCCAGTGCTGGTCTGAATTAGGTTTAACATTTGGTAAGGTCTTCCACTGCAAACATCTAATTCCTTATTCACTATTCAGATCTTCAAACAAAATAAATCATCTGTTTACATGCAACAGAGACCATCTGGTTCCATAGAAGAGTTCAACAAAGAATCCATTAATTGTCTCCCATGTTTATTCATCATTCCCAATTCATAATGCTGATAAATAATTAAGCTGGAGAATCTTTTGCAAACAAAACAAGCCAAATGATTATTTTGAAGCTCCAGCTTCCATACCTAAAAGAAAACAAAATTAACAGCTCATGTAAACATCCAAGAAAAGGAAAACATTCAATTACATGGGTACAGAAAGCACCATAATTCCCTGCTTCTAGCCAAGTCCCATTCCTCTCACATTTCACACCATCATTACCATCACCAGCAGGACAGGGAGAAGACAACAGAATGAGAAAACAATGCATGGAAAGGAAATGTTGAGGGAACTGCAAGCACCAGGAGGAGACAATCTGTGTTACTCTTCGCTATTCCTGTGGCTCCCTCCCCAGCCAGCAGTGCTGGTGGTGTGTCTGTGTGCTGGAGCCCTCCCCTGGGCACTGAGCTTGAAGGATGCTGAGGCTCCTTGGAGTAAAGGGAGGCAACAGTTGAGGTGCTGGAAGGTGTCCAGAGAAGGGCGACAAAGCTGGTGAGAGGCCTGGGACACAAACCCTATGAGGAGAGGCTGAGGGAGCTGGGAGTGTGCAGCCTGGAGAAGAGGAGGCTCAGGGGGGACCTCATTGCTGTCTACAACTATCTGAAGGGACATTGTAGCCAGGTGGGGTTGGTCTCTTCTCCCAGGCATCCAGCAACAGAACAAGAGGACACAGTCTCAAGTTGTGCCAGGGGAGGTCTAGGCTGGATGTTAGGAGGAAGTTGTTGGCAGAGAGAGTGATTGGCATTGGAATGGGCTGCCCAGGGAGGTGGTGGAGGCACCGTCCCTGGAAGTGTTCAAGAAAAGCCTGGATGAGGCACTTAGTGCCATGGTCTGGTTGACTGGCTAGGGCTGGGTGCTAGGTTGGACTGGATGATCTTGGAGGTCTCTTCCAACCTGGTTGATTCTATGATTCTATGATCAAGTGTAGCAGATGGGTGTGAACTGGTGGGGACCTCATAGGATCACAGAATCCCAGAATGCCAGGCTGTAAGGGACCTCAAGGACCACCTGGTCCAACCTTCCTAGCTAACAGGGGAGCTGA
The DNA here is from genome assembly GCF_015220805.1 of Pogoniulus pusillus. Taxonomy (NCBI): domain Eukaryota; kingdom Metazoa; phylum Chordata; class Aves; order Piciformes; family Lybiidae; genus Pogoniulus; species Pogoniulus pusillus. The sequence goes on along the minus strand of NC_087285.1, from coordinate 10,589,804 downwards.
AATGAGCTGGCCCTGTCAACTGAGCCCTAAAGCTGTCCATTGTAGGGGACTCCACCACTTCCCTTGGGAGATCACTCCAGCATGTTTTTCCAGGGAGAAACAGTTTCTGCTGGAATCCAATGGGGCTCTGCCCAGCAGTAGCTTGTTCCCATTACCCCTTTGCTTTTCCATGGGACTCTGTACAAAGGGAGTTTCCATCCTCCTGGCAGCCACCCTTTATGTACTGGTCCATGGTCCTAATGTCTTCTCTGAGCCTTCTCTTCTGGAGGCTGAAGAAGCCCAGCTCTCTCAGCCTTCCTCCACATGGCAGGTCATACTGCTGGAGTCTCTGGAAGATTGAAAATAGAGGAATGGCTGTGGACTCTCGAGGATGATTGTTAAGGTACATCTTGATGGCACCCAAGCAACTCTAGAGCCACTGGAGCCTTTGTTTTGTTTTGTTGGGGTTGGTTTTGTTTTCTCCCAAGCAATGAGTCCTTGGGTATCCAATACCTTGACTGCAAGTGAATTCAGGCTGGAAAATGTGATTCATGGAGCTACAAAGTCATTTCCCCAGTAGTCATCTCAGGCAGCTTATCTTCTGGGACTGGAAAAAAGGCACTTTTTGATGTGTCAGCAGGTGAAAAGGTTGGGTACCTGCTGTGGCTTCTGGAGGGTGTTTTATGACTTTCACATTTCATGTTTTAACTTTATGGTCTGACACAGTCATTACCTTCCCAAGGACGTAGCTCTTCAAAGCATTGGGAGGTTTCTATCCAAAGAAGACTGAAAGTGGTCCTCTCCTAATGGTTCTGTCAAGCAGCTCTGATGGGAAGGACACCAGACTCATGGATTGCATCGAGCTGGAAGGCACCCTCCAAGGTCATTTTGGCTAACCCACATGCAGTCAGCAGGGACACATCCAACTAAAGCAGCCTGTGCAGAGCCACATGAAGCCTGATCTTGAACATCTTCAGCCATGTGGCCTCAAACACATCTCTGGGCAATCTGTTACAGTGTCTCATCAGCCTCATTGTGAAGGACTTCCTCCTGATGTCCATCCTAAATCTCCCCTGATTCAGTTTCAAACCATTGTTTCTCATCCTATCACCACAGGCCCTTGTGAACAGTCCCTCTCCAGCCTTCCTGTAGGTCTCCCTCAGATAATGTAGCTCTACTGTCACTCTGGAGCCTTCACTCCTGCCCTCGAGTGACATCCCTGCTGATAGTGAGGTAGTCTGAGCATCATGGTTTGCAAGAGATGGTCTGGTCTGGCAGGGCCCATCTGAGCCTCACAGCTTTTGCCATGTTCCCAAATAGGAATGCAGATGAGCAAATCCCAAACCATGAGTGTGAGCTGAGCAGTGGGAAGCTTCCCCTTTTGTTTGGTTGCACTTGAGGTGGTGGTTGTAACAGGAACTGATGACTCTTCCCTGCTGTGGCAGTCCTCTGGCTATTGGTCTGACAGCAGAGCGATGCTGAGCACGGCCCTAAAATAGACAAATGGACTCCAGCCTCCCAGGATGCAACCTTCTGGTTTCAGTTGTAGAAGAAAAACATTTGTAGGACAGGCAGAAGAGAGTCTAATGCCCATCTGTGCTTTATGTCTTTGCTGGAAGTGTTCTTCCACATTCTGACTCCACCAATCTGCCATTGTTGATGGAGGCAAAATGTGTTCTGGAAATCACCTTTGATAGGACAAGACAAAGCAGCCTCACGTTGCTCCAGGGGGGGTGAGGTTGAACAAGAGGAACTTCTCAGGACAGTGGTGGAGCCCCCATCCCTGAAGGGGGTGCCAAAGCCATAGAGATTGTCCCTGGAGGTATCCAAGGCCAGGTTGGATGAGGCATCCTGCTCTAGTGGATGTTCTTCAATGTCCCTTCCAACCCAAACCATTCTATGAGACATGGTGCTGAGGGACATGGTTTAGTGGTGAGCTGGCAGCGCCGTGTTAAAGGTTGGAGCTGATCATCTTAAGAGTCTCTTCCAGGAAAAATGACTCCATGACTCTGTGACTGGAGAATTGTTTGGTGATGTTGGGTTTAGTGAGGATGTCTCCCAGTTTTTGCTGAAGCTGAGAGATATGAGTTGAGTGCTTCAGTCATGAAGGTTAGAGAAACCTGGCAGAGGTGTTACAGGGCTTTCTGCAGCTTCTGAAGACAAGTGAGCACATGCTGGTGATGATCCTTCACCCAAGGGCTCACTGGAGTCCCACTGTTCTGCTGAGTGACAAGTACAAATGACTCTGCAATTGGTTTTCCCTTTCTTAATGAACTCCCAGAGTCATTAGTATGTGGAATCAGGAATCAATGCCACTGGTCCAAAAGAAGTAGATACTCCATATAGATCCGAGATGTTAGCAGCTGAAACCTTACCTTGCCCTCCCTCCCCAGCAACAGGGGGAATGGAAACTATTGATTGCAAATGCCACTGCTGAAGTAAGAGAGCAGGTTCTGAAAGAGCTCACTCTGGAGTTTCGTCTGCCCCAGCAGTGGCTTTCTGAGGATGCCTCTGGCACCACTTTCTCTTCTGAGCCTGGTCATGGATTCACAGACTGCATCAGGTTGGAAGGGACCCTCATCTTGTCCAACCCCCCTGCACTCAGCAGGGACACCTCAGAAATCACAGAAACATTCTGGTTGGAAAAGATCTTCAGGACCACCAAGTCCAACCCTTATCCCTACTCTACAAAGTTCACTCTTAAACCATATCCTCAAGCACCACATCCAAACAACTTCTAAATGCATCCAGGGTTGGTGACTCCACCACCTCCCTGGGCAGCACATTCCAAAGTCTGACCCTCCAAGGCCAACTTGTTCCATCCCCCTGTAATCAGAAGGGACACCTCCAACTCAAGCAGGCTGCCCAGGGCCACATCAAATCTCACCTTAAATGTTGCCAGGGATGGGGCCTCAATCACATTCCTAGGCAACCTCTTCCAGTGTCTCACCAACCTCACTGTGAAGAGCTTCCTCCTGATGTCCACCCTAAATTGACCCTGTTCCAGTGTCAAACCATTGCTTCTTATCCTATCATCATAAGGCCCTGGAAAAAGTCTTTCCCCAGCCTTCCTGTAGGTCCCCTTCAGGTACTGAAAAGCATCTCTAAGGTCTCCCTGGAGCCTTCTCTTCTCCAGACTGACCACTCCTAATTCTTTGAGCCTATCTTCACAGGAGAGGTGCTCCAGCACTCTGATTATCTTGGTAGCCCTTCTTTAATGAAGAAGTGTTCAAAAAGCATATCAAGAATGTTCTGGCTGCCTGGGACAGAAAATAGGTAGGGGCCCTGAGTTGGGAAGTGCTAGCAGAGAGAGAGAAGCCACTGGAGCTGAGAAACTGATGGGAATTGGAACCTTTCCTTCCTCCATAGCTGCTGCTGGACTCTCCTGGTTTGCATCACTTCTTCAGCAGGGGATTTTTTAGTCTTTGCCTGGTAAGGAGAATATCCTAGCAATAGAACTGTGAGGCTGAAGCACCTCTGTGAGCAAGAAAGCCTGAGAGCCCTGGGGCTGAGGAGCCTGGAGAAGAGCAGCCTGAGAGAGGATCTGATTAATGCTCAGCAAGAGCCAAAGGGTTGGGGGAAAGAGAATGGGGCCAGGCTCTTGTCAGTGGTGCCCAGGGACAGAACAAGGGGAAATGAGCACAAAGCACAACCCAGAGGGTGAAAATCCTTTGGCATGTGGGTGCTGGAGGCCTGGAGCAGGCTGCCTGGAGACACTGTGGAGTCTCCTTCTCTGAAGAGATTCTAACTCCTCCTGGCCATTGTGATGCTGGGCAAGCTGCTGTGGGTGCCCCTGCTTTAGCAGGTGGTTTGGACTGGGTGATCTCCAGAGGTCCCTTCCAACCCCTAATATTCTGTGATGCTGTGATCTGCAGAGGTCCCTTCCCATCTCTGCCATGCTAGGATTCTGCGTAACGTTTTGATGATTTGGACCTGTCTATTGGCCCTGTTTTAGGCTGTGTGCAGAAACATGCTGGTAGACTCCATGTGTGTCCAGAACCCTTCCCCAGCAGTTGGCAGTGGAAGCAGTGATGGATTTAGCAGTAATTGTTCTACACCCAACACATCCAAGACTTTTCAGAGACACCTCTGTGCTGTGCACTGAGCTGGGAAATGTGATGAGCAGCTCTGTCGAAGCGCAGATCAGCTGGAATGAAAAGGGTTTGTGTAATCAAGCCATCACTGCTGAGAACTTAATTTCTAGGAGGGTGAAGGCATTGAGGAAAGGATGAATTTGGGTAATGTCACACATCCCATTTCAGGGTTTTTGAGTGAAGTGTTTCGGTACCTGCTGCCAAGGCATCTTTCTGCTTTTGAAAGGCACTTTTAAAGGCTCCATTATCTTTTTGGCTTTTTCTGGAAGCAAGTGTTAGAATAGGTCAGAGTCTGGTGCTGGACATAGTATGTGGGGACGTGGTTTAATGTCTGCAGTGGTGTTGGGCTGATGGTTGGACTTGGTGATCTTAGAGGGCTTCTCACAAGTCTGTGATTCTGTGACATCACAACACTCACAGCCTTTCCACTTGGTCCCAGGGACCAGGACTGGTCTCATCTGGTAGGGCAGTCACTGAAGCCCAGCTGACATGGGTGTCTGGGTGCAGAGTTGTCCCTGCCTTTTGATAGCCATCAGAGATGTTTAACTGCTGAGCATCTTCTCATGCCAGCGCAGACAGGTGGAGAGCAGCCTGTGGTTTAACTACTGCTCAGTTTGGGTTCCTGTGTTATTATCTGCTGCCTTCGGGTTGACTCATTCTGGGATTATGTAGGCATTTTATTCATTGCCTTTTTACTGGGGGAAAAAAGTTCTTTCTGCAGAGGCTTGGAATATAATGCTGAAAAGAATCCAATTGTAAAGTGTCTGAGGTAGTACCCAGCACCTTGTAAAACTGGGTCCTGCCTCTGCAACACCAATTCCACCATTGCCAGAGCCGTGGAGAGTGGCAGACCTGCTCCTGCTGCTGGGGAAGTGCTTCTGGTAGCTGCCAGCACTGAGGTGCTCGTCACAGACAGATCTGCACTCTGCCTCCTCTTCACGTTTCATTTTTTCACTCAGTGTACAATGGTCCTTTGGCGTGTCCCCAGTGGAGCTCTTGGGTGTCTGCTCCAAGAGTGTGACAATCCAAGAGATTCAAAGGTGTGGGTGGTTACAGGCTCTCTCTTGAACTGTGCCATAAAGCTGGAAAAGGAGCCAGCATTCCTCTTGCTTCACTGCTCTGCTGCACCTCAGAGGAGCCATCGTGCCAGGGGCACGCTGCTATCAAATCAACATAGAGCTGAAGTCACTCCAGAAACACTGGGGGGGGGGGGGGGGGGGGGAAGGATCTTTTTGTGCCTCTTACCCCAATTTTACACTTTCACCCTGGTTCATAGACTCACAGAAGGGTTTGGGTTGGAAGAGACATTAAAGATTGTCTAGTTCCAACGTCCTACCATGGGCAGGGACATCTTCCACTAGAACAGGTCTCTCAAGACTCCATCCAACCTGGCACCTCCAGGGAGGGAGCATCCTGGGCAAACTGTTCCAGTGTCTTGTCACCCTCACTGTCAAGAATTCCATCCTAGTCTCCAGTCTAAATCTGCCCTCTTCCAGCTCAAAGCCATTTCTTCTCATCCTAGAACAAGTCCTTGTTGGAAGTCCCCTCTCAGCTTTCCTGTAGTCCCCTTTGAGTACTGGAAAGTCACCACAAGGTCTCTGTGGAGTCTGGTCCTCCTGTTGGGTTTGAGGTGTGAGCACCAACTGAGCTTTCCATCATCAGGTGACTGCACCTTCCTTGGAGCACCTGGTGAAAATGGGCTTGCTTTTCCCTTAAGAGCAGAAGTGATTCACCCAAGGAGAAGGTTTCTGTCTCAGAATTTCTAGTGTTCAGCTTCAAAGCCCTGCATGCTGTTTTATTTTTTTCCTCCCTGCTAGATCCTGGCAGTGTGGGGAGCTTTGAAACACAAATATTTATGGACAAGGCAGGGTTTGGATTAAGGAATGAAGAGATATCAGCTGCACTGCTTATCCTTTTGAAAAGAAGGAATATCATGAGCATGGATATGCTCTTCAGATAACATCTACAGCTTTGAGTCCACAGAATGTGCATGATTAAAAAGTAGCCCAGAGACAGGAGAGGTTCATTTTACAGCTTCCTGCAGAGATGCAGGAGTTGGCAGCAGTTCCCAGCTCCTTGCCAAGATGTCCAAGCCTGGGAAAAAAATTGGTCCTGAATATCCATGCTTTATGAATACCCATGCAGTGGTGATTAGAGTCCATCTGAATGCCACAAGCTGGCTGGGTGAGGAGTGGCTTGAGAGCAGTCTGGAGGAGAAGTACTTGGGGTGCCAGCTGATGATAAACTCACCATGAGCCAGCAGTGGTCACTGGCAGCCCAGAAGGCAGCTGTGTGCTGGGCTGCATCCAAAGCAGGGAGAGCAGCAGAACAGGGAGGGGATTGTACCCCTCTGCACTGCTGAGACCCCACCTGGGCACTGCATCCAGTTCTGGTGTCCTAAACATAAGAAGGACATGGAACTGCCAGAGAGGGCCCAGAGGAGGCTACAAAGGTGATCAGAAGGCTGGAGAAGCTCTCATGTGGGGATGAGCTGAAGGATTTGGTGCTGTTTTGCCTGGAGAAGTGAAGGCTCTGAGAAGACCATGGAGCAGCCTTCCAGTACCTGAAGGGGACTACAGGAGAGCTGGGGAGGGAATTTTGGCAAGGGCTTGCAGTGACAGGACTAGGGGGAATGGCTTTGAGCTGGAGGAGGGGACAATTAGACTGGAGATCAGGAAGAAATTCCTTACAGTGAGGGTGGTGAGATACTGGAACAGGTTGCCCAGGGAGGTTACGGATGCCCCCTGGAGGTGTTAAAGGACAGCTTGGACATAGCCTTGAGCAACCTGGTGTGGTGGAAGGTGTCCCTGCCCTTGGCAGGGGGTTGGAACTAGGTGATCTTTAAGGTCCCTTCCAGCCCAATCCAGTCTATGACACACTTCAGGGAGCTTTGTGTTCCTCCCTGGGCCAAGTGAGGACCCTTCCAGGCACAGTTAGATTAACTTTAAGAAAAATCAAGGAAAATCATGGTGGGGCTAATTAATGGTGCAGGAATTCTACAGGAGGCCTTATGACACCTCCATTAATACCAAATGAGCTCATTATGATTAATGTTATTAAAATAACTGTCAGGGAGGTGAGCAATGGCTGGGTCATTACTCTGCAGTGCTGCCACTGGATCTATAGCAGCTAATGATTCAGTTCCGGGGAAGGGGCTCTGCATGCTCGCGGCTGAAGCCACTGGAGGATTCCAGCTGGCCTGCAAGAAGAGCTCTGTGTGTGTGCTCTGGAAACAGGATTGGCTCCACAGCTCTGCACTTGGCTTTGAGCTGCAAGGAACTCCCAGAGGCCATGGCGTACAGCACTCAACAGGGACACCTCCCAGAGCAGGCTGGCCAGGATCACATCAAGCCTGATCTTGAATGTCTCTGGGGATGTGGCCTCAAACACCTCTCTGGGCAACCTGTTCCCTTGTCTCATCAGCCTTGTTATGAAGGATTTCCTCCAGATGTCCAGCCTAAATCTGCCCTGCTCCAGTTTCAAACCAATGCCCCTCATCCTACCACCACAGGCCCTTCTAAACAGTCCCTCCCCAGCCATCCTGTAGGTCTCCTTCAGATACAGAAATGCACCTCTAAGGTCTCCCTGGAGCCTTCTCTTCTTCAGGCTGAACAGCCCCAATTCTCCTAGAGTATCCCCTTAAGAGGAGGTGCTCCATGCCCTCTGATCATCTTCGTGCCCACCTCTGGAACCACTCCATCAGGTCCATGTCCCTCTTGTGTTGGGGGCTCTCTAAAGCTGGACACAGCACACAAGGTGAGGTCTTTGGAGGGCAGAGGGGCAGAATCCCCTCTCTCCATCTGCTGGCCACGCTGCTTTTGATGCAGCCCAGGATGCCATTGGCCTTCTGGGTTGCAAGCTCACACTGTCTGCTCATGTCCAGCCTCTAATCCACCAGCACCCCCAAGTCCTTTTCTTTAAGGCTGCTCTCAATCCAGTCACCCCCCAGCCTGGGCTGATATTGAGGATCATTTCAGGGGAATCTACTTTCCCCAGGGCTGAAAAGGGAGATGAGCATCTCTGAGCAAGGAATTGTTTTGTTCTTGAGGTTCATGCTGATTTGTGTGAAGCTTTACATCAGGGCAGATGTTTGAGGGGGTTTGCTATTCCTTTTTAAAGGAAGATTTGGGATTCTGTCAGTGAATTCAGGATGAGATGATTTCTCAGAGCCATACACCCAGCACGATGGGGCTGGAAGGGATCTCTCATGGTCTAGTTGACTGGCTAGGGCTGGGGGATAGGTTGGACTGGATGATCTTGGAGGTCTCTTCCAACCTGGTTGATTCTGTGATTCTAGAGTTTATCCAGTCCAACCCCCTGCTAAAGCTGGGCACCCACAGCAGCGTGCCCAGGATCACAATGTCCAACTGAGCAGCTTCTCCTCTGCTTTCTCCAAGCTGCTGGTGGTTCAGAATCCCCTTCTGAGGGTTTATCAGGGTAAGTGTGGAGCTTCTAGTTCCCCTTAGCTCTGCCCATGTGTGGCAGCCCTCACGTGCCCAAAGCCTGGCTGAGGCTGGGTGTTGCTCTCCTCAGCTTCGTGACATCATTCAGTATTTATAGTGAAATATTAATGGTTGGAAATTGCTTTAAAGATGAGGAGCTGAGAATCATTTCAGGCTTTTCACATCCTTAGGGAATCTTGAAGGGAGTGAAAATGAAGCTTTTGGGAGAGGGATGTGCAACAGGACAGTGAAACTGAGACTCAGGCTGCCTGCTTTTGGAAAGAGCCACAGTGACAAATCCTCTCATTGAGGCTCAGCAGGAGCAGCCTGATCTAGTGGAGGATGTCCCTGCTGACTGCAGGGGGGAGTTGGGCTACATAACCTTTGGAGTCCCTTCCAGCCCAGACAATCCTATGATTCTGTGACTACTGCTTGTGGATTTATGCAGCATTTTTGTGGCACATCCTCAGTTTCTGGTAGGTTTAAAACTGAAGCCTGGCTATTCATGATAATTAGCTTACCAACCAGCCGAGCTTCATCTTTTCCTTGGGTGAAAGCATGTCCTGCTCATGCAGAACAATTTGGATTTGTGCAGAACAGCAGAAATTGGGGTTCTGGTGGGGTTTAGGAGTTGGCAATAACGTAAACAATCTGGGGTTTGCTTCTGCCAAATATTCAAACTATCTCTTCACTGTTCATCTGATTGGGTGAGGGGTGATGTCTTTGAGATGCAAGAGGGGACATTTAGACTGGAGATTAGGAAGAAATTCTTGACACAGAGGGTGGTGAGACACTGGAACAGGTTGCCTAGAGAAGCTGTGGATGTCCCTTCTCTGGAGGTGTTCAAGGCCAGGTTGGATGAAGCCTTGAGCAACCTGGGCTTGTGGAAGGTGTCCCTGCCCATAGCAGGGAGTTGGAACTGGATGATCTTCAGTGTCCATTCCAGCCCAAACCAGTTTATGAATCTGTGAACTTTGATGCTCCTAACACAGGCCAGTGGCTGACAGAGATCATAAACTTATCTTTGCAGAAAACAAAAGGCTGAGAATGAAAATACTGATTTAGATTAATGATACTTAAAACTCAGTTATTTTCAGTGCAGTGGCTTTTACCTGTGCAAATCATTCTAGCAACTTGTGCAGCCTTAGGAGGTGTTCTTTGGAAGCCTGAGGGAAGGCTCAGGAATACTAACTCTCTCTGAAATAAAGTATTTAGCAAAGAGGTGCTTCCATACTCTGCAATCACACCTTAATGAATTGTCTTGGTTCACCTGCTCAGAGGCACCCAGACTCACTCAAGGGCTGCTTGTGGCTTTTCCTTGTTTGGCTTAGTACAGAATCAGAATGGAAAAGACCTCTGAGGACCATCCAGTCCAAGCCCTCTGCCAAAGCTGCATCATCTAGGGCAGGTCACACAGGAACACATCCGGATGAGTCTTGAAAGCCTCCAGAGAAGGAGACTCCACAACCACTCTGGGCAGCCTGTGCCAGGGCTCCAGCATCCTCACAATAAACAGGTTTCTCCTCATGTTGGGGTGGACCCTCCTGTGCTCCAGGAATGGGGTTTGAGAAAAGCTGCCCAGAGGAAAGCAGATGGGATTGCATCCTCATGAGGCACCACGGCTGGTCCCGGGACCCAAGCCCATGCCCACTAGTGATGCCCGTGGGGAATGGAATCCATCATGTTAAAATCAAACCACATGGCACACACTTTGTTGTTGCTAGGGCTTAAAGCCTTCTAATTTCTGAGTAGGTGTCTAATTTATGTTCCTCTTAAATTTTATAGCTTTAAGAGGCATGAATCATCCAGTTCCACTCGCCAAAGGGCTTTGCTTCTGGGTTTTGTTTCTGTGGATCTTTGCAGCAGCTACCAGCAGTGAGTGGGATGTTGCCACTGCTGCCCTGTCAAAGGGCAAGATGTTGGTAAGGGAAGCTGAGAAGATGGAATAATTTTGGGCTTGTAAACCACAGAAAGAAGTCCATCCACCTCCTGATGAGAGGAATTGTTGTGTATGTACCAGCGGAATGAGCACAGGGGTTGGAGGCAGTGAGGGCTGAGGTTGAAGGATGCATTGGAAGCAGCTGCAGCACAGTGATGGTTGCCAGAACTTAGATGCAATTTTCCTTCTCGTGGTTTCTTGACTGTGCAGAAACATTGAACATGAGTAAAGGATGTGGCAACTCCTTTTATCTTCCTGTCCTGAATGTCCTCTCTCTGTGCTCCACCAGGAAGGGCTTGTTGTAGAACCCTAGAATGGTTTGGCTTGGAAGGGACCTTAAAGGTCACCTAGTTCCAACACTCTCCCCACCATGGACAGGGACACCTTCCAGTAAACCAGGCTGCTCGAGGTCCCATCCAACCTGGCCTTGAACACCTCTAGGGAGAGGGGCATGCCCAACCTCCCTGGGCAACCTGCTCCAGTGTCTCACCATCCTTACTCCACAGCCTTAGACAGCTGGGCACATGCTGTGGCCCCAGCTCCACGCCAGGAACTGTGGGGAGAAAAAGGCTAAGGAACAAACATTCAAGATTCTGATAGATTGCCAAAGCTGGGGGATGATCATTTCATTTGCTAACTATCAGCTTGAGGGTCCACACCAAAAAAAGAACCCAAACCCCACCCTTTTTTCTACACATTAAGAGGAGAGTTGGATGGCCATGGATGCTGGGAAAGCCGAAGCAATGAATAGACTCATTGTAGTTATTAGATATGATGGCTGGCATGCAAACCCAGGGCAGAGATCTCATTTCTCAGACTCAGTAATAACTCCAATCTTTCATGATTTATGCAGCTGTCAACCATGTCTGTCCTTGGAAACCTTCACAAGTTACACCAAGAGGCTTACAAACCTTTGAGTAAAGCCACAGGCAGCTCTTTAAGCTGGAGCTGTTGGATGGAACAGCAGATCCCTCTGCATGCTGCTTCTGGAAATAGTTTGTCATCATACACCTGGAGCACCAGAATATCACCATCTGTGACATCCCCTCACTGGAAACAACCAAAACAGATCAAATTCCATTTGTGTCAGCAGTGGTGTGACCAGCAGGAGTAGGGCAGTGATTGTGCCCCTGGACCCAACACTAGTGAGGCCACGGACACTGAATACTGGGTTTAGTGGGACGCTGAGGGACTGGAGCATGCCCAGAGAAGAGCAGCAAAGCTGGTCAAGGGTCTGGAGAGCAGGGCTGGTGAGGAGCACCTGAGGGAACTGGGGTTGGTTAGTTTGGAGAAAAGGTGGCTAAGGTAAGACCTCATTGCTCTCTACAACTCCCTGAAAGGAGGTTGCAGTGAGGTGGGTGTTGGTCTCTTCTCCCTAGTATCAGGTGATAGAATGAGAGGAAATGGCCTCAAATTGTGCCAGGGCAGGTTTAGGTTGGACATTAAGAACAATTTCTTTCCTGCTGGAGTGGTCAGGCATTGAAACAGGCTGCTCAGGAGGGAGGTAGTGGAGTCCCCATTGCTGGAGGTGTTTGAGAACTGTGTGGACATGGCACATGTTTAATGGTCATGGTGGTGCTGGGTTAAAGGTTGGGCTTCATGATCTTGAAGATCTTCTCAAAGCCAAACAATTCCCTGATCCTATAGAACTCTTTACCGAGTGACACATCCTGCACCCTCTGATGCTTTCCTTTGACCAGGGCACTGCTTTTTGGTGGGGGCTGTTGTGCTTGATGACCTTAGCAACAGGATTGACAGACTTCAGGTGGAAATAGCTCTTTTCACACAGACTGTACCAGTGTGTGAACTGCAGCCCAAAACAATAGCACTGGGAAGCTCAGCCCCTTCTGCAGCAGGGAGGTACCTATGGGGCTGTGCCTAGGGCTGAGCTTCATGGCTGCATCCTCTGCTGAAATCAGAGCTTGGTGTGAGTGAACAAAGTTTTTCCAGGCACCAGCTCTTTGTTGCCTTAGAACAGGCTCTAAAACGTGTTGCTGGTTTTGTGCCTCCAGCCCTGCCTGCCCTTACATGGATTCCTTTGCAGTTTCTGGTCACGCAAGGAGCCGCTTCATTTCCAGGCAGGATTCGCAGGAATGCAGCTCTGCTGCTGAGCAGCAGCTGGAGGACACGAACAAAGCAGGAATCCTCCTCACAAGCTGCTTCATGTTATCGTGGAGGTTTCGAGATGCAGATAAAGCCTTTCTGACCTGTCTGACCCAGCTGGCAAGCAGTGGCAGGTCCCAGTGAACCTGGACCCAGGTTCCTTTAATCTTTCTGAACCTTCTGGAGTGTTTCCCCCACACACCTCCTGGTGGGCTTGACTAAGTACACAGTGAATTTCATCTCCCCCTCTTGCAGCTCCAGTTTCTCAGGGGTTGACTTTCTAACTTTGCTTGTAGGCTGTGTCTGCAGTGAGACTTCTCTGCAACGGCTCCACCTGCCAGTAAGTGACCCAGACCTAAGCCTGGGAGATCTTTGCAGCTGTGACACAGACAAATCCCCAGCTGTGAGTACAGGACAGTGACTTCTCCCTGGGAAGGTGTTGAGAAGGGTTATTCCACATTGCAACTTCCCAGCTTCCAGGTGCTGTTAACAGGGAAAGGGTATTTTCAGTGTCTTGGTGACCCAACCCCATCAGGCAGAACCTCTGCCAACCTACCACCAGCCAGTCACTATGATTAGGCAGCTCTTGGTTGTCCATAGACCTGAGAACCCACCCATCACCTCAAGTTCCTTCAGGCCAACCATCAGTTCAGAACAGAGGGTGTTGCTGAAGGGCTGCACGGAGAATAGCATCTGAGGAGAGTTTGGATAGGTCCCTTTGCAGTCCCAGTGTGTCCTCTTTGTTTTGTGCTCTTTGCTTTGGTACTGTGCTTGTGAGAAACAAACTCACTGATCTGAAACCTGTGCAAGGACCTCTGGAGATCATTCAGTTCAATCCCTCTGATAAAAGCAGGAGCACCCACAGCAGCTTGCCCAATGGCCAGATGGGGCTGGAAGCTCTCCAGAGAAGGAGACTCCACAACCTCTCTGGGCAGCCTACTCCAAGACTCCAGCACCCTCACACCAAAGAAGTTTCTCCTCCTATTCAGATGGAACCTCCTGGGTTCCAGGTGGTGTCCATGTGTGTTGGTGTATGCTTTTAGCACATTGCAGCTCTCCAAGCCCTTTCTCAAACATTTCTGTTCCCAGAAAAGCCAATAAATGTCCTCATGTTTGATCTTCACCAAATTGCAGCCAGGGTTGGATTTCGCCGCTTGCAAACACTTTTACACAACTCTCACTTCGGTGCTGCAGGGCTCTTAATGAAGCAGAATAACCAAGTTCAGGCTTATTTTGGGGTGGGTTTTGTGGTCCTGCTGCCAACCAGGCCTGCCAGCTGCTGCAAGGCGTGAGCTCAAGCAGTGCTGGGGCTGTGTTTCTGCAGACGGAGCCCAGGCAGGCTCTGCAGGGTGCGTTCTCCTCCTGCGTTGTGTTTGGGCTATTCCCTTGTTGCCCATCCTCATGCAATGAGCGTGGAGGCTGTGCTGGGTGACAGATGATCCTAGGAGCTGTTTGGACAGCTTTGCAGCTGCCATGGGGCTGGCTCTGTGGTTAGCCTGCTGATGGGCTGTCTAGACAAGCTTTGAGGAAGCCATGTTCTTCTGCTTCGTATTCAGCGATGAGAAAGGGTTTTTCAGCTGGAATGCAAACACACCCCTGACAAACCAGACCTGCTGTGGCATTTCTGGTATAAAAGCCCTCCCCCCTTTTGTTTTTGTTGGAGGAATGATTTGATGCCTACATTTCCATCCCCCCACTATGGATTTATTTCCAGCTTTTCCATTTGAGCACTCCGTTTCCTTTAAAAAAAAAAGGGGGAGAAAGGGTGAGGTGAAAGTGCTGAGCCCTTCAAAGTGCTGGTGTTTAGTGGGGGGAAAAAGGGTGAGGTGAAAGTGCTGAGCCCCTCAAAGTGCTGGTGTTTAGTGGGGGAAAAATGGTGAGGTGAAAGTGCTGAGCCCCTCAAAGTGCTGGTGTTTAGTGGGGGGAAAAAGGGTGAGGTGAAAGTGCTGAGCCCCTCAAAGTGCTGGTGTTTAGTAGAGAGCTTCAGCTGTGCAAACAGCAGGTATTGCATGGAACAAGTCCTCCCCAGCAGGGAGGAGCAGGGCTTGGAGCCAGCATGGTGATGTGGAGGGCAGTTCTGGCCACTGCAAGGCTTGTCCAGAGATGGCTTCTGCAAGAATCACTGAATGAACCAGGTTGGAAAAGACCTTTGAGATCATCGAATCCCACCTAGCACCTAAAACATTCTAATTAACTAAACCATGGCACTAAGTGCCTCATCCAGTCTCCTTTTAAACACCTTCAGGGATGGTGACTCCATCACCTCCATGGGCAACCCATTCCAAGGCTGAAAGTCAGACTGGGTCTGAGGACTATTGCAGTTGAGATTGCTCTGACTAACAGCACCCTGGCTTGGATCAACAATAGCATGACCAGGGAAGTGATTGCACCCCTGTACTGGGCACTGCTGAGGTCACACCTTGTTTTGGGTGCCTTGCTCCAGGAAGGACATTGAGAGTGTGTACAGAGAGGAACCCAGAGAAGTCTGTGTCAGAGGAGAAGCTGGCAAAGGGTCTGGAGAACAGATCTGGAGAGGAGCAGCTGAAAGAGCAGGTTTTGTTCAGCCTGGAAAAGAGGAAGCTGAGAGGAAACCTCATTGCTCTCTACAGCTTCCTGAAAAGAGGTTGGAGTAAGGTGGGGGTTGGTCTCTTCTCACTAGTATCAGCTGATAGAACAAGAGGAAATGGCCTGAAATTGTGCCAGGAGAGGTTTGGTTTGGAGATTAGGGACTGTTTGCTTACTGGAAAGCCATTGGAACAGGCTGCCCAGGTAGGTGGTGGAGTCTCCATCTCTGGAGCTTTTCAAGGCCAAGTTGGATGAGGCCTTGAGCAACACGGTCTAGTGGAAGGCATCCCCACCCATGGCACGGGGGTTGGAACTAAAAGATCTTGAAAGTCCCATCCAACCCAAAACATTGTTTGATTCTATGCCTTAGCCCTAAGTGACCACAAGGTGATAATGTAAAACGAGAGCCAAGAGAAACAAACATTCTCTGCTCAGCAAGATGAGGACCATGCTCACCTTGCTGTGTTTTCAGTGCACAAATAGATCTCCAGATCTCCTGCCCAGCACAATCCTGTCTCTAGATGGGATCAGCAGTACAATATATCACAGACTTCAGTCAGTTTGCTTATCCAATCCAGGAGGTGAAAAGAAATTCTGTGAGCTGCCTGTAAATCCTGACATAAATACTTCTGTTGAGCAAGGAACTGAAATTAAGGTTATGGAAGATCAGAGCTTTAAATTAAAAAAGACAGAAGTCAGCTGTGTGAGTGCAGGACAAGAAGCTCTTTTGTTGGCTTTGTAACATACAACTCACAAATTGGTGTGAGGATTAAAATGCAGCACGGGAGCAAAACCGCTGCGGGTGCTTTTCGTAGGAGCAGCGCTGAGTTATTGAGTCGCTGCCTCTTGGTTGAAAGGGCTCTGGAAACCTTTGTTATTCCACTCCTACCTGTAAACCCCAGCCTTGGCCTTGTGTCTGATAGGTGTTCCCCTGGACTGCCCATGCCTGTGCCCACCAGACCCAGAAATGACAGATCTGTACTCCCTGTATAATACAAAGAATTCATTTGTTGCTCATTTGGTAGTAGGCTGCTCCCTCCTGGTGGGTTGTTGGATAGATTTGGGGTGACTTTGGAATGGGCTCCCCAGGGAGGTGGTGGAGTCACCACCATGCCTGGAGGTGTTCAAGAAAAGACTGGCTGAGGCACTTAGTGCCATGGTCTAGTTGACTGGCTGGGGCTGGGTGCTAGGTTGGACTGGATGACCTTGGAGGTCTCTTCCAACCTGGTTGATTCTATGATTGTATGACCAGATGACCTTTGGAGGTCCCTTCCAACCAACCCAAACCATTCTATGGTGACTACAATGTGAAATGGGTCTCACAGAGCTCACAGCATCACAGGATATCTTTGTTTGGAAGAGACCTTCAAGATCATAGAATGGTTTAGGTTGAAAAGGACATCAAAGATCATCCAGTCCCAATCTCCCACCATAGGCAAGGACACCTCCCACCAGAACAAGTTGCTCAAGGCCTCATCCAGCCTGGCCTTGAACAATTCCAGGGAAGGAGCATCCACAACCTCCCTGGGCAACCTGTGCCAGTGTTTCACCACCCTCACTGTAAAGACTTTCTTCCTAACATCCAGTTTAAATCTCCCCTCTTCAAGTTTAAACCCATTATTCCTCATCCTGTTATTACAAGACTTGTCAATAGTCTCTCCCCAGCCATCTTGTAGCCCACTTCAGATACTGGAAGGCCACTACAAGGTCTTGAAGCCTTCTCTTCTCCAGGCCAACCTTGAACCCAGCTTCACAAGGTCACCACTAAACCATGTCCCTAAGCACCATGTCCACATGCTGTTTAAACACCTCCAGGGATGGTGAGCTCACCACTGCCCTGGGCAGATCTCTGGGTTTGGATCATTCATTCCAATCTGGTTTTATCTAGTGGCACCTGAACATTTGTTGTTGTGAATTTAGGGTCACCAAAACCAGTTGTGTTACCTTTAGTTCCTTCTCATGGATACTTGCAGAGTAGCTCCTGAGTCAGAATAGGGCCCCAGCTGGCAGCTCCAGAGCTGTAGATGGCTGGGGTGAGTCTGGAGAAGGCAACAGGAAATCCTGTGCCTTTGATAAAAGAGTGAAGTCTGTTCAATTTCTGTGGCTTTTAAATCAACTCCTGTGAAGTCTGTTAGTGAAGTGTATTAAATTTTATATGACTCCCTCTCACAAGACCTGCTCCAACTGGCAGCCATCTGCAGAAGGCTGCTGCTGGAGCTGCAGCTGCCGTGGGGTTTGCAGGAGCAGAGAGGAAATCCTCATTACACCAAATGCTACAGCATGTCTACAGTGGGAACCAAAGCCTGTTCAGTTTTGGGCCTCTCACTTCAAGAAGGACATTGAGGGGTTGGAATGGCCCCAGAAAGGGCAACAAAGCTGGTGAAGGGACAACAGGGCTGGTCAGGAACTGGGCTTGGTTTGTCTGGGGAAGAGAAGGCTGAGGGGAAACCTCATTGCTCTCTACAAATCCCTGAGAGGAGGTTGCAGTAAAGGGGGGGTTGGTCTTTTTGCTCTAGTTTCAGGTGACAGAAGGAGAGGAAATGGCCTGAAATTGTGCCAGGGAGGTTTAGGTTGGACATGAGGAGCAATTCCTTTTCTGCTGGAGTGTTCACACATTGGAACAGGCTGCCCAGGGAGGTGGTGGAGTCCCCATTGCTGGAGGTGTTGAAGAAATGTGTGGACATGGTGATACTGTGATACTGTGATACTGTGACATAGCAGCTGGGGACATGGTTTAGTGGCTGTGACGATGTGGTGTTGATGGTTGGTCTTGGTGATCTCAGAGGGCTTTTCCAATCCAGGGCAGAGCAGTGTGAGAGGGGGAGAATCCTCAGCCCTTAGAATAAGTAACTTTTGATGATGAGGATGCTGATAAGGATGCTGGTAGTGATAAGCATGATGATGATGACAATAACATCATTATAACAATAACAATAATGATGACATAACAACAACAACAGCAATCATCAGAAGAATAAGCATAGGCCAGCAGCTGGGTTTGCATCAGCAGGGCGAGGAGGTGAAACGTGCTGTGTTCCCTCAACACCAGTGCTGCTCCACACGGGGAAATGCACTCCCAGCCTGTCCTTGCCCTCTGCGTCTGATGTTCATCCCCTGTATTCCCATTACTTTTAATCAGCAGATTTATATTGACCACCAAATGTTGAAATTACCCCAACTTGAAGCTCCTGCTGCTGAAATGAGTCGCAACAGATTCTCTGTGGAAGTCACTGGGCTGCCAATAAGGATTAATTAAAACTCAAATGTTCTCCATTGTCTGCTAATTGGGGGATTGTGATTCAGTCAACCCTCTCGATTCCTACTCTGTGTCAGAAGTATTTCACCTAGTCTCAGTGTTTATTTAAGCAGTTGGTTAAGGGAGGGGATATATTCTGCATTTATTAGTATTTTAATTGGAGAATTTTATTCCCGGTGGCCTAAACATCTACATATGCTCAGCTTTTGTGTTTAGCTTTTTTATCTTCTAAATGACCAATGTTCCTGATTGTACACACTACAGACTGGGGGAAAAAAAAACCCAACCAGCAAACCCAAACAAACAACCCTTTCAAGTGCTCTGTGCAATTGAACTTCATTAGGGCTTGAAAAGCAGGGGCCAGGTTTTGCTCTCAGCTGTGCTCATGGAAGTCTAAAGTGATTCCCCACTGGAATGATGGATTTGCATGGAGCTGCTGGTGGTGTTGAGGTGAGAATCTGGCCTCTGCGATTTCAGTGCTTGGAGAGCAACTTGTAGAATGATGTTTAACAGCTGCCAGCTCCAGAGTGTGATGTTTGATGGCTATTGATTTATTTTACTGCACAGGCAGCAGATGGAGAGGGGAATCTGCCACTCTACTCTGCTCTGCTGACACCTCACCTGCAGTGCCGGGTCCAGCTCTGGGACCCCCAACACAAGAAGGGAATGGATCTGATGGAGGAGGTCCAAAGGAGGTCACAAAGATGATCAGAGGGCTGGAGCACCTCTGCTGTGAGGACAGGCTGAAGGAATTTGGGCTGTTCAGCCTGGAGAAGGGAAGGCTCCAGGGAGACTTTAGAGCTGTATCTCAGTGTCTGAAGAGGACATTCAGTAGCACAGGAAAACAGTTCTTGTTTCTATTGAGGGTTCCTTGTTCATGAGGTGTGCACCTGTGTCTGGTAAATGCCTCTGGCAGCTTTTGGCATCACCTTCCTGATGGCAGGTCTCTCAGGCTGCTCCTCTGCAGGCTCAGCAGCCCCAGGGCTCTCAGCCTTTCGTCCTCACAGAGATGCTCCAGGCCCCTCAGCATCTCTCTGGTTCTCCTACCTCCCTGCACGCTTTGCAGCATCCCCTGTTCCTTTCTGCCTGTTGCACACTGAAGGTCATTCTCACAAGAGGCTGCACCCCCATCCATGGCACTGCTGTTGCTGTCCTCGTGGCAGCTCTCAGTGGTCCCCAGATCTTTCTGAAACAATCAAAATCACATTCTGTGAACAAGACAGGACCACCAACACCAAATGCTTTGTTCTCTGGATTTTCTTTTCATCCAGGATTGCATTTCTAGCAGGAAAACTTGTTCATAGTTTGTAGGCTCAGAGAAATATAGAATGGCCTATGTTGGAAGGGACCTTAGAGATCATCCAGTGTTGAGCAGGAGTCCAAGAAGCCCTGGGTAATTCAGCAAGTAAAGGCCAGATGACAAATTATGACATGAGTTTGGAGGAGTTGTCTCTACCCTGCTGTTCATGACACCATAGGGAGCCATAAAGGCCCTGGTAATAATGGTTGTCACTGAATACACAAATAACCAGAACTGAAAATTAGAGTGAATCACAATTTGTGCTCAGAAAAGAGAAGAAAAAGTCCTGTTCTATCCACCCCCACTACCCATCCATCCAAGTCTTCCTGAAGAAGTCCACTACTAACCAGTCCCACTCTCTGGGGTAGCTGACACAGTGGAGGGAAGTGATCCAGCCAGAGACACTTGGGCAGGCTTGAGAGGGAGCCCAAGCTAACCTCATGAAGTGCAACAAAGTGCAAGGTGCTGACCCTCAGTCAGGGCAACTCCGAGCACAAATCCAGGCTGGGTGAGGAGTGGCTTGAGAGTAGTCTCAAGGAGAAGAACTTGGGGTGTCAGTTGAAGATAAACTCACCAGCAGTGAATGGTCACTGGCAGCCCAGAAGGCAGCTGTGTGCTGGGCTGCATCCAGAGCAGGGAGAGCAGCAGGACAGGGAGGGAATTCTGCCCCTCTGCTCTGCCCTGCTCTGCTGAGACCCCACCTGTAGCACTGCATCCAGTTCTGGTGTCCCCAGCATAGGAGTGACATGGGACTGTTGGAGAGGATCCAGAGGAGGCTACAAAGATGATCAGAGAGCTGATCTATAGGGGCAGGCTGAAAGAGATGTGGCTGTTCATCCTGGAGAAGAGAAGGCTCCAGGGAGACTTTAGAGCAGTCTTCCAGTACCTGAAGAGGCTACAGGAGAGCTGGGAGGGAATTTTCACGAGGGCTTGCATTGACAAGATGAGGGACAATGGCTTTGAGCTGGAAGAGGGGACATTTAGACTGGAGACGAGGAAGAAGTTCCTTACAGTGAGGGTGGTGAGACACTGGAACAGGTTGCCCAGGGAGGTCATGTTTGCCACCTCCCTGAAGGTGTTCAAGGCCAGGCTCACGAGGCCTTGAGCAACCTGGGCTAGTGGGCAGTGTCCCTGCCCATGGCAGGGGGTTGGAGCTAGATGATCCTTAAGGTCTCTTCCAACCCAAACCATTCTATGCATCTATGAATTGCTTTCCCTCTATCTATGGAAGCACTGTCAAGGACAAGTTTTGAGTCCATCAACCTTGACAAAGTCCTCTGACATTATTAGCTGACTTCATCAGCTATTAATGACTGCAAGGCATGGAGGCCATACCCTGGTTAGCACTTGGAAAGTCTTTCAATCCACTCCCAGCTCTATTTATTCATTTAGACTAAATGGAGTTATTAAAGGTCATGGCTTCATTTCCAAAGTACCAGGTGAAAAGACTTTTCAATTTAGCAACTAGAGGACACTGCTTGCAGTAAAATTAAACATCATCATCTTCAGCAGTGCCTTGGATTTTAGAAGTTATTTCCCAAAGTTTTACTTTCATTAACTGAACCCAGGTGGGGGCTGCAGAGCTGAGTGGAGAAGTGGACGGTGCAGGGAGCTCAAAGGAGAGTTGTTGACTCTGGTAATGAATTTGGGGACTTTGGGTTTTCAGAGAGCAGCAACCAGATTTCTTGTCCTCCTCGGCACTGTGTGACATGGAGCAAGCTGGAATATAATCACTGCCATGTGCAGAGAGGTTTTTACCTCAGAATTTCACTTTAGGATCTGAGACTTACCTGCAAAACACCAGTGAGTCAGTCACCACTGAAGAAAAGATGTTCTCTGCTCTGAGGTTCATCAAGGAGTGTGTGCACAGGATGACTTTCCTCTGCAGGTTACCAGCCAAGTGCTTTTGATCCAGACACTGCAATACAAATTACAGATACTGGTGTATTAAAATCTTAGCCAGCTTTTGTTTTTCCCCAGCAGGGCATCTGAGAAGCCATCTGCACCACGGAGTCCTGCCAGAAGAGCAAGGTTCACCTTTCCGTGTCCTGTAAGTGTTCGAGGTCGCTGCAGCCTGTGCTGTGATGGTGATGTAAAGCCCTAAATCCTGCTAGAGCAGCAAGATTGGCCCAGTTGAAGATGTCCACTCTACCATCAGCAGGTTAAGTGCTTTCTGCCTGAGTTTGGGTGAGCAGGTAGGTGTTGGCAGTTTAGTTGGGAGGGTAGGTAGGTGTTGACAGAAGAGCAAGGTTCACCTTTCCGTGTCCTGTAAGTGTTTGAGGTCTCCTCAGCCTGTGCTGTGATGATGATGTAAAGCCCTAAATCCTGCTAGAGCAGCAAGATTGGCCCAGTTGAAGATGTCCACTCTACCATCAGCAGGATAAGTGCTTTCTGCCTGAGTTTGTTTGGGTGAACAGGTAGGTGTTGGCAGTTTAGTTGGGAGAGTAGGTAGGTGTTGGCAGGCCTTCAGCAGGAGCTTCCTCAAGGAAGAGGAAGGAAGAACAGTGGGATTTACCTGCTGACCTTCCCAGGAGAGTGGATGGCAGACTTGACCCACGTGAGGACAAGCTTCACATTCTGAAATGGGTCACTGGAACAGGTTGCCCAGGGAGGTTGCAGATGCTCCCTCCCTGGAGGTGTTCACGGTCAAGTTGGATGGAGCTTTGAGCAGCCTAATGTAATGGGAGGTGTCCCTACCCATGCTGGTGGGGCTTGAACTAGATGATCTTTAAGGTCCCTTCCAACTCAAACTGCTCTTTGAATCTACAACTCTGTGCTGAGGGTGAAATGGAAAGAACCAGGGATGGATCCTGGGAGAAGAGAGCTTGTGGCATCTCGGGATTTTTCAGGATCCCAGTATAATAGGCAAGATGTCTTCAGGGGTAAACAGACACATCCGTTGGGACTGAGAGTCTTCATGTGCTGGGAAGTGCACTACTGGGACCAGCTGGAGGGTGGGTCACTTCTGACACACTGCCTTGGTGTGAGCAGCCCACCATGGGGAGAAACAGCCTCCCAAAACCTCCACCTGCTTGAACTGCCCAGACTCTGACCTGGACAACTTAGCTAAGTGTCTCTGCTGATTGCAGGCTGCACAGGCTGCAGGTTGTGTCGTAGCCAGATCTCTGCAATTCAGGAGAGACAGGGAACTACTGGAGAGAGTGCAGTGGAGAGTGCAAAGATGCCTGGAGCATCTCTGCGAGGAGGAAAGACTGAGAGCCCTGGAGCTCTTGGGCCTGGAGGAGAGCATCCCCAGAGAGGATCTGGTCAGTGTTCAGCAAGAGCTAAACGACCTGTGGAGGGCAAGAGGATGGGGCCTGACTCCTCTGAGTGGTGCCCAGGGGCAGGACAAAGGGCAACAGGCACAAATTGGAGCCAGAAGGTCCCATCTGAACTGGAGGAAAATTTTGTTTGTTGTGAGGGTGCTGGAGCCCTGGAGCAGGCTGCCCAGAGAGGCTGTGGAGTCTCCTTCTCAGGAGAGCTTCCAAACCCAGTTGGCCACTGTGATGCTGGGCAAGCTGCTGAGGGTGCCCCTGCTTTAGCAGGGTGGTTGGACTGGGTGATCTCCAGACATCCCTTCTGACCTCTACCATGCTGGGGTTATGTGATGTCCCCTCTGTGTTGACTGTGAAGTTAGAAAATGTTGAGTGAATAATTATGTTCAGGCTGCTGAGGGAACTTTCAGGCCCCCACAAAGGGCATCTGGGAGAGCTCTGATTTAACTGGCATTTCTGCCCTGCCCAGGCAGTGCTGGAGCACACTGCAGGTTGCACCACAAGATCCACAACCCCTGGGCAGACTTCTGCTGTGACCACAGAAATTTGCCTTCTCATCAATTTAAGAAGAAGCAGGCAGCTGAGCAAGGCCAGATGTTGTGTGTGCTCTATCAGATTGGAATAGAAAGGGGTTTTTAACAGCAAGTAGGTAGCACAAGGTGAGCATCATGCCAAAATAACATAAAGGCCCCTTTGGGAGCTTTAATCTCATGGTTTGGGCCTTTATGCACCACCATTCTGTTGGAGCTGTGTATTTAGTTCTCCAAACAGTGTAATCAGTTCTTCAAACACTGTGATAAAGAGATCAAGCTGCAATCGATCAGATTTCCTCTCCATAGTTCGTTCTTGTGCTTCCCTGTGAGGAAGCCTTACAGTTGTAGGAGCAATGAATTAATCTGGGAAGATGACTGTGGGCTTAGAGCCTGTCCAGACATCACCAACATGACGACAGCAAATGCGAAGTATTTCCTCTGAGATCCACCTGAAGATGTTACAAATGCCCTAAGATGATGTAAACAAGACTTTAATTAAGGCACTGGTCAGAGCTTGTTCCGTGGCTCAGAGCAGCACCAGCACAGCTCCAGAAATCTGAGCTATGTCCAAATATTTGCTCTACCTTGTTTGTTTGTGAGGTATGATTCTATGGCCCAATGACCTTGACTACTTTCCCTTGGTGCACTTCTCCAAGTAGCAGAGCCGGGCTGTGGAGGTGAGGACTGCAAAGCTCTTCCCCACTGTTGTGGCTGTGGGACAGAAATGGGTCAGTGAGCCCCAGCTCATCAACTGCAAGTGGAAATTGTCACTTGCAGCTGATTGCTGGAGAGAGGCGAGATAATGAGAAGTAAAGCAGGAGGGAACAAGTCAAGTGTGTGCATCAGTGCCTCCATATGGCCGAGCTGCAGGAGGGCTGCCACCAGAGTCATCTTTCACTTTCCTTTCGAGCTGCTAACACATGGCTTTTAGAATGTTTGGTTTCTTCCTTAGGAGGTGGCAAAGTGACTTCCCAACTCAAGGATGCTGGTTTTGATGGGACCGGCTCGGGCACCCTGCAGTGAAGTGTTGTGTTTGAGGTTGCTCTGCAAATCCATCACAGTCTGCAGCATCTAAAGTGCTGCCACAGACATTTCTTTTCTCTGCATGGGTCTGACACAGGTGGCAGGACCTGCTGTGCCACGGCACTGCGGGCACGGAAGATCCGTTGGAGCTGTTGGCAAACGCCCTGTGAGCAGAAGGTACATCAGACCCCTAGCCTGGAATGTCCATTTTGGCTGAGTGGAAGGGACAGATTTTGGCTCAGACGTCCCTACTGCAGAGTCACTTTTCGCTTGCAGTGAGAGAAGGATGAAGGAACGGCACAGGAGGATCAGCTGGATAACCAACAGTGCCAAAGCAGCTTGCTGCTCACCACTTGCCATAGTCTCTCTTTGGAGGGACAGCTGCAGGTGGTATCTGCTGGGCTGCCCAGGAGTGCCCTCTCTCTTTCTCTCTCTCAGGAATGTCCTCTCTCCCTTAGGGATTGTAGCCTTTGGGCCACTCTATAAAGCAGAGTATAAATTAACCCCTTTTTGCCTCACAGACTTTGGTTCCTCTAGGTGCCACCTAAACCATCTGAAGATGGTACCCCTGGCTTTATCTCCTAAAGCAGCACCTGGTGGGGTGGTGCTTTCCTACAGCTGCCATTCCTGCAGTTGCCATCGTGAGATTTTCCACTTCCTGTGGGGTTTTGAGGAGCAATTACTGCCAGTGCAGTCAAAGCACTAATCCACCCAAAGCTCAGAGGTCAAAATGCTTCATCAGATTAAGGGATTATGAGATTTCTAGAAGATTGGGCAAGGTCATCCCCAAGTGTTAGTGGTTAGATTTCATTTCTGTGGTGACTAAGATAAAAACAAACAGGTGGTTGTGCTGCTGCAGCAGCCCAGTGTTTGCCCCACCAATGGTTGAGTTGAGCAAAATCTGCTGTAAAGTATTTATTATGTCCTGAAAAGCAGGACTGGGAAGGGAAAGAGCTGCTGTAGAGCTATTGCAAGCTGGAAATCCACAATGGTGGTCACAGAGGAGGGCAGAGTGTGCAGTGCTGTGCTGGGACAAGTGGCCAAGTGGAGCAAGGGCCAGCTGAAAGAATTGCTGCTGGGTCCAGCTCTTGGACACAACACCCTGAGCTCAATCCCATCTCTGCAGAGGGTTTTCTGGACCAGACTGTGTGTGCAAGGCAGGATCTCTTTAATACCTTTATCCAATTCTCTTTAATATTGTTATCAGTGATCTGGATGAGGGAATTGAGTGCATCCTCAGTGAGTTTGAAGACAGCATTAAACTGGCTGGGAGTGTTCATCTGCTGGAGGGTAGGAAGGCTTCACAAAGGGGTCTGGCCAGGATGGATCAATGGGCTGAGGTCAATGTTTGAGGTTGCAACAATGCCTTGAATATTCCAGGCTTGGGGCAGACTGTCTGGAAACTGCCTGGCAGAAAAGGACCTGGGGATGCTGACTGACAGCAGCTGAAGATGAGCCAGCATGTGATCAGGTGGCCAAAAAGGCCACCAGCATCCTGGCTTGGATTAGCAAAGGTGTAACCAGCAGGAATAGGGCAGGGGCTGACCTGCTGTACTCAGCACTGGTGAGGCTACACCTCAAATACTGGGTTCAGTTTTGGTGCCCTCACTTCAAGAAGGATATTGAGGGGCTGCAGTGGGTCCAGAGAAGGGAAACAAAGCTGGTGAAGGGTCTGGAGAACAGGGCTGGTGAGGAGCAGTTGAGGGAATCAGGGCTATGCAGCTCCCTGAAAGGAGGTTGGAATGAGGTGGGGTTTGGCCTCGTCTACCCACTATCAGGTGACAGAATGAGAGGAAATAGGATGAAATTGTAGTAGGGGAGGTTTAGGTTGGAGATGAGGAACATTTTTTTTGCTGCAAGGGTGGTCAGGCAGAGGAACAGGCTGCCCAGGGAGCTGGTGGAGTTACCACCCATGGAGGCATTGAGAAAGGTGTGCCCGTGGGACACGGTTTAGTGGCCATGGTGGTGTTGGGTTGAGGATTGGACTTGATCCTAGAGGGCTTTTCCAAACAAAGCAGTTCTGTGATTCTATGCAACCCCAGGGCAGAGCAGTGTGAGAGGTGGAGAATCCTCAGGCCTTAGAATAAGTGACTCCTCCTGACTTAAGGACTAGGCTGTAACTGCAGCTCCCAGACGCAGCCAGGAGCACTCCTGGTCACTTCTTAATGTCAATAGATGCAAGAAAGACACATTGGGAAAGCATCTGTCAGTTTGCCAAGGGGGTGTGTGTGAGAAGATGGCAAGTGTGTGAATGCACTTCCCAGTCAGTTGTGCTTTGTAATGTGTTCTGTCTCATCAGCCAAACGGTTTGTGCAGGCTGGAGAGGAAATCTCCAGGAAGAATTGTATGGGACAGCAGTGCCAAGGGCTTATCTCTCCGTGCTCCTGCTGAGCAGAGTGCTGGCAGGATGAGGGGCAATGCCTTTGAGCTGGAAGAAGAGAGATTCAGACTGGAGATTAGGAAGGAATTCTTCACAGTGAGGGTGGGAAGGCACTGGAACAGGTTGTCCTGTTGTGATGCCTCCTCCCTGGTGGGAGGGTGTGGATGTCCCCTCCCTGGAAGCATTCAGGGCCAGGTTGGAGGAGGCCTTGAGCAGCCTGATCTAGTGGAAGGTGCCCAATCCCGTGCTGGTGAGGCTAGAACTGGGTGACCTTTAAAGCCCCTTCCAAGCCAAACCTTTCTACGAATTGTCTTTAGGAATTGTAACAGGAATAACTGCAAGGACAGCTCCTCTGTCACTTGCCGGAGGTGACACCATCTGCATTCGGCAGCCTGCCTCTCCCAGCAACACTCTGCTGTTTACTAATAAGTGTAGGTCATTAGGAGGAGGAGTTGAGCTCATTACTGGAAGGATTCCAGAGGCATAGAGCTCAGAAATCATCAGGAGTGACAGCCCTGTGCCAAGGACACAAGGAGGGCTGAGGATGGGAGCACAGGGGATGCTCTCCGCGGTCTCGCCTTTGCAAACCTCTGGTGGCATCTGGGCAGGAGCTGGGGAGATTGGCCAGCTCTGCTCCAGCAAGTGCGGACAGCGCTGGGAGCGTGCGGAGCAGCGGAGAGGCAGCTGCTGCTGTGCGAGCTGAGCCCGATTGAACCGGCTCGGCAGGGTTCGCCCCGCGGTCACGGCGGCGCTGCCTTGCTGCCGGCAGCTGCTGGGGCAGGCTCCGCGCTGCCAGCACCCAGCACCCGCAGCAGTGGCCTCGTTAGCGGCTCGCAGCTCTGCGAGAGGCTCAGAGCAGGCAGCAGGGCAGCGCAGAGGGGAAGGGGGGCAGGAGCTGTGGAGGAGCTGAGGTCTTCGCCCAGCTGTCAGCGGTTCTTCAGCTCCCGTCTGCAGCCTGGGTTAATGATCACAGAACCCCAGCAGGGTGAGGTCGGAAGGGACCTCTGGAGATCATCCAGTCCAACCACCCTGCTAAAGCAGGGGCACCCACAGCAGCTTGCCCAGCATCACAGTGGCCAACTGGGTTTGGAAGCTCTCCTGAGAAGGAGACTCCACAGCCTCTCTGGACAGCCTGCTCCAGGGCTCCAGCACCCTCACACTGAAGAAGTTTGTCCTCCTGTTCAGATGGAACCTTCTGGTTCAGGATGATAAGGTGAGGTAACCAGGAGTGTAAACTGGCTGGAGGAGATGCATGCAGATGAGATGCTAACACATGTTAATTTATGAGCTTTGGACAAGAGCCAGGTAGGAAGAAAATTGCACATGGGATGGAAATGCCAAAGAAATAGGAAGGAGTTTTAGATCTGAAAGCCTTCATGAGTGATGTGCAGAGAAAGGAGCACTGACCCATCTCAATATCTTATCCTAGATGTGGAAGGAAGCTGAGATCATGAAAGTGGAGAACAACCTCGACCTCAGCACAACCTCCTTTCCTGAAACTTTTCCTGAAAGCAGCTGGGGTTAGGGCTCCTCTCTCTAGTATCAGGTGATAGGACAGGAGGAAATGGCCTGAAATTGTGCCAGAGGAGGATTAAGTTGGAGATAAGGAACAGCCTCTTTGCTGCAAGAGTAGTCGGCACTGGAGCAGGCTGCTCAGGGAGGTGGTGGAATCCCCATCCCTGCAGGTGTTCAAGAAAGGTGTGCACATGGCACTTGGGGACATGGTTTAGTGACCGTGGTGGTGGTGGGTTAATAGTTGGACCTGATGATCTTAGAGGGCTTTTCCAAACAACCAGTTCTATTCTTCTATGACTCTGTGACCAATTCCTGCAGGAAGGAAACCCAACTGAGCTGTCACTCTGGCTTGGGTAAGAAACCTGCAGCAAGATCCTTCCAGCTTGTGTGGAGTTTTTAGTGTCATGACAATGGCACCAGTGCATGGGTCTGTGTCTCCACAGTCTCAGAGATGTGGTGCTAGTGACAGCAGTGTCTCCTACAGACTCAGAGGCAAGAGGCAAGCCCTGGGAGCACTATTCCAGTAGCAGTTCCCAACCATAACATGGCTTTGAAACGGTGTGATTTCATCTTGTGCTCCAGTCTGACCACCAGAAATGGCCTTGAAAAGAATTATTTTACATCAGGATGGTTCCATAGCTAAAAATATTCTCTGGTAACATACTTGGGAGCTGGAGCAAGCCTGCAGGAGAACAAAGCCCCTATTCTGCAGTGGGCACAGCCTCCTGCTTGACATTAAACACGAGCAGCTCTTTTCCAGCTCTGGGCAAAGGCCTGTTGTGGGGGCTTCCAGTGTTCCTGCTCCACCAAATGTGGTCTGACCCACAACACTTTCTTACAGGGTGAGGGCCTTTTTCTTTCCTTCTCTCTCTCCCCCTCCCTTTTTTAATGTTTTTAATACAAAGAAACCCAGACTTCTGCTTAAATTGGATTTCATTCCTCTCTTAGCATCCATTTGGCTTCTCTTGGCTGCTGGGACAAGGAAAGCAGCACATCTGCATGGGGTTAATGCACTAAAAGAAGCAGAGGCTGGCAAGGAGGAGTGGGAGAAAGCAGACCAAGAGAGAGGGCTTTGTTCCTGCTCGAGTGCCTGGAGTATGAGGGAGCAGCTCACACTGCTACTGGAGGCCAAAAGAATTCTGTTAAAGGGATGGGAGTTGATTTTGTTATGCTTCACAATTCAATACCTCTGGTGGCCAGCCCGGGGTGGGGGAGACCCTTTCCACAAAGATTCTCATGTGTAGGGACTTCCTCTGCTCCACTTCAGATGGTTGTGATAGCAGATTTGAGTTTGCAGAAGGGAAGCTTTGTGTTCCTGAGGATATTCTACCCTAGGACGTGACCAAACTCTCAGCCCACGTTACCATGGGCATCGTTAACAGCTATCACATGTGTGCTCTGCAGGTACAGATACTGAACTCTGCCAGCTGAAGTGTTAAACAAGCTCCCTGCCACTCTCAGCAATAAACTGCTGGAACTACTCCTGAATTACTTCTTGCTTCTCTTCTGCTTGCAGCATGTGTTGCAGGCCTCTGTGATTTTGCATCGTAGAATCATGGAGTGGTTAAGTTGGAAGAGACCTTAAAGATCATCCAGTTCTAACCCCCTGCCATGGCAGGGACAGCTTCCACTAGACCAGGTTGCTCAAGGCTGTATCCAGCCCAGCCTTGAACACCTTCATGGAGGGAGTATCTACAACCTCCCTGAGCAACCTGTTCCAGTGTCTCACCACCCTCACTGTTGTGAGTTTCTCCCAGACAGGTGACATGGGCAGCAGGATGGGGCTTCTGGCATCTGTAACTCAGACAACACCAGAACTTCCTCCAGAGCCATACTTCGGGTTGCTGGTTCATCAGGGGGACATGGAGCAGTTCAGGCTTGGCAGATCAGCATTTTTGTCATCTCATTTTCGTGTACTTCAGGACTTTGTAATCTTGGCAGAGGGAAGGTGCTGAAGGGGGTCTATTCTCCTGTTTCAAATTCTTGCATTTCCAATGCTGATTAAACAAGAAAATCTCCTACAAGCCTCTTCTTGTTGGATTCTTCAGTCCTATTTTGAGATCAAATAGGCTTTAAAACAGGTCTGGATAAGCTCACAGGCTTAATCTTCTTGAAAGGGATAGATTGGGCAAGACTCTAGATGTGACCATAGATCACTCTGGATCACAGATGCCCTCCTGGCCTCTGAGGACTCTTCTTGGTTCTCAGCAACTGTCTGGGACAACAGGTTTCCCAGGGAGGTTGTGGATGCCCCCTTCCTGGAGATGTTCAAGGCCAAGTTGGATGAGATCTTGTGCAAATTGGTCTCATGGAAGGTGCCTCTGCCCATGACAGGAGAGTTGGGACTGGATGACCTTTAACATCCCTTCCAACCCAAACCATTCTATGAATCTATGAATCAGCCTTCTGCAGCTCACCCAGCACAGCTGGACCTGAGGCAGTTTTTTGATGGAACCATTTGGTTTGCATTTTCTGCTGCTAATGTTTGAGTTGGATCAACATTATTGAGGCTAATTAGGATGCAGTGAGAACTGATTGTTCATCAGAGAGAGGAAAAAATGTTCTGTGGAGCCCCAGGTTCAGCAGAACTATTTCCCATAATTAAGCAATTCCACATCTTGGCATTTTATCCCTCTTGTTATCGCTGCACTTTGTTAATAAGTTTTTAATTGCAAATCATCTCCATGACACAAATTACACTGTGTTTACCCATCAGCAAAAATGCCACCAGAACCAGCTTAGCTGCCAAGTCCTTCCAAAATCCAGCTGCCAGCTTCTTCCCTTTGCCTGATTTGGCAGAGAAATATCTTCAGGTTACTTGAAATGTCTTGATTTCCATTTTCAGGGGTTATGGACTGCAGAGATTCCCCAGCCTAAGGCTCCAGGTAGAGGGAAAGAGCAGCTTTGAGAACCCAGAGTTTGTTCCTGTTGTAGACCAGTGAGTTTCGTGGTGCCTCCCAGATGTTGGGGTTCACACTTTGCACTGTCAAAACATATGCACTGCATGCCTCAGACTTACAACAAGCAGTATCATGTGTGCAAAAGGGGGTACATCAAGAAGACTGTGGTGAGCAGGTCAAGGGAGGTGCTGCTGCTTCTCTGCTCTGCCCTAATGAGGCCGTATCTGCAGTACTGGGTCCAGTTCTGGGCTCCCCAATTCAGGAGGTTATTCTTCCCTTGTACTCAGCACTGGTCAGGCCACACCTTGAGTACTGTGTCCAGTTCTGGGCCCCTCATTTCAAGAGAGATGTTGAAGTGCTGGAAGGTGTCCAGAGAAGGGTGACGAAGCTGGTGAGGGGCCTGGAACACAAACCCTATGAGGAGAGGCTGAGGGAGCTGGGGGTGTGCAGCCTGGAGAAGAGGAGGCTCAGGGCAGAGCTCATAGCTCTCTACAACTACCTGAAGGGAGGCTGTAGCCAGGTGGAGTTGGTCTCTTCTCCCAGGCACCCAGCAATAGAACAAGGGAACACAGACTCAAGTTGTGCCAGAGGAGGTCTAGGCTGGATGTTAGGAGGAAGTTCTTAACAGAGAGAGTGATTGGCATTGGAATGGGCTGCCCAGGGAGGTGGTGGAGTCACCATCTCTGGAGGTGTCCAAAAAAAGCCTGGCTGAGGCACTTAGTGCCATGGTCTAGTTGACTGGATAGGGCTGGGTGCTATGTTGGCCTGGCTGATCTTGGAGGTCTCTTCCAACCTGGCTGATTCTGTTTCTATGGTCTTGTCCATCCTCCCTGCAGTCGGCAGGGACACTTCCAACTAGAGCAGGACTAAAGCAGAACCAAAATTCCCTCTGCTGGAAAGAAAGGGTTTGGCTCCAAGGGCAGCACATTCCACCTTGTGATCAAGGACTTCATGACTCTTCCAGGGCTCAGGGAAGTACTGGGGTGCTTGTGTCAGATCATCAGGCAGCGTGCTGGGTCCCTGCTCCTGACCCCAGCTCTGGAGCATCCAGGGGGTTAATTGAGCTTAGCTCCTTAGCTCTTAGCGTGGGGCTGGTGTCGGTAAGCGCTTGCGTGCGGATGAGGTGGGGATCTCTTTGATCTCAGAGGCTGACTGCAAGCCCTGCATTTTTGTCCTAATCTATTGCTTTTCTGTGAGCTCTCCAAGCAAACATTTATCCCCCGTGGTTAAGTGTCTGTGAAGAATTTAAACACAGCTCATTAAAGCACTTAGAGTGCAGTCGGGGTGAGCCTCACAGCTCTTCCCTGGGCTCACCTTGCTCTGCCCTCAGCCAGGCTGCCCCACTGGAGAGGTGTTCAGGGTCAGGTTGGATGAGGCTTTGAGCAACCAAATGTAGTTGAGATCTGTCCCATTGCAGGGAGGTTGGAGCAGAGGATCTCTAAGGTCCCTTCCAACCTAAGCTGTTCTATGATGATGACAACTCCAATATCCATGATTTGCGAGTTAACTCATAAGCCCAGTGTAGGGCCACAAAGATGCTGAAGGGATCCCTATGAGGCAAGGCTGAGGGAGCTGAGGCTCTCTAGCTTGGTGAAGAAGAGCCTGAGGGGTGACCTCATTCATGGTTATAAAGATGTGAAGGGCCAGCGTAGGGAGGATGGAACCAGGCTCTGCTCAGTGACATTCAGTGATAGGACAAAAGGCAATGGGTGCAAGCTTGAGCAGAGGAGGTTCCATGTGAACACAAGGGAAAGGTTTTTTTACTGTGAGGGTGACAGAGCCCTGGAGAAGGCTGCCCAACCCTCCTGCCAAAGCAGCTTCACCTGGGGCAGGTCACACAGGAACTCATCCAGATGAATCTTGGAAGTCTCCAGGGAAGGAGAGTCCACAACCTCTCTGGGCAGCCTGTGCCAGGGCTCAAGCACCCTCACAGCAAAGCTTTTCCTCATGTTGAGGTGTCCTCAGAGAAAGGCTGTCCTGCCACATCACTTCTAACCATAACTTCCAAAGCTATCTGAGCAAGCAGTGACTAAGGCTTTAGCATCTCGGATTGACAGCACTCCAGGAACCGATTCTGGGCATAGGATGGTGGCTTGCAGGGAGAGCTTCCTCCTGTAACTTCAGCAACTGTTTTCACTTCTAATTAATTACATCCAGTTAAAAGGGAACTCAAACACTGCATTTGTAATTCTGTGTTATTTGACCTTGTAGGAACACGAGCTGTGGAGCCGTGGAGCTCTTCTCACATGCTGCAGCTGGCATCTCAAACTCTTGGACCTGAACAGAATTGCCCCATGAGGAATAACTCCAGCCCGAGGACTGATGGGCATCAGTTCTTTTGCAATGAGACAAGCCCATATCCCTGTTTTCTTTCTGCCCCTTGATATCCCAGATTTTACAGTTCCATTCTGCAGCAAACTGGATGAGTTTAGGTGCACACAGCTTCTGCAAAGCTGATTTCCTAAAGGGCTCTTTTCAGCCGTGACCAGGGAAACCCATTCCTGCAGTGACCCAGAGGAAACCCAGCACAAGGTGCAGACAGTGGGAGCCTTGTCAAGCTCACCCTGGGGTATGGTTCTTGGGGCCAAAGCACACTCCAGCCTCAGCAGCTCAGGTAACTCCAACATTTAGTTCCAGGACATATAATTTAGCATCTGTGAATTGGAAACATGCAGCAGAGCACGTGATGAAGCCCAAATGAAAACAGCAGCTTCCTTTGCATCAGAGTGGTGGAACAAAAACCCTTCTGAAGGCTAAGAAAGGATGAAGCTGTAGGGGCTGGAAAAAGCAGCAGGAACCTGTATGTTCTACCAGTGGAACAACCCAGTGCAGGGAGAGGCTTGGGGGAGGGCTCAGCATTTGGGAGAACAGTCTTAGCAACACAGAGCGACCACTGAAATGGAGCATGGAGTGCTAATGGTGTCCACACCTTTCATCCCAAAATCTTGGCGTGACTGGGGTTGGAAGGGACCTCTGGAGATCATCCATAAGGGTGGTGAGGCACTAGGACAGGTTGCCCAGAGAAGCTGTGGAGGATCCAAGCCTGGCAGTGTTCAAAGCCACGTTGAGGGAAATGCTGAGCAGTTTAGTTTAGTGGAAGGTGTCCTGCCTGTGGCAGGGGGCTGGAACTAGATGATCTTTGGAGTCCTTTTGTATCCAAATCAGTCTGTAGTTGATGATCCAGAGGGTCAAGCTGCTGTAATAGGTGTTGACAGGATAAGTCATCTTCTCAGTCAGGAAGGCCTGGATGGTGGCAGGCATTTTTTTTCAGCAAAGCTGCAAAGTGTTTTACAACAATGAATTTAGAGGTTCAAAAATAATCATAAAGTTATGGGGGGCTTGGAGAGTCTAACCCAGTGACCTGCTCAGAGCATGTGGCTCTGAGGTCAGATCAGGTAGCAGAGGGCTTTATCCAGTGAGGTCTTGAAAGTGTTTGAAGGTGGAGACCACACAAGCTCCTTGGGCAACTTGTTCCACAGTTCCACTGCCCTGAGGTGGCTGAATCCTCATCTCCAGAGTTGTTTCTAAGGTGCAGAGACATGGTGCTGAGGGGCATGCTTTAGCACCAGACTTGGCAGACTTAGAGAACAGTTGGACTGGATGATCTTAGAAGTCATTTCCAAC
The DNA here is from genome assembly GCF_015220805.1 of Pogoniulus pusillus. NCBI lineage: Eukaryota > Metazoa > Chordata > Aves > Piciformes > Lybiidae > Pogoniulus > Pogoniulus pusillus. The sequence continues at coordinate 10,554,876 of NC_087285.1, read as the reverse complement.
CAAACCAATGCTGTGATTCTATGATCCAGTCCAACCACCCTGCCGGGGCACCCGAAGCAGCTTGCCCAGGATCACAATGGCCAGATGGCTTTGGAAGTTCTCCAACGAAGGAGATTCCACAACCTCTCTGGACAACCTGCTCCAGGGCTCCAGCACCCTCACACCAAAGATATTTCTCATGTTCAGGTGGAACCTTCTGGGTTCCAGTTTGTGCCCATCGCCTCTTGTCCTGTTTTTGGACACCACTGACAAGTCTGTCCCCATCCTCTGGCTCCTGGTGAGCTGGAGGTGTCTCAGCCTGCCAAGAGGACCTGAGCGTCTTGTTCAGTCAGGGGAAAATTCACAGCCCTTGGCTGGAGCTGCTGGATTTTCCCTGCAGCTAAAGGTTCATCAGGGCATGGACATCTGGGACTGTTTCACCAGGATGCAGTTTAAAGGAAAACTTCTTCTGCATGCTCGGAGAGAAGGAGGTAGATTCAGAGTGTTCCCTGAAGGAATCTTCTGGACTGGAACACCAAGTGAGGGAGCAGAGTCTCCAGGAGCCTTCCAGTGCTGAGGATGCTCAGGCCTTTTTGGAATCTCTAGCACTTACTGTGCTCAGTCCAACTGCAAAAGGAGCAGCAGAAGCAGACGTCTGGAACTCCATGCGTGAATCAGTGCTCGTGGAGGGCAAAACCTCGCTGCACGCAGAGGTGGCAAGAGGCAGCTGCCAGTGGTAGTTAGTAGTAGTGATACGTGGAAAACATTTATTAGTTGGCACCTAATGATGTGTTCAGGTTTATTTTACACTTTGCTTGGGGATTTTAACCACAAACCCAAGCTTTAAATCCCTCTGTGGTAAAGAGAAGAGCAGCAGCAGCAGCAGCAGCGAGGTTGAAAAATTAATGACGCGCAGAAGGAAATTAGTTCACCTGCAAATGCCTCTTAAATAAAGTATTTTCTCTTCTTCATCCACTCCCACCTGATTTCCACCCAAGCCATGTAGCTATTCCATTAATGAGAGCTGCTGCCACTGATCTGTGAGCACCACAGAGATCTGCTCTTCTTCAGAAGACGGCAGGAGATGTGGGGAGCAAGCCCAGCTTTGGCTTAGAAGTTGGTGCACGCTCAGCTCACCAAGCTGCTTCTGCACCCAGCAGCTCAGGAGGTGCAGAGCTGATTAAAAACCATGTCAGACAACACCAGCATTCAAACACAGTCCTGCTTCCAGCTGGAAAGATCAGAGCTGGATTTGGGCACAATCCCAGCACGGTGGGATGTGGCCCTGCAGGGTCCTTCTTCCCTGAAGCCTCACTGCAGCACAGAACCTTTTTCTCTGTCTCTTGATGGTGCATTGAAATGCAGAGACACCAGTGCCAGCATGGCCTCACTGGGCTCTCATGCTGACCACAAGTCAAATATAGATCTTCTGTAGCTCTCTCTCGTTTCACTCTGTGGCAAATGACCAGATGCCATCTTGCCTGCACCAGCAGCTACACAAACAACTCATGGGATGAAAAACTCTTATTTGCCAACATAGAATCATAGAATCAACCAGGTTTGAAGAGACCTGCAAGATCATCCAATCCAACCTATCACCCAGCCCTATCCAATGAACTAGATGTGATTTGTCAACCTGCAGGAGTCCTGGAGCACCTTCCAATTTCAGGCCCGTCCCAAACGTACCACATTGCCCTGCTCTTGACCCAAACATCTGTGAGAGAAAGCTGCTCTTCAGCAATTAGCAACAGAGGAGGCTTGGGCTGTGTTTAGTGGTGCAGGCTGGGCGAGCCCACCCCAGGCACTCATGGGCTGCAGCTGGGAGCCAGGGGTGGGGAGCAAAGAGTGGGTGGGTGCCTGGGATGGGCTTAAGTAGCAGGGTCTTGGGCTCTGTGAAGGGTGGTTAATGGAAGGGTTGAGCTCTTGGCCAGGGTGCAAGTGCAGACAGAGAAACCAGGGCTGCCTTACCCAGGATGACTGGAGACTGGCAAAGTAAGAAACCTTCAGAAGCTGGTGCTGGGGGTCTTCTAGAACAGAAGAACATTTGGAAAATGCAAGTTCTGATTCATTGAGTAGTTTGAGCTGGAAGGGACCTTAAAAATCATTTAGTTCTGACCCCCTTGCCATGGGCAGAGACACCTTCCACATGTTGTCCAAGGCCTCATCCAACCTGGCCTTGAACATCTCCAGGGAAGGAGGTGGTAGAGCTTCTTGCTACCAGAAGGTAGTTTGTAATTTGAAAGGGAAAGCCTGTTCCTGTTGTGCTTCCATTATTTCCCCTTCCATGTGCACACACAAGTAGGAACTTGAAGTCTGTCCCCAGCCATTCTGTTTTGTAGTGAATTGAAGGTGTTTAGCTTCTTAGTGATTGCAATTAAACATCAGATTTGCTTTAGCAGCTGCACTGTGTCCTGGTCCTTCTGCAGGGAGGGGCAGGGGTCATGTAGGGCTCTGTGCTTATGTTGTTCTCTCTCTACAGGTGCATCATCCACTTGCACCCGTCGGTGGAAAAGTAAGAAGGGAGTCACTGCTGTATGCTTCAGCCTGGTTCAGCATCATGGGTAAGAAAAGGTTTGCCTAACTGTAGTTAATCACTGGGGTTTTGTGGTTGGGATTGCACTAATGCTGTACAGAGGTCACTCCTGCTTTCCACCATGTGTGTCTTCCCTGATGGGCAGTTCTTTGGCCTTCTGTGGTGTGGTCAGTCGACTTGAGACAATCAGGCAGGGTGTGCTGTGTGTTGGGCAAGGACACATTCATCTGAAAATATCCACATCTGATAGTGGGAATCGTTCAGGAATTAATTGGTCAGTGAGACCACAGCTGGAGTGCCAGGTCCAGTTCTGGGCTGCCCAGTTTGAGAGACAGGAAACTGCTGGAGCGAGTCCAGTGGATGGTATGAAGATGCTGAGGGGCCTGGAGCATCTCTGTGAGGAGGTGAATTAAGACCCTGGGGCTCTTGAGCCTGGAGGAGAGCAGTCTGAGAGAGGATCTGCTCAGACTCCTGTCAGTGGTGCCCAGTGACAGGACAAAGAGTAATGGACACAATCTGGAACCCAGGAGGTTCCATCTGAGCAGGAGGAGAAAGCTGTTTGGTGTGAGGGTGCTGGAGCCCTAGAGCAGGGTGCCCAGAGAGGCTGTGGAGTCTCCTTATCTGGAGAGTTTCTGAACCCAGTTGGCAGTTACAATGCTGGGCAAGCTGCTGTGGGTGCTCTGCTTTATCACGGAGGCTGATCTGAATGGTCTCCAGGGGTCCCTTCCAACCCCCACCATGCTGGGATAGTGTGAACAGGTTGGACCAAAGGCTCTGTCCTCTGTGGAGATCACTTCTGCATTTGAAGTCCCTACTGGCTTTCCATGGGTGCAGCTAAATTAATGGAATCATAGAATCAACCAGGTTGGAAGAGACCTCCAAGATCATCCAGTCCAACCTAGCATCCAGCCCTAGCCAGTCAACCAGACCATGGCACTAAGTGCCTCATCCAGGCTTTTCTTGAAGACCCCCAGGGACGGTGCCTCCACCACCTCCCTGGGCAGCCCATTCCAATGCCAATCACTCTCTCTGTGAAGAACTTCTTCCTAATATCCAGCCTATACCTACCCTGGCACAACTTGAGACTGTGTCCCCTTGTTCTATTGCTGGTTGCCTGGGAGAAGAGGCCACCCCCCACCTGGCTACAATGCCCCTTCAGGTAGTTGTAGACAGTAATAAGATCACCCCTGAGCCTCCTCTTCTCCAGGCTCTGGAAGGTAGAAAAAGTCCTGGACCCTGGGAGGTGTAGGTGAGCCTCTGTTACAGAAGCAGCTCTTAGCAGTAGCCTCTCCAGGAGAGCTCCCTTGATGTTTCAGAAGTGGTTTGCATCCCCCCATGAGCTGCAGCATTGGAGGGGCAGCTTTGCTGTTCTATTTGCATCCATGTGAGATGGCTTCTGTTTTGAGAAATGCTGATATTTCCATGGCTCCAGAAGGTTCAGCATAGATGGAAACTCCATCTCCAAAGCTGAGCTGAATGAATTCTGTGACATGACCAAACATCTGCCTGCTACAGAAGGTGTCAGGTTTTGCCCAGTCTGCAATGAAAACACTCCCCGGTGGCACAGATACGGCTGTGGCAGGGGGAAACGGAGCAGGAGGCTGCAGAGGGAAAATCCAGCTCAGGGAGCCCACAAAGCTGCTTCTGTTTGAGGGAAAAAATAATCATTTAATCACTTCCATGGAGTGAAACTGGCATTTTGCACTTCCAGCACTGAACTGTGATTCTCAGCTCCTCTTAGGGAAGGGAAAAGCACACCCAGTGTGAGTCTGCCCGTGTTACTGGAAACAGTTGTTGTTCAGAAGCTCCAGTTAATGCAGAGCTGTTAATTGTCTGACCATTAAATTACTTGGCTTCTACTTAGTCCCCACAGGGGACTAATTTTAGATTCAATTAGCACAGAATTTAAAGGGATCTAGTTGAGGGATTCTAGAAGGCTACAGAGAGGCGAGATGGTGTTTGATAAGATGCAGAGAGGAAAGGGGAGCTTTCATCTGCGTTTCAAGCCAAGAGAAGCTCCAGAAGAAGAATTAAGTTCCCTTTGAATGCACCTGCACAAATGAGCTTTCGTAATGAGCTGCAGGTTGCAATGATTTGGTTGTTTCAGTCTTAATCAGCCAGAATTTGAAGCAAATAACAAAACCTCCAGGAACTGAAGTCCTGGGAGTGTGTTTGTAGATTCACATGTTGAATTCTTTAGGTGAAGAGTTCAAAGTGGTAAAATGCCCCTTGCACCATTTTCATTCCACCAAAAGCAAGACTGATGAGAAGTCCCATGAGGTGGCCTCATTCCCAGAACATTTCTGCAGCTGCAAGGCAAGCCTTCAGCAGTGAGTGAGTGAGTGAGGAGACCCCACTGTCTTCCTCCTACCCTGCACAAATGCAGATAGCTTTTATTTTAAACTGCTGGTGGGTTTGTGGAGGTGGATTTGAGATGTACAGAGTGTGAGGTTTGGCTCAGGCTGATCTGATGGATGGTTTTCTTTCAGCAGCACCATAAAGCACTCTCTGCCTCCTAGCCTGTTGCCCTGCAACTTCCTGAAAGGAGGTTGGAGTGAGCTGGGAGTTGAGCTCTTCTCCCTACTATCAGGTGATAAAACAAGAAGAAATGGTCTGAAATTGTGCCAGGGGAGGTTTAGTTTGGACATGAGGAATAATTTCTTTGCTGCAGAAGTGGTCAGGCATTGGAACAGGCTGCCCAGGGAGGTGGTGGAGTCCCAATCCCTGGAGGTGTCTGAGAATGGTGTGGACACGGCACTTGGGAATGTGGTTTAGTGGCCATGGAGGTGTTGGGTAGAAGGTTGCACTTGATCTTAGAGGTCTTTTCCAATGATTCTGGAGCCAGCTCATCAACTGGGAAGCAGGTGTCATACTGGACCAGCTGGTGCAAAGCACTCAACACATTCATCTGCAGAGGCACAGCAGAGATTTAGAGAAGGCCATGGACTCCCCTCATTCCCATGCTGCTCTTGCACAACTCTGACTACTTCCATTTTAAGATGAATGTTGTCATAGACCAAGGAATTGCTCCAAAACATCTAAATGTGTGAGCAGCTCCTCTCCTGCCTGAACCCTGGTACCCATCTCCATCACAACCAACAGCTTAGTGCTAGCAGCATGCAGGGGCTAGAAGGTTTTTTGAGCTAGTGGAAACATTCCCACTGCTTTTCCTACATAAGCCAAGGCACCAGGGAGCAGCTGGGCTTGGGCTGAGTTCAGCCCTGGGCTGAGGAATGTGTTTGGCACTTAGTGCTGCTGGGGAAAGGGGCACAGCAGGAGGCACCTGAGCAGTTTGCATCCAGGTTCTCAGTGGTTGGGATGCCTCGAAGGATGGGTGAAGTGCTGGGGCCCCAGGTGGTGGAAAGAGCTGAGAACTGCTGTGTGTTCATTGCCATAACAGAATGAGCTAAGAAGGATAAAAACTGAGGAGTTCAGCTGAGTGGCTGCTCCTGGGTGGATGCTTCAAAACCTTCTCCCTCAGCAAAGCAAAGGCTGTGGTGCCTGCACAGCTCCTTCCCATTGTCTGTCTCTTCCTGGGCAGGTGGTTTTCTGATGGCTTCATTCTCCTTAGCTTCTCTCCATTCCATATTACTCGGATGTCCACTGTTTTGTCTTCCCTGTTTGGATGTCTGTGTACATCATATTTGAAATAGAGTGGCTTGCAGTTAAAGGAAACCAAGTCCAACCCCAAACAGCAAACTAATGACAGTTCCACTGACAGCTTTTTTTTAAGGCTGTTTGGTTTACTTATTCACAGAATCAACCAGGTTGGAAGAGACCTCCAAGATCATCCAGTCCAACCTAGCACCCAGCCCTAGCCAGTCAACTAGACCATGGCACTAAGTGCCTCAGACAGGCTTTTTTTGGACACCTCCAGAGATGGTGACTCCACCACCTCCCTGGGCAGCCCATTCCAATGCCAATCACTCTCTCTGCCAACAACTTCCTCCTAACATCCAGCCTAGACCTCCCCCAGCACAACTTGAGACTGTGTCCCCTTGTTCTGTTGCTGGTTGCTTGGTGGAAGAGACCAACCCCAGCTGGCTACAGCCTCCCTTCATTCCTTCACTCATTCTGGCACAAAAGCAGCCTCTTAATTTGGGGTAACCACTTTTTTTTGGGTGTGATTTCTACTTTGCTAATCCATAGTAAGTTGTGTTTTGTTGTGAGTGGGGTGTTTTTTTCCCCTACTTGGATGTCTGTGTACATGCTGGGGAAGGGAATTGTGTTTAGGAGTGGTTTGTCTTTTAAAAACAACCAAACCAAACCCAAACCAGCAAAACATTTTTTAACATTTCAATTCCACTTAAAAAAAAAACCCAAAAAACAATCCAAGGCTGTTTGGTTTATTTAATTCTCTCACTTGGTTGAGCACAAATCCACTCAGAAGCAGTCCCTGAATTTGGGATAATCACATCTTTGGTGATTTCTATTTTGCTGATCTGTAGTAAGCCTTCCCCCCTCCCTCCAGACATGCACTATTTGGATGTCTGTGTGTGTGTTGGGAAAGAGAACAAAGAGCTTATTTTTTTTTGTAGTTAAAAAACAAAATCAAATCCCCAACACCAAAATAATGACAATTCCATTTATGCCTTCTCAAAGGCTGCTTGGGGTTGGTTTGGGGGCTTTGTTTGTTTGTTTTCTTCACCTTCACTTTCTCTGCCACAAACCCATTCAGAAGCAGCCACTTAATTTGGGATAATCACCTTCTGGGAGCTCCTTTGGCATCCTTTTTTTTTTGGTTGTCTTTAAAGGAAGATGGGGGGGGGGGGGTGTTTGAAAGAAAGCTGGTTTGTGCTCAGAGTTCTCCCTGCTATAATTAACTGCATCTAAAAAGCCATAATTGCTGCTTCTATAGCTTCCCAATAGCATCTCTTGAATGGGAACATGCAGCATTGTGCGCGCTGCTCTCTGCTCCCAGAGCATCGATTCGCCAGCCGCTATCAATCTGTTGCTAAGCAGTGGGTGACGGCACACAGCAAAGTCCTCAAGGACAATACAGAACAGCCAGAATGTTTTTCTCGGTAGCAAACCCTTTTTTTTCACCATCACCCCCACCCCTTCAATCTTCCCCTTTCTCCTGAAATGTTGTATGAGTTGATCCTTCACCAAAATAATAAAGATGGTTGCCAAGGAGATGCCACTGTTATTGCCACAGGGTGCAGTGGACAGACCTGAGGTGAGGTACACAGAGATTTGTTTAGGGCTTTCACACCAGGCAGCAGAGGTGTGAGGTGTTTGGCTGTCATCGGCATCTTAGTACTGGGGTCACCCCAAGAAGGATGTTGAGGGGCTGGAGTTTGTCCAGAGAAGGGCAACAAAGCAGGTGCAGGGTCTGGAGAGCAGGTCAGAAGGGCAGGTTTAGACTGGAGATTAGGAAGAAAATCTTCACAGTGAGAGTGGTGAGAGACTGGAACAGGTTGCACAGGGAGGTTGTGGATGGCCCCTCCATGGAGGTGTTCAAGGTCAGGTTGGATGAAGCCTTGAGCAAGCTGGTCTAAATGGAAAGGGTCCTGCCCGTGGCAACAGGCCTGGAACTTGATCTCTAAGATCCCTTCCAACCAAACCCATTCTGTGAATCTATGAAAAGAGGCAGAGGAGGAAGCCATCTGTGCTGGCAGAGCTGACACTTTGATAACCTTCTTGACAACATTGGTGCTCTACTGAATTTATGCAGTTGCAGAACTTCTCCTTGTTGTGTATCGTAGAATCAACCAGGTTGGAAGAGACCTCCAAGATCATCCAGTCCAACCTAGCACCCAGCCCTAGCCAACTAGACCATGGCACTAAGTGTCTCATACAGCCTTTTCTTGAACACCTCCAGGGATGGTGACTCCACCACCTCCCTGCCGTTCTTTCCACCCCTGCCTTGTTGATAACAGTAAAAAGATGATGAGTGGCAGTGGAGGATCAATAGAATCTTTCTTCTGAGATGGACATTCACCAAACTCTTCAAATTGCACCCTAAAAGTCCAGGCTCTTTATTTGATGGCAAACAGATACAGGAGTTGAGGAGCAATCTGAATGTGGAGTCATGGGCTTGGGGGGTTGTGAATATGTTTGCTTCCAGATTCTTGCTCTCTCTCTCTCTCTCCTGGACTAAGAACAACTGCATTAAAAGCAAAGCACAGTGTTTTAAGTGAGGGGTAAGGTTTGAAGCTTCACTACAATGATCTGATGGAGAGGTGACCACTAAGTGACCCTTCAGCAACCTTCAGTCTTGTGAAAGCTCACCAGCTTTGCTGCTATGAGGAACAATTTCTTTGCTGCAGCAGTGGTCAGGCATTGGAACAGGCTGCCCAGGGAGGTGGCGGAGTCCCCATCCCTGGAGGTGTTCAAGAAATGTGTGGACATGGCACTTGGATGTGGTTTAGTGGCCACGGTGGTGTTGGGTTGCTGGTTGGACTGGATGGTCTTAGAGGTCTCTTCCAACCAAAAACAAATCTCTGTGTCTCTGATGTGGTGCTGAGGGACATGGATCAGTGGTGAGCTGGCAGTGCTGGGTTAACAGTTGGATGATCAATGACCTTCAACATCTCTTTCAACCTAAACAAATCCAATTCCAAGGGTTCAAAGCCAAGTTGGATGGGCCCCTGAGCAAGCTGATGTAGTAAGAGGTGTCCCTGCTGACAGCAGGAAGGTTGGAACAACAGAGTCATCCCTTCCAAGTCAAAAACAGTCTGTGGGTCTAGGTGAGCTTGCAGTTACAATTTTTTATGGCTGAAGGAGTGAAAACTGAGCTTTTGAAGCTTTCACCCACACTTTAGTCTGAGTGTTGAGATCTGAAACTTCATCTGTGGTCATGGACTCTCTGCATTCCGAAGCCATCGATGGGCAGTCAGCTTCCAGAAGCTTTTTCATACCTACAGGTTCAAATGTCCCACTTCAGACCAAAAGCTGAATCATTGCTTCTGCCATCTGAAGGTAGTATTTTTTGTCATGATGTTATCAAAGACAATGTGAATGGGACATTTTGGCCAGCAAATCTGAGCAGGAGGATGGCACTGAGTTAAACTCTCCTCAGTAGTGCCCGGTGACAGGACAAGGGGCAGTAGGCACCAACTGGAAGCCAGGAGGTTCAGTCTGAACAGGAGGAGAAACTTCTTTGGTGAGAGGGTGCTGGAAGCCTGGAGCAAGATTCCCAGAGTGGTTGTGGAGTCTCCTTCTCTGGTGAGCTTCCAAACCCCCCATGGATATTATCTTGGGCAAGATGCTGTGGGTGACCCTGCTTTAGCAGGGGTGTTGGAAGGGACCTCTGGAGACCATCCAGCCCAAGCAGTGGTGGCTTCTCTGTCAGATCTCCCAACCTAGCCCTTGATGATGGGACTTCATGTGTTAATATGTCTCAGAAAGTCTGAACAGTCAGCCAAGCAGATGATGGGAAAGGTTTCATCTCTCAACAAGAGCTCCACTCAATAGATGTTCTCTGGGCTGAGGCAGTTTGCAGTGTCTAAGTATAGCACGAGCGAGGGCTGCTGAGCCTGAGCAGCTTCACAGCCTCCTGCAATGAAGTCAGGCTGCTCCCCATCCCCTCAGCTCATGGCTGTTGACTGGAAGCACTGGTATGTACTTAACAGCCACCTGCAACCCTGCACCACGCAGCCTTCTTCACATGCATGGACAATAAGAGGTCCTCTGCAGCTGTCCTGCCCAGCCTGGTCTCTCCTTGCTGTTCACCACCATTTCTGTGTGACGGTTTCAAAGCTGAAGTAGCAGCAAAAAATGTGTGATGCTGTTTCTGTAGAGGTACAACATGAACCTGGAGATGGAAAAACAGTTAGTACATATCTCCTGCTAGCCAGGAAAGGTGCATTTGCCACACAAACAAAGCTGCTCTGCCTCGGTCGAAACCATTAAGCTACCAGAGGAATGGAAGCTGGCTTGGATGGACATCAGGTGTCTGCCCAGGTGCCATGTGGAGCAGCAGCTCTGGCAGGAGAAGCCCCAGGTGCAGCCCAAGCTGAAGTTCTTTGTTCACAGAAAGAAAGAAGCAGCACTCCAGTGTCTGGCTTTCAAGCATGAAGAGAGGTGCTCCGAAGATCAGCTTAGCCCTCAGGACAAGGTGCTGCTGAGGTTCTTGACATTGTTGGATCCATCTGCCCACATCAATCCTTGCAAGCATCTCCCACCCATCTTCTGGGCACCCCCTGAGTGTATGAGGGGTGACAAATATAATTGCTCCTGCTGGAGCCCAGGGATGGGCACAGACAGTGGGGACCCATCCAGCCCTGCAGCCACCCCTCAGAGTGGGCTGTGGTCCCACTCCAACTTCTGGTGTCCTCAAATTTAAAAAGACAATTAAAACTCTGGAAGCAACATCAGGAATGAGTAAGAAAAACAATGCAAGGTCTGAGGAGTCTCTTTAGGAACACCAGAGCCACCCAGAGCTGGAAGCTGAAGCTGGCAAAGGCAGAGGAAGCAAAAGAGGCTTTTAATGCAATATGCCATTGGACCAATTCCTTGTCCAGGAGAGGACCCAGCTCCTCCATTCCAATCAAGAGCCAGGTGATCAGTGCTGAGCTCACAAGGTCTGCCTGTGCAGCATGAGGCTGTGTGGGACCCTGCACCCTACACCTTCAGCAGCCAATGAACCTGTGCATTTAATCCTCCTCCTCGGGTGAATCCTGGCTGCAGGCTTCCTGGCTGCAGGCTTCCTGCTTGGTGCCCATCATGGCTTGAAGCTGCTGTTGTGTGACCGCTCCTAGCTCTGCGCTGGCACCACCAAGGTCTTGTGACGGCAGCGGAGCAGCAGCACCACAATGAGTCTTCTCTAACCAAGTTTCTTGCCACTTAAGGGACTGAAGTTCCTGATGTGCCACCTGAAACCGATTTGTTTCTGAGAAAAGATAATCAGAACGTATCTCCAAAAGAACATCCACGCTCAGCTCATCCTTGGACAAGCTTTTTTTTTTCCCCTGCTGTTTGTATGTAATTAGAAACTGCAAACAATAACTACAAAAAAAGGCTTTTTTTCTAGAGGAGTTGACACGCCTGGCTTCAAAACCACATTTGAATAAGATTAAAAAGGGGCTGAAAAGAGTGAAAAACATTCACCTTGTGTGGAACAAGACCAGAATGTACTCCTTGGGCAACAGAAATTGACTGCTCCAACCTCCAGCGCGAGGCCCACAGGAATTTAATGATCTGGACCATGTCCTCTGGCCTCTAATCGATGCAACTTGAGCTCGGTTGTAATTTTACAAATTCCCTCTATTTTCCTCCTGCTGTAATACTGGGGCAATCATTTCCCCCTGGTTTTTTTCTTTCCACTGGATTCATTCTGAGCGTTTTTCCACCTTATTTAATATTTGCTGCTCAGACTGCAGCAGCTACAACCTCACTGTTGCGTTGCCAAAGGGAGGAATAGGAGCCAGGACACTGCAGTTGTTGGTATTTGCATCTGAAAGCACCAAGCTGAGTTTTTCTATACTCCTAAAGAAAGTACTGATTGCAGTAGAAGCGGCTGAGGAAAATGTTTGCTGGGTAGAAGGGAGGATGCAAAAAATACTTTGGGAAAATAGCACTTGTTAGAGTGACAGAATCGTTTTGGTTGGAAAAGACCTTTAGGATCATCCAGCACAACCACTCGCTAACTCTACCAAGCCTGGTGCACAACCATGGCCCTCAGCATCACATCTCTGCCTCTCTGAAACCCCTCTAGGGATGGGGGATTCAACCACCTGCGTGGGCAGCCTGTTCCAGTCTTTGAGAACCCTTTCAGCAAAGGAGTGTCTTCTAATGCCCAACCTGAATCTCCCCTGGTGCAACTTGAGGCCATTTCCTCTCCTCCTCTCAATTGCTGCATTGGTCTCGCTCCAGCCTCCTTTCAGGGAGCCGTAGAGAGCAATGAAGTCTCCCCTCAGCCTTCTTTTCTCCAGGCTGAACAATACCAGTTCCTTTAGCTGCTCCTCATCAGCCCTGTTCTCCAGACCTAAGTAGTGAGTGACATTCTCAGCACAAAGAGCCCAGCGATGCCAGCTCTCTGCTGAGCAGCTGCCAGCAGCGGTGCCATGGTCCTGCCTCCAGAACCATCTCCTGTTTGCCTTTAGTTGCCTCATTCAGCTAGGGGATGGGGCACTGGGGCAGTGTCACAGTCGGGGAACTTTGGCCACCTGCTCTTTCCTGCACTTGGGCACCTTTCTGTGTGTATAAAGTGGTGCTGGAGATGGTGCCAGTAGATGGCACTCCAGAATGCACGGCCTCATATCTGGGGGTTGGAGGACGTGGTGCTCTCTCCAGGGGCAGTGGTTTTCCCTGGCAGGTCGCTGCTTGCTCCTCAGAGGAGCTCTGGAGGGATAGAAGCTCAGCTGTACACTGATCCCACCGCAGCTGAGAGCCCTGTGGAGATGTGCTGGGATGTTTTGAAGCAGGATGTGATGTGCAGTGGTTCTCAGTGGTCCAGGCACAATGCTGAGAGATGCTGGTGCTTGCTCCCCCTCTTCCACCCTGAAGCTCCAGAGTGCCCCCAGCCAGTGATGCTGGCAGGGCTTTTTCAGGAGCCAGGAGGGGGTGAGGGAGAATACAAATTATGCATCCAAGGGTTTGTGGTGGATCAAAGGGCAACCTCAGGGGGAGACCTGGGCAGATGCTGCTGCATCTGAACTTGGCATACTCCTAAACTTCGATCTGGGCACAGCTTGTGGGTGGTAAGGGTGCCACCATGGGTGTGCCTTTGGCACTGAGGGATTCACTTGCCCAATTCCACAAGTCATCTTCAGCTTCTTAGTGGAGTCTCTTATCAATGTCTCTCTGTTGGCAAGTGCAAGGCCGAGGAACATTTCCCACCTTGCCTAGGGTACCACCTGCTGCTTTGGATGCTCCTTACCCTTTAGGCCAGCTCCTGCACGAGTCCTGTCCCAGCTCTGCAGCAAATGGGGATACATCTTAAGGAATCCCAGCGTGGTGAGGGATGCCATGGACTCCTGGAGATTATTCACTCCACCCCCCTGCCTCACCCCAGCTAGAGCAGAGGCACCCACAGCAGCTTGTCCAGGATTACAATGGTATGGGGGGCTTAGAAGCTCTCCAAAGAAGGAGACTCCACAACCTCTCTGGGCAGCCTGCTCCAGAGCTCCAGCACTCCACATTCTTACGCTGATAATCCCTGCAGTATCTCTTCCTACAGCTACATTGTGTTCTCCAGGCCAGTGTTTGGCCACCAAGCGCTGGAGAATTCCTTTAGGGATCAGGAATCCCTAAAATGATGCATTTTTTAAGCTTCAAGATTTAAAAACTCCACCACGTGCTCTAGTCCCAGTGGTAGTGGGAGCAGGGTGAGGGTGGATGGAGAGAGACCAACTGCTGTGCTGGGGCCCCAGCAGTGAGGAGGGAAAGGAAAGGTCTGCTGAGGGGAATGTAGTGGGAGGAAAGCACAAGGAATTGGCTGATTCACCCAAACTAGATGAATTCTACAATGCAGAGCTAAGGGACATGGTGCAGTGCCAGGTTAACAGTTGGATGATCAATGGTCTTCAAGGTCTCTTCCAACCTAAACAATTCCAACCTCAGTGTTCAAGGCCAGGTCAGATGAGCAACCTGCCCTAGTGGAAGGTGTCTCTGCCCATGAAACTGGATGATCTTAAATGGTCTTTCTAACCCAGACCACTCAATGATGTGCCATAACCAATAGATGAGAGGTGTGACGCATCCTTGGGCAATGAAGCAAAATGCTGCCTAAACACCTCCCAGTCCCTCCTCATTTCACCCAGATGTTGATCCCTGGGACTGCCACCATCAGCAGTCCACCTTTTGTTTGCAAACATAAATTATATGACCTGCAATCTTTTGGTTTTGTTACCACCACTTTTGCTTCTTGTCACAAGAACCAGAGTAGAAGAGGGGCAGGCTGAGGCTGTGCTCTGAGGTGCCTTGACACAGCAATTAGTGTCGTGCTCATCTGGAGCTTTGTAATTTGCACTCATTAAGGCAAAAATTCTTCTGGTAATTTTCTTCTCTGGGAGCTGCTTTAAAGTACAAAAAATAAAAAGCAGCTTCTCTTCCATTTCCAAGGTGTCTGAGAGCAATTGTCTCTTGTAAGGCACCAAACAAGGAGGGGGCAGGCTGAGAGTGGTTAAATGGTGTTTAGATGGCTGGATTGATCCCTTGTTCAGATCCTTGATTAAAAATAGTGTTTATCTGCTTTGCTTCAGCTGTGGGAGGCATTGGGCTAAATCACTAGAGTTAAAAAATAAGCACCCAAACCCTTCAACTGGCTCTGTGCTGTCTAATTGTTGTATTAGTGGTCTTTTCCACCCCAAACAGTTCTACAACATTATCCAGTCCAAACATCAACCCAACCATGGTCACCAAACCATGTCCCCAAGTGCCACATCCACATGTTTGTCAAACACCTCCAGGATTGGGAACTCCACTGGTCAGGCTACACCTGAGTGCTGTGTCCAGTTCTGGGCCATTCAATTCAAGAGAGATGTTGAGATACTGGAACGTGTCCAGAGAAGGGAAACAAAGCTGGTGAGGGGCCTGGAACACAGCCCTCTGAGGGAGCTGGGGGTGTGCAGCCTGCAGAAGAGGAGGCTCAGGGCTGACTTCATTGCTGTCTACAACTACCTGAAGGGACATTGTAGCCAGGTGGGGGTTGGCCTCTTCTCCCAGGCAACCAGCAATAGAACAAGGGGACACAGTCTCAAGTTGTGCCAGGGAAAGTATAGGCTGGATGTTAGGAGGAAGTTCCTCACAGAGAGAGTGATTGGCATTGGAATGGGCTGCCCAGGGAGGTGGTGGAGGCACCGTCCCTGGAGGTGTTGGAGCAAAGCCTGGCTGAGGCACTTAGTGCCATGGTCTGGTTGACTGGATAGGGCTGGGTGCTAGGTTGGACTGGATGATCTTGGAGGTCTCTTCCAGCCTGGTTGATTCTATGTTCTAGTTGACTGGATAGGGCTGGCTGATAGATTGGACTGGATGATCTTGGAGGTCTCTTCCAACCTGGTTGATTCTGTTTCTATGATCTTGTCCATCCTCCCTGCAGTCAGCAGGGACACTTCCAACTAGAGCAGGACTAAAACAGAACCAAAATTCTCACTGCTGGAAAGAAAGGGTTTATGATTCCACTGCCTCCCTGGGCAGCCTGTTCCATTGCCTGACCACTCTTGCAGCAAAGAAATTGTTCCTTTTCTGCAACCCAAACCTCCCCTGGCACAATTTCAGGTAATTTCCTCTCTATGTATCACCCGACACTAGTGACACTAACCCCCACTGTGCTCTCTACAGCTCCCTGAAAGGAGGCTGCAGTAATGAGGTGTCTCAGCCTCCTCTTCTCCAGACTAACCAACCTCAGTTCCCTCAGCTGCTCCTCACCAGCCCTGTTCTGCAGACCCTTCACCAGCTTTGTTGCTCTTCTCCAGAGCCTCTCCAGCACCTCAATGTCTCTCCTCTAGTGAAGGACCCAAAAGAGACATAATGGTAGCTGGTAACTAACTCGTGTGGTTCCAGCCCTGACAGTGTTTGCTTTAGCTGCAGGCTAGCCAGATCCACTGCTGTAAGGAAGATCTCCCCTTTACTTTGCACAGCTTGTTGCACCCTGCAGCACCTGTGCAAGCTCACCTGCAGCCTGCCAAGCCGAGGTAGACTCATTTTAGGATAGAGATGTGTAGATCAGACCAGAACCAGAGCAGAGAAGCCCTGTCCAGGCCACAGAGCTGAGCTAAGTGGAGATGTGGGAGTGGTTGCACATCGCTGTGCCTAAGCTTCAGAGCTGCTACACAGCTCCACACACTGAGTCCAGGCTCTCCTCTTCAACAGGACACCTCCATGCATGTCCCAGGAGGCAAACATCAAGTACTGTGTGATTTCCTTGATTAATCTTGCTGCTTTTAATCCAAAAGCTTTTGGGCCACTTGCTCCAGAAAGCATGTTGAAGGTATGGAACATGTCCAGAGAAGGGCAACGAAGCTGCTGAAGGGTGTGTAGCACAGGAGGAGCTGAGGCAACTGGGTTTTTTCAGTCTGGAAAAGAGTAGGCTGAGGGGAAACCTCATTGCTCTCCACAACTCCTTGCAAAGAGGTTGGAGCCAGGTGAGGGCTGGTCTCTTCTCCCTACTGTCAGGTGATAGAAGGAGGGGAAATGGCCCAAAATTGTGCCAGGGAGGTTCAGGTTGGACATGAGGAACAATTTATTTTCTGCTGCAGTGGTCAGGCATTGGAACAGGCTGCCCAGGGAGGTGGTGGAGTCCCCATCCCCGGAGAGGTTTGGCAAATGCGTGGACATGGCACTTGGGGATGTGGTTTAGTGGCTTTGGTGGTGTTGGGTTGATGGTTGGACTGGATGACCTTACAGGTCTTTTCCAACCCAACCAGTTCTATGATTCCAACACAGGAAAGCTGAGGTGCAGAAATGTGCCAGGGTGTTTATTTTCTCCCAGATAAGAGACCTTGCTTCACTCACACACTTTGCATTTGGAGAAATAACTTCCACTCATTTTGTTCTCCCACCCCTGACCTGTTTTGGAGACATCAGCTCATCTGTCCAAGCAGTAACCTAACAAACCACAACATATTCCAGGCTGTGAAATACACTTCTTTTTTCGTGTGAATTGTAAGCACAACAGCAAGGGAACTTGCTGGGCACTCTCATTTCTCAGGGCAGCACTAGCAGTGGCCACACAGTGCCTTTAGTTTTTCATTGAGCAACTGTGAATTGTTTTCTTTTCCTCATGGAATGGTTTCTTACAGATGAGGCATTTAATTTGTCTGTGTAGATCTCTTTTAATATCATCAAGAAAGCTGAGCTGATGAAACAGTCCATCTGAGTGAGGGCAATCTAGGCTAGACAGCAGGAAAAGCTGGCTAATGCTTCCAGTGGTGAGGCACTGCTGGAGACTGCCAGGGCAGCTTAAGGAAACTCCATCACGGGAAGTCTTTAAGAATGAGTTTGGCAGCTATTATCAGGAATGATTTAACTATAATTGATCCTGACTTGGAGCAAGAGAATGGACTGGAGCATTGCTCCTTTCTTGTTTTGCATGATTTCCAAGAAAAAGCAGAATGTGGATGGTTCAGAATTGCCAAATGTTCCTTCCTCTCTTTCTAAGGGAATTTTTTCCCTACATTTCGACTGAACGTGCAAATAGTTGAGCACACGTTGTGATTTATGGCTCCTCTCGAGCTCTAAACCTCTTGACATGGCTCCATCCCCCTAAATATTTATATATTTTCCCTCCTCCTGCTGTTGCTGCTGGGTCTGCTCTACTGCGATCAGCTACCTTCAGCTGCTGTTTCTCCACCCATGCCAAACCCAACGCAAGCGTCCTGAGAGGAGCAGAGCTGCAGGGGCCACGCAGAGCCAGGCTGAGCCAAGCCTTTTATTTCCACAAATAAGAATTAGAACAGAAAGCCTTTAAAGCAAATATTATTCAACTGAAGGTAAAAAGGAAGAGCTGAGCATTCAGAAAATGACTCATTGTACAAGCGAGGAGCATGCACTGCCTTGAGATGTTGTCTCAAGTGCCGCTTTGTTAAATACAGGAGTGAACTGACTAACAGCAAAACTGCTGCAGAATGCTGATGGGATCTCTGACCTTCGTAACCTTGATGAAAAACTAGAATTGGAGCATTTTTCTAATTGGAGAAAAAAAGAGAGAGGGAGAGAGCTAATATTCGTCATAGCTGGCGTTGGTTCTCCACGCCTGACAAATGTACGCAGACGCACACATTGACAGTGGGGGTGGTGAGACGCTGCCACAGACTGCCCAGGAAGGTTGTGGAGGCTCTCTCTCTGTAGGTGCTCAAGGCCAGGCTGGATGCAAACCTGGCCTAGTGGAAGGTATTCCTGCCCATGGAAGGGGGTTTGGAACTAGATGATCTTTAAAGTCTCTCCTAACCCAACTCATTGGACACAATCTCAAGTTGTGCTGGGGAAAGTCTAGGCTGGATGTTAGGAGGAAGTTCTTCACAGAGAGAGTGATTGGCATTGGAATGGGCTGCCCAGGGAGGTGGTGGAGGCACTGTCCCTGGAGGTGTTCAAGAAAAGACTCGATGAGGCACTCAGTGCCATGGTCTAGTTGATTGGCTAGGGCTGGGTGCTAGGATGGACTGGATGAGCTTGGAGGTCTCTTCCAACCTGGTTGATTCTATGATTCTGTGACCTTTGTGTGTTCAGAATGAGTACTTTAGCCTTGTGTGTTAAAATGTGTGGAAAAGGGACTCTTTTAGAAGGGCTTGTAGTGATAGGATGAGGGGCAATGGCCTTGAGCTGGGAGAGAGGAGATTTAGACTGGGACAGCAATCTGAAGATAACTGCCTCTCGCACCTAGCCTCCATCCTCACTGTTCAGAATAACCAAGTAACCCCCAATCATAGAATCCCAGACTGGATTTGGTTGGAAGGGACCTTAAAGCCCATCCAATCCCCCTGCAGTCAGCAGGGACATCTTCAAGTAGAATAGATTGCTTGGAGCCTCCAAACAACCTGACCTGGAATGGTTGTAGGGCTAGAGCATCTCCCTCCTGTCTAGGCAACCTGGGCCAGCATCTCATCACCATCAGTAGGAAAAAACTTCTTCCTTATCTAGTCTAAATCTCCCCTCAAATCAGAACAAATATCATGTGCCTTCTCTTAAACAGATTTATCATTCCTTTCAGACAATTTATTTTGTCTTGTTCAAGTTTCAGTATTACTGCTCAGGAGCAAAACAGGGACAAATGCTTCTAGACTCCATCACAAGCTTTGTCCATGCCCAGACATCATGTGTTGGAGAAACAGGACTCAAACAGCTCTTCTGGAGAGTTGCTTACCTGGCACAGAACTGCTCATTAGCAGCTTGATGGTAAAGCTGGTGGTGATGGATGGATTCCAGGTGTGAGGAACAGGAGCTGTACCTGGCAAACAGCCAAAGCTGAGGTTGGTGTTTGTGTGGAAGTGGGAAACTTTGGGTGTGATTTGTTTGAAGGAGACCGTGTGGCTCTAGCAAAGAGGGTTGTTCTTGGTGGGTGTTTTGTAAGGGCTCGTGTGATAGGATGAGAGGGAATGGATTGAAGCTGGAGAGAGGAGATTTAGACTGGAGATTAGGAAGAAATGCTTTACAGTGAGAGTGGTGAGACACTGGAACAGGTTGCAGATGCCCCCTCCCTGGAGGCATTGGATGAGGCCTTGAGCAACGTGGTCCAGTAGGAGGTGTCCTCACCAATGCCCATGGGGATTGGAGCTGGATGATCTTCAAGGTCCCTTCCAACCCAAACCATTCATGAATCTAGGAGCATTTGATGGGTCAGGAGGTGGTGGCATTTTGGGGTACAGAGTAGACCAGCTTGCTGAAGGCTTTACAAGCCAGAGATGATAACCTGCAGAATAACTACAGATACACACCAGTCATTAGTATTCCCAGATAGGGGGAGGCCAAAGCTTGAGTTACCTTGCAAATCCCCTTGACACTGTAGGCTGGAGTTAGAGCAGAATATTTATGCAAACCACTGGCTCTGGCTTTAGGCTGTGAAAAACTTGCCTGGGGAACTGTTGCCAAAGAAAACCACCCTGGTTTGATTTCACAGCAACTTTTCCAGGCAAGGAGACTTCAGAAAATGCAGTCCTATTGACCTAGGCCAGGCCAAGCAGTGAGGGAGGAGTGTGTGAAGGTTGCAACCAGGCACCTTTGGAACATTTTAGTCCTCCCCTGTGTAAATTCTCTGAACCTCACACAGCTCACTCTTTCACACTCATGCACTTGCAGCCAAGACCACTGAAGGCAGCAAAGCTCTTTTTTTCTACTTCAAAGCCATCTAGGGGCAACGGTTTGAAACTGGAGCAGGGGAGATCTAGGTTGAACATAGGAGGAAGTTCTTCACAATGAGGTTGGTGAGACAATGGGACAGGTTGTCCAGGGATATGGTTGAGGTCCCATCCCTAGAGACAGTCAAGATCAGACGTGATGTGCCCTGGGCAGCCTGCTCTAGTTGGAGATGTCACCACTAACTGCAAGGGGGTTGGACAAGATGACCTGCGAGTGTCCCTTCCAATCCAATTAACTGTGTGAATCTCAGTCCCAAAAGTCTTCAAAACACCTGGCTGGTTTGTAATGGCTTGAAAATGGTTTGCACAACCATCTTCTCCCTTTAAGTGAGTAACTCTGTCCACTGCCCACCATCCCTGCATTGCCCCAGGGAGCAGGAGGACCTGTGCTTGGTACTAACAAGACCAGACTTTCAAAACCACTCCATCTGCATGAAGTCTTGTGATTACTCCCACATTTATCCATCCCCTGATCTTCTCCATTCACTTTCCAACACATGTTAAGCTTGGGGACCCCAAGCTGCTGTTGAGGAGACAGCTCTTTCCACTTCTTCTAATTCAGACCTTCTAAGTCAGCTGGAGCTTGGCACTTCAGAGCTCTACCCAGCCAGCTTCATAGCCTCCAAGGGGCCAGCCCTTGAGAAGGCTGAAGAACAAACATCCCCCATCATCTCTAACTTGTTAATTGTGCACAAGCAACTTGCCCCTCACCACCTGCTCTGTGAACCTCTGCAAGGAGGTGCATGAAGAGCTGAGGTTTGAAGGCGCTGGGCACCTTGCCCAGTCCCTCCTCCCTAGGACTTGCTGACTATAAACATCTTGTAAAGACACCGGAAAGATGCAGCTGCTGCTTCTGAAGGGCTGTTTGCCTTCAGACTGGAAATGCAACTAGAAGAGGTCTGTGGTTGGGTCACTGAGGCAGCCTTCTGCTTCTGGCTGTGGGAAGCACAGCGGGGATTGCTTGGCTGAGGTCTGCAGCCATGCACGAGGTCGTTCTCAGCACTTAGCTTCAGCTGCAACATAGCTTTCCAGCTGCAAAAAACCTCAAGTTCAAACCCCTTTATCTCTCACTGCTTTTTCTCAGCCCTCACACTGAAATTTGAGTTTCCCCTTCCTGCTTTCCCAAGGTAAAGAGAGACCTAGAAGCTGAGGACGTGTCAGTGTCTTGCCTCTCATGAGATGGATGTGCTAGGACTTTGGCATTGCAGAGCAGCTCAAGGCAGTCAGATATGGTGGGAGCAATGATGAAACCAGATGTAAGGTGGAATGAAACCACTTCTACTCATTCATTCTTCTAATGTCTTTCTCTGTCCTGGTATTTCACTGCCGTGTGTCTCCTCCCTTGGAATGCTTGAGCTCAGTGTGTGTGACAACTTAGCAGCTGTGGAAATGATTCTGCGGTCACTAAAAGCCATCAATGGAGGTGAGAAATGGGTAATAAGAAACAAAAGTTTTCTGTTCTCACACATATATTAGTGCAGAGAGAAGGGATGAAACCCTGCAGCATCATGGAATGACTTCAACTGGGAAGAATATCCAGAGCTCTCAAGTCCAACCTGCAGCTTCAGCGAGATCACCTAGTTCAGGGGCTGTACCAAGTCATTCCTTAACTGCAGGAGCTGTGAGCCAGGGCCAGCTCCTTGAGACAGCTGTGGCTGCACTCTGCAGACCGAAGAAACACCTGCAAAATGGAAACTCTCAACCACTGACCTGGATGAAGGCAGTCACTGCCCCCCTAGCTGTAAATAACTCTCACGATGCATCCTGCTAGAGCTCCCTGCCAGCTTCTGCCATGCTCAGCAAGCACCTTTCTGTCCATAAGCCCCATGTTAAGACTTAGCAGAACGACTGCTGGGGAAGGTGTCCCTGTCTGTGGCAAGGGGCTAGAACTAGATGATCTGTAAAGTGTCTTCCAACTCAAACCATTCTATGATTGCTTATCTTTCAGGGGTGCAGGTGCTACTGCTCAGGATAGAATTCTCCCAGGGACCAAAGGGAAGATGAGAAGTGCTGAGCTAGTTCTTCCCCACCTACTATGGAGTAAACTGCAGAGCTGAGCAGCATCCCACTGAAATTCACTCTTCTCTGGCTTAGCTGGGCTGAAAGCTTGATGAGCCTGAGTGAGGTTTTGGATTGTTGATCCCCTCCAAAACTGGAGAGGTTTTGCCAGGGTTTTGCTATGAAAAGTGCTCACAGCTCCATTGACTGCTGCCTCTGCAGCATCAATTCCATCCCTGGCTGACACCTTGGATTTTGGAAGATGTCTCCATTTTCCAGAGCAAAGTATGTACATTAGCTATTTTTGGAGAGTGCTTATTTAATCTCCTGCAAGAAGGGGAGCAGTTCACTTGTTCCTTACTTCCAGAGCAATGACATTTCTCTTGGTGACAGCTCCAAGGAACAGAAATCCTTAAGGTGCAATGCCTTCATCTGGGTAAGCGAAAGACACCAAACCAAAGATCTACTTCTCTGCTACCACGAGTAAAATAGCACACAGCACCACATAGGGAGAGCAGCTGCTTCTTCACCTTGGGTAAAAGCATATTCTTTGTCTTGGGAATGTTAGAAAGGAACCAGATTTTGGATGATTCTTGGATCTGCTTGGAAACCAAATGAAACCACTGCTGACTGTACATCATTTTCTCCAGTCATTCTTCTATTCCATGCTTAGCTGAGGATTAACTGTGGTCTTTACACCATGTAAAGGGTGTTTAGACTCTTTGCTCAAGTGAAAAATGAGTTGTCCCCTGTGCCAGGACTGAAGTGTGCAGGGAGAAATCTGGGACAATGGGAAGGGCTGCCAAAGGAAACAAACGATGGAAGATCTGAGCGGCTTGAACTGAAAGCATACGGAGCAGAGCCACGGGCTTGGGAGCTCCTGCTGATGGAAAAGCGACCCAAATCCAGTACTGACTCAGAGGGGCTGAGGAGCACAGCCTGGGGGCTTCTCACACCTGCTCACAGACTTGTCCCCTACATGTGGTCTAGTGAGAGCTGGGCTTTTGTGTACTGCTAACAGTTCATAGATTCATAGAATGCTTTAGGTTGGAAGGGATGCTGAAGATCATCCATCTCCAACCTCCCTGCCATGGCCAGGGACACCTCCCACTAGACCAAGTTGCTCAAGGCATTATTCAGCCTGGCCTTGACCACCTCTAGGGAGGGCTTATCCAAAACCTCCCTGGGCAACCTGTTGCAGGGTCTCATCACTCATCACTCTCACTGTAAAGAATTTCTTCCTAATCTCCAGTCTACATCTGCCCTCCTGAAGCTTCAATCCACTCCTCATCCTATCATATCAGAAAATGCAAACCTTGCTGCAGTGTTCCGAGTTCACCAATGTTCAGCTGGACAGAAAGTGTGCTTAAGTCCTGATGAGTTTGAAAATTGCTTTAAAAAAATAGCTAAAACAACAGTTAATACAGTGGTGAAGCAGTGGCTGTCCTTGAAATGCAAGCTGGGCTTTAGCACATGCTGGGAAGCAGCTCTGCAGAGAATGACATGGAAGTCAGTCAAGTGACCACTGGAGTCAATGAACTGACCATAAGCTAGCAATGCTCTCCTGTGGTGAAGAAAGCCAATGGTCTTCAGGAGTGCATGAAGAAGACTGTGCCCAGCAGGTCAAAGGAGGCTGTCCTTTCCTTCTGCTCTGCTTTAGAGGAGTACTGAGTCTGGTTTTGGGCTCCTTAGTTCAAGAGAGACGGAACCACTGGAAAGAGTCCAGTGGAGGCTACAAAGATGGTGAGGGGCCTGGAGCAGCTCTGTGAGGAGGAAAGTCTTAGAGCCCTGGGGCTGTTGAGCCTGGAGAAGAGCAGCCCCGGAGGGGATCTGCTCAATGCTCAGCAAGAGCTAAAGGGCCTGTGTCAGGCAAGAGGCTGGGGCCAGGCTCTTGTCAGTGGTGCCCAGTGACAGGATATGGGGCAATAGTCACAAACTGGAACCCAGGAGGTTCCACTTGAGCAGGAGGAGAAACTTCTTTGGTGTAAGGGTGCTGGAGACCTGGAACAGGCTGCTCAGAGATGTTGTGGAGTGTCCTCTGGACAGCTTCCAAAGCCACCTGGCCATTGTGAGCCTGGGCAAGCTGCTGTGGACGCCCTTGCTTCAGCAGAGGGGTTGACCCGAATGACCTGCAGAGGCCCCTCCTAGGCTCCACCATGCTAAGCTCCTGTGCTGCTGGCAGCTGGCTGAGGAACACCCTGTTCTGAGCAGGAAGGATTTCCTCAGCAGAGGTGAGGCACGAAATGCAGGCTGTGCTTGTGGGCCGAGGTCTGAGTGCTAGGAAATCCAGATGAGATTAACACTGCTGAGGTGAAGGCAGTAGCAGTCAAGGTCTCAGTTAGGGCCCAAGGCAAACCAGCTGACACAGTGGAGAACATGGGGTGGTGAAACCAGCAGCTCAGCTACATGCTGGGCACTCCTGAAAGAGCTGTGCTGCAGAGCCCGAGGGCTGAGGCAGAGACTGATGCTGCTGCAAATGAATCCGTTTGTTCAGATACTGTAGAGGTTCACACAGGCTTCAGCATGCAGTCGGCAGGGTCTGAGTGGCTTCTGGAGTATTTCTGGTCAATGCCAGCTGTTTCAGAACCTGACTGAGAAGCCACAAGATGTTTGCAGAAGCTCTTGCAATAGCTGTGAAGGATGCAGACTCACTCATGACTCAGCACCCGCAGTCCCACAAAGCAGTGCTCGTGGTTGTAGGACACTTCAAAGTCTCTGAGCTGGTGGACCTGTGAGGATACCAAGTCAACAGGGCAGGGGTGGCCACCTGCTGCCAGTGCTATCAAAACCCCTTGGTGAGTCTTTGGTCCAGGTATCTTGCTAAATACCAAATAGAACAGCCTTGTCTTTAACTTCTGCTGGTTGATGAGCACATAAAGGACCTTCTCAGGCCCACAGCTAGCGAGGTGATGGTTGGACTTGATGATCCCTTCCGCCTGGAGAAGTGAAGGGTCCCCAGGGAGACCTTAGAGCAGCATTGCAGTACCTGATGCGGACATTTAGACTGGAGATGAGGAAGAAATTCTTTCCACTGAGGGCAGTGAGACACTGGAACAGGTTGCCCAGGGAGGATGTGGATGCCTCCTGCCTTGAGGTGTTCAAGATCAGGTTGGATGAGGCCTTGAGCAAGGCATCCCTGCCATGGGTGAGCGTTGGAACTAGACAATTTTCAAGGTCCCTTCCAACCCAAACTCCTTCTGTGAATCTTAAAGGTCTCTTCCAACCGAAACAATTCTGTGGTTCTTTCTCCCCTGACACCTTCTCTGTCTCTGTGTTTCTGTCGCATTAGGGCATAACTGGCCAGAGTTGGGACTTGCCCTCAAGGTCCCTGATGGCAGAGAAGCATCAGCCTGGTGAAAGCTGCCGTGTGTCCGGCGTCTGAAGCCTGCTGCAGTGGCAGGTGCCTGGCGTCGCGGCTAGAAGCGGCGGCGGTGGGAACCGGCAAGCGGCGTCTCGCTCTGGTTACCCACAACACAGGGCCGGGAGGTGAGGCGCGTCAGGCCAGGGGAACAGTTCGTCACCTCCACTCACAGGAAGCACACGTCAGGTTTGCAAAACCAACACAAACAGTGCTGCTGAACCCTTCACCTGCCTTTGCCCTTCCGCTGAGGTCACTCCTCTTGTCGTCACCAGGCAGCGGTTTGTCCCCTGGCATCCACCTGCCCTTCCCCGCTGCGCTCCCCAGGCCTCGTCCCTCCGCGCTGGAGGGAGCCAGGGCTGATTGCTGCCATCTCCTGCTGGCCACTTGGGATCCGTTCTCCGGCCGCGCCGAAGTGGTGGTGCTGAAGTTGGAATAGATCCCTGCTCCAGGAATAAAATACATCAGGTAAGAACCATAGAATGGGCTGGGTTGGAAGCAACCCCCAGAGGTCACTTAGTCCAGCTCCCCGGCAGTCAGCAGGGACATCCTCCACTACAGCAGGCTGCTCAGAGCCTTGTCCAGCCTGACCTTGAATATCTCCAGCAATGAGGCCTCAACTGCCTTTCTGGGCAACCTGTGGCAGTGTTCCAGCACCCTCATGAGAAAGAGTTTGCTCCTGACATCCACTCTAAATCTCCTCTTCTCTGATTTCAAGCCGTTGCCACTTGTTCTACAACTACAGGCAGTATCACAGTATCATCAGGGTTGGAAGAGACCTCACAGATCATCAAGTCCAACCCTTTACCACAGAGCTCAAGGCTAGACCATGGCACCAAGTGCCACGTCCAACCTTGCCTTGAACAGCCCCAGGGACGGCGACTCCACCACCTCCCCGGGCAGCCCATTCCAGTGCCCAATGACTCTCTCAGTGAAGAACTTTCTCCTCACCTCCAGCCTAAATCTCCCCTGGCGCAGCCTGAGGCTGTGTCCTCTTGTTCTGGTGCTGGCCACCTGAGAGAAGAGAGCAACCTCCTCCTGGCCACAACCACCCCTCAGGTAGTTGTAGACAGCAATAAGGTCACCCCTGAGCCTCCTCTTCTCCAGGCTAACCAATCCCAGCTCCCTCAGCCTCTCCTCATAGGGCTGTGCTCAAGGCCCCTCCCCAGCCTCATCCCCCTCTGGACATGCTTGAGCATCTCAATGTCCCTCCTAAACTGGGGGGCCCAGAACTGAACACAGGCCTTTGGAAAAGTCCTTCTGCAGCTTTCTTGTGGCCTCTGTCAGGTATTGTAAGGTTGCTCTAAGGTTTCCCCAGAGTCTTCTCTTCTCCAGGTTGAACAACCCCAGCTCACTCAGCCTGACCTCACTGCAGTGTTCCAGCACTCCAGCCATTGTGTGGCCCTCCTCTGGACCCATCCCATTATGTCTGTGTCCTTCCTCTGTTAAGAGCCCCACAGTCAGTTTGCTGGGAAACCATAGAAGGGTTGAGGCAGTCAGCCTGATCTTAAAGTGAGGAATTATGGCCAAGTAGTAAATGTTGAGTAAGCTGGGGAAAAGGCTTAAGTAAGCTACAGAGAAAGCAAGAAATGTGCCTCCTGCTTGGCTTCTGAGACAGTTATTTCTAGAAGCACAGGTTAAGGTGCTGGCCTGCACCTCAGCACAGTGCAGAGGTCAAAACTCTAAAACCCAGGCCTTTAGCAAGAGCTGTTCTGCTCTGGCTCCTCTGCACAGGCTGTGAGGGTGACAATAAGGTGGCTGTCAGTCACCCTGCACAAAGGGAGGTTGTCTGAGCAGTGGCTGCAGCCACTGTCCCCGCTCTGTCCCCAGGGAACTGCTGGAATTCACACAGAAAGGTCAAATCCAGAATGGAAACATCTCCCACTCACTAATTTCACTTGATTAAAAGGGATCAGATACTAATTAGTAGTATTAATTGGGCACATCAATCTCAAATGAGTCCAGTGGAAGCCATTACAATCCAAGCTCAATGATTTATTGCTGGAGAAAGAAAGTGTTTAGTTTTCTGGCAAAACCAAGCAGCTCCTCAGGATTTACAGCTGCATTTGTTGGATGTGAGAGCTGTTTCTGTTTGTGAATTCCACCTTCAGGTATTGCTTCCTCAACTCTGAATGGCCACTTCTGGGCAGGGCTCTGAACATGAGGACTTCTTGCAGCTGTTTTCCACCACAGCCCAGATTTTCTTTGCCAGCAAGATTAGGAATTCATAGATCCGCAGAACGGGTTGGGTTGGGATGGACCTTGAAGACCCATCTTGTTCCACCCCCCCTGGATGGGCAGGGACACCTTTCACTACTACACCAGGTTGTTTGAACCTATGTCCAACCTGGCCTTGAATACCTCCAGGGAGGGAGCATTCACAACCTCTCTGGGCAACCTGTTCCAGGGTCTCACCACTCTCACTCTAAAGAATTTCTTTGTAATCTCCAGTCTAAATCTCCCCTCCCTCTGCTTCAGTCTGTTCTCTCTTGTGCTATCACAAGCCCTTGTAATTTGTCACATCCATCTTTCTGTGAGGTGACCCCATAAGAGGAACACTTGATCTCCATTTCCCCACCTCTCACTAGACTTGTCTTCACCTTGCAATGTTTTCCCACCCCTATTAGCAAATAAATTTTTCATCTCTTTCCTGGCAACTCTATTACCAAGTTACTCCTTTGCCATTTTTGGAGCTGTACAATTACTGTTTGATGGGAAAAGCTGCTCTGTCTGGCCAGCCCCTGCTCAGTGTTCTCAAGCACAAGGTTTCACCCTCCAATAACTGAGCTCTACTCTGGCGTGGCACAGAATGAGCTATGCCATATCAGGGTGTCCATGACAAAGTTCTCCTTAAAGCACTTAGAACTGTTCAGATTAAGATTGGAAGGGACCCCCAAAGGTCATCTTATCCAACCCCCCTGCACTCAGCAGGACCACCTCCAACTAGATCATGCTGCTCAGGGCCACATTGAGTCTAGCCTTGAATGTCTCCAGGGATGGGATCTCAACCACATCCCTGAGCAACCTATTCCAGTGTCTCACCACTCTCATTGTGAAGACCTTCCCCCTAATGTCTAACCTAAATCTCCCATGCTTCAGTGTCAAATCATTGTCCCTCATCCTATCACCACAGGCTCTACCTAACAGCCTTTCCCCAGCCTTCTTGTAGGTTCTACTCAGACACTGAAATGCAGCTCTAAGGTCCACTTAGAGCCTTCTCTTCTCCAGGCTGAACAGCCCTAGCTCTCCTAGCCTTTTTCCATAGGAGAGACTCTCTGATCATCATCATGGCCTTTTGGACCCACGCCAGCAGGTCCCTATCTTCCTGAACTGACAAGTCCAGAGCTGGGTGCTGCACTCCAGGTGAGATCTCAGCAGAGCAGAGTGGCAGAATCCACTCTCTCCATCTGCTGGCAGTACTGCTTTTGGTGCAGCCCAGGATGCTGTGGCCACCTGGGCTGTAAGTGTGCATTGCACCAGTACAGGTTGGGAGGTGATCACTGGAGAGCAGCCCTGTAGAGAGGGACCTGGCAGTCCTGGTGGATAACAAGTTAACCATGGCACAGCAATGTGCCCTTGTGGCCAAGAAGGCCAATGGGATCTGGGGCTGTATTAGGAGGAGTGTGCCCAGCAGATCAAGGGAGGCTCTCCTCCCCCTCTACTCTGCCCTGCTGAGACCTCATCTTGAATACTGCATTTGGTTTTGGGCTTCCCAGTTTGAGGGACAGGGATCTGCTGGAGAGGGTCCAGCAGAGGGCTACAAGGATGATTAGGGGACTGGAACATTGCCCAATGAGGAGAGGCTGAGGGACCTGGGGCTGTTTAGTCTGGAGAAGAGAAGTCTGAGAGGGGATTTAATGTTTATAAGCACCTGAGGGCTGGGGGTCAGGATTGGGGAGACAGGCTCTGCTAACTTGCTCCCTGGGATAGGACAAGGAGCAATGGGTGTAAGTTGCAGCACAGGAGGCTCCAGCTCAACACAAGGGGAAACTTCTTTACTGTAAGGGTCACAGAGCACTGGATCAGGCTCTCCAGAGAGGTTGTGGAGTTGTCTTCTTGGAAACTTTCAAGGCCTGTCTGGATGTGTTCCTCTGTGATCTGTGCTAGATTGTGTGGCCCTGCTCTGGCAGGAGGGGTTGGACTCGACCTCCTTGGGTCCCTTCCAACCTCTGACATCCTGTGATCGCTGGCTCAAGTCCAGCTTCTCACCCACCAGCACGCCCAAGTCCTTTCCTCAGGGCTGCTCTCAGTCTCCTCATTCCCCAGGCTGGGTTGATATTATCACAGTATAACAGTATCATCAGGGTTCCCCAACCTAGGTGCAGGACCTTACACTGTGCACTCTTAAGACGTGTTACAACTGAAGGCTTCTTGGTGGTAAAAGCAAGCAGGAAGGCAGCTGTCTGTGCTGAGGTGTGCTCTGCAGCAGCTGGGAGCATGCCTCATTTGTTCCTTCAGGAGACAGAGGTTTGATTAAAGCCCTTGTTAGCTTTTTTCCCCCTTTTTTCTCTTTTACACAACACAAGAAAGGCTGACAGTAAATGCTTTTGGAAGGATGTAGCTGCATGACGAGGGGTCGTCCAAAACGTGTAGCATGAAAGTTGCCAAGCAAGGGAAATGTGCAAGGGAAAATTGTACTTGTGAGTTTGGAGCTGCTGTTTCTCACCCAGCACTTCAGATCAGGCAGTTCATGAATCCTGTTCACCTCCATGTCAGCAGGGCCCTGGCTGAGATGTAGGGTTGTACTGCTTCCCAAGCTCGGAGACCAGCATCTCATGTGAAACAGGAGAGCAGAGGTTCCAACTAGACCTTGCCTATGTGGTAGATCTGCACTCAACTCTGCCCCACTGAGGCCACAGCTTGAGTACTGGGTTCAGTTCTGGGCTTCCCAGTTCGGGAGTGACACAGGAGAGAGTCCAGTGGAGGCTACAAAGATGCTGAGGGGCCTGGAGCAGCTCTGTGAGGACAAAAGGCTGAGAGCCCTGGGGCTGTTTAGCCTGAAAAACAGCAGCCTGAGAGGGCATCTGATCAATGCACAGCAACAGCTCAAGGACCTGTGTGAGGCAAGAGGCTGTGGCTGGACTCTTGTCAGTGGTGCCCAGAGACAGAACAGGAAGGAGAAACTTGTTTGGTGTGAGGATGCTGTAGCAGGCTGCCCAAAGAGGCTGTGGGGTCTCCTCTGGAGAGCTTCCAACCCCCCGTGGCTATTGTGATCCTGGGGAAACTGCTGTGGGTTCCCCCTGCTTTAGCAGGGGGCTTGGACTGGATGATCTCCAGAGGTCCCTTCCAACTCCTACCATGCTGGGATTGTGTGATCAGGTACAGAATTCACAGGATGTTAGGGGCTGGAAGGGACCCCAGGAGATCGAGTCTGCCCCCCCACTGCCAGAGCAGGACATTGTTAATTGACAGTGAGGAAGAACACAGAGGTGTTCCGAGGACCATAACTCTCCCTGAGACCTCTGACAGCAAACAAGAGGAGTTTTCTCATAGCTCTGCAGCATACTCAGTGATGTTTTAGAGCCGTGGTCACCAGAGCTCTCCCTGGAAAAGGAGCAAGCTGCAGGAAGCCCAGCTCTGCAGCACTAACAGTGTCCTATGGGCAGACCACCCAGGCAAGCAGGCAGCAAGCGTTGGGGCCAGGTTTACATTACAGGGTTTTTCCAGTAGAGCTGTGCTGGGTATGGAGCTGGTGGCCTGTGATCTCTCACCAGCAGAGCTGTGTTAGCAGAAACATGCTTTAATATATATGCATATATATATGTAAGTAGAAATTTACTTTTATTTTTGTTGGAGGTTTCCAAGTGTCTCTGGGAGTCACTGCCATAAGGTTGTTTATCTAAGCAGAGGTGCCCATCCGTGGAGCATGGAAACCTTGCCACACTTAGATACACAAGACCTGGGTTGAGCTCAAGTATATTTACAGTGAGGGTGGTGAAACACTGAAACAGGTTGCCCAGGGAGGTTGTGGATGCCCCCTCCCTGGAGGTGTTCAAGGCCAGGTTGAGTGATGCCTTAAGCAACCTGGGCTAATGGAAGGTGTCCCTGCCCATGACAGGGGGTTGGAACTGGGTGATCTTTAAGGTGCCTTCCAATCCAAACTATTCTATGAAGCTGTGGGATGTTGCCATTCTACTGACATCTGGTAATGTTTTCTCTCACTAATCTCCTGCAGAAGTAGTTCTGGGCCAACTACTCTTACACTCTAATTCCACCAAATATATAGCAGAGTTTATAATGTTATTAGGACAAAAAGAAATGTTCGAGGTCTCTTTTCATCCTACAGCAGGAGGAGTCTACAAACAGGACCTTGCAGCCCAGCAAAAACCTCTTTTTAATATTTACTCTGACAATCCTAATGGTGGATTCCAGCCAGGCTGTTTCTGCAGCTTCAAGCCTTAAGGTTTTCACTTCAGCTTTCCAGCTGAACCTTTTCCTGCCTGATGGATGCTTATTGAAACCTGCTGCTCTGGCCAGCCCCCACAACATCACGAAAGACAGGGTTTGTTGCAAGCTCTAATTTCAGTGCAGAGCTCACAGAGTCAGGGAATTGTTTCAGTTGGAAAAGACCTCCAAAATCTTTGAGTCCAACCACCAACCCAATGGGGTTTTTTCATCAGTCGGTGACAAACTCAACGTGAGCCAGCAACTGTCATGGGCAGCCCAGAAGGCAGCAGTGCATCCAGGTCTGGTGCCCCCAGCACAAGCAGGACATAGAGCTGCTGGAGTGGGTCCAGAGGGAGGTCACAAAGATGATCAGAGGGCTGGAGAACCTTCCCCATAGACACAGGCTGAGAGAGTTGGGGCTGTTCAGAGAAGGCTCTGGGGAAACTTTGAGCTGCACTTCAATATAGAAGGGCCTGTGGGGATAGGATGAGGGACAATGGGTTCCAGTTGGAGAAAGGGAGATTTAGACTGGAGATTAGGAAGAAATTCCTTACAGTGAGGGTGGGGAGACACTGGAACAGGTCACCCAGGGAGGATGTGGATGCCCCCTCGCTGGAGGTGTTCAGGGCCACATGAGGCTTTGAGCAACCTGCTCTAGTGTGAGGTGTCCTTGCCCATGGCCATGGGTTGGAACTGGATGATCTTTCAAGTCCCTTCCAAAACTTTCTATGCATCTGTGAACTTAATCCAAACATGGTCATTAAACCAGGTGTGTGTGCACAGAGACCACATCCTAAGTAAGAGAAGATGAGCATTAGGTCCTTAAAGGTTGAACTGAAAGGGAATAAGTATTAATGAATATTTAGCAACCAGAATCATCAAACTCAGGCACTACCAGACCCTATATAGCAATTAAAAATCCTTCTCCTCCAGGTCAGATGGAACCACCTGGCTTCCAGATTGTGCCCATTGCTCCTTGTCCTGCCACTGGGCACCAATGATGAGTCTGGCTCCATTCTCTTGTCCCCCACAGGTTCTTCAGCTCTTGCTGAGCATTGAGCAGATCCCCTCTCATGCTGCTCTTCTCCAGGCTCAACAGCCCCTCCTCACAGAGATGCTCCAGGCCCCTCAGTGTCTTTGGAGCCTGCACTGGACTCTCTCCAGTAGTTTCCTGCCTCTCTCGCACTGGGGAGCCCAGGGCGGACCCAGTACTGCAGCTCCAGCCTCACCAGAGCAGTCTTGCTCTTGCTCGGCCTTGCTGAAGTTTGTGGCACAGTGCTGAGGACTTGGGAGAGGTGTTAGGAAAATGTGACTGCAAGGGTTTCATCCTCAACCTTGCTGAAGACACTTTGATGTTAAACAAATATCTGCGCACTCTTTTCCAGCTTCTATAACCAAAGCTAAACGAAGTCCTTCAGGCTGTTCCCAAGAACATGCGTTTTGGTTTGGGTCCTAGTTTTAATGTTTGGAGAAAACTGAAGAGATTTAGAGTTTATCACCATCCTTCCCTCCAAACTGGCATCTGACTTTCATGAATGAGAGCAGCCTGGCTGCTCTCCCATGGCGGAGCTCTCCAGGCCAAGTTGGAACATCTGATTGTTATTATGTGGCCTTATTGCCACGCTGCTTGGAGATCCCCTGAACAGAATTGGAAGAGACAGTTTTAATATCCTCTTTGGGCAAGATTTCCAGGAATTGAGCTGACTTAGAACCTAAGCACACACCTCTGTACACCAACATCTGAGAGTTGTCCTGCTCAGCAGGTGGGAAGCCCTTTCTGAGCAGAGGTACGTGGTGGCTGGAAGGGGACCTGCAATTCATGGATTCATAGCTGGTGATGGGGCTGGAACACAAACCCTGTGAGGAGAGGCTGAGGGAGCTGGGGTTGTTTAGCCTGCAGCAGAGGTTCAGGGTTGACCTCATTGCTGTCTACAACTCCCTGAAGGGAGGCTGTAGCCAGGTGGGGTTGGGCTCTTCTCCCAGGCAACCAGCAATAGAACAAGGGGACACAGTCTCAAGTTGTGCCAGGGGAGGTCTAGGCAGGATGGTAGGAGGACGTTGTTGGCAGAGAGAGTGATTGGCATTGGAATGGGCTGCCCAGGGAGGTGGTGGAGTCACCATCCCTGGAGGTGTTGGAGCAAAGCCTGGATGAGGCACTTAGTGCCATGGTCTGGTTGATTGGACAGGCCTGGGTGATAGGTTGGGCTGGATGATATTGAAGGTCTCTTCCAACCTGGTTGACTCAATGATAGGTTGGTTTAGTTTGGAAGGGACCTTAAAATCACCTAGTTCCAACCTCCTGCCATGGGCAGAGACACCTCCCACTACACCAGGCTACTCAAGGCCTCATCCAACCTGGCCTTGAACCTGGCCCACCTCAGGGAGGGGACATCCACTACATCTCTGGATGACCTGTTCCTGTGTCTCACCATCCTCACCTTAAAGATTTTCTTCCTCATCTCCAATCTAAATTTCCTCTCTTGCAGCTCAAAGCCCTTGCTCCTAGTCCTGTCCCTACAAGCCCTTGTAAAAAGTCCCTCCCCAGCTCTCCCGTAGTCCCCTTCAGGTACTGGAAGGCTGCTCTAAGGTCTTCCTGGAATCACCTCCAGGGAGAACAGCTCCAGCTCTCACAGCCTGTTCCCATAGCAAAGGTGCTCCAGCCCTCTGCTCCTCTTCATGGGCTCCTCTGGACCTGCTCCAGCAGTCCTCATGCTGGGGACAGCAGTTGATTTGGTATGACATGTGGGATGCTGCTGCACAGTGATGTACAGCACAGAGCCATTCTCCAGGCTGCAAGGCTGGCTTTGCACAAAAGTACCTTAACTTCCTCCCTTGCTGGTAAGGTTAAACTCAGCAGGCACCATGGCCAGGACTCAAGGTGTATCTACTGCATGCAGAGCAGGTGGTAGAGTTCCCATCTCAGGAGAGGCTTCAAAGCCATATAGACGTGGTGCTGAGAGACTTGATTTTATGCTGACCTGGCAGTGATGGCTTAATGGTTGGACTTGGTGATCTGAAAGGTCTTTTCTAGCCAAACCAGTTCCACCATTCCATAAGTGATGGAAGGAATGCTGGGGCTAGGTGTTACCTTGGGAACACCATGCTGTCCCCTCTGCTTTTTAAGATGTTAGCATTGGCCTGTGGAGTAGTTAAGCTTTAGAAGCAGAGTCCCTAGAGTTTCTGAAAGGTTTAACAGGAACAAGTTCCTTGGCCACCACCCTAAGGCTTCTCCCATGTCCCACCCCCATCCTTTGGGATCAGGGCTGAAGGCAGGGAGCTGCTGCTCACCTGTGTGCAACATTTCGTTGTTCCCAGAGACTGGAGTCAGAAATGTCTGAACTTGTGATGCTCTGCTTCTTGTAAGTTTGAGGCTTTCTGATACTTGGGTACTCCTGTCATCTTGATTTATTTCCTGGGTTTGAAAGGTTTGGACTTGTACATCCATCTTTAGGCCTGTGCCTGTCTGCTCAGTGCTTCACTGAGCTGCTTTGATATTTTTGCTTCAGAGAAGATAAAAGATTTTTGTGCTGGAGCAAATGTAAAGATGGCAAAAACCTCCTGAGGCAGTTAGGTCTGGTTTTCTTCAGAGGGAAAAATATGGTAAGAGAGCTTCAGAAGTGCTGCTGTGGGAAAGAAGGGAACAGCCTCCCTTTTGGAAATCTCTTGCACAAATGATCTCAACGATGTGATCAATAAACCTGTTCCTGTGACATTCCTCTCCCATGGGAATCTGCAGCAGCCCTACCGATGCTCTGGTGTGTGGGAAATCAGCCACTGGGGCAGAAATGGGCTTGAGGAGAAGGGGGAAGAAATCCATTCACTGCTCCATGGTGATTTCATCTGAGAGGCCAGGCAGATACTGCTGGGAACAGCAACCCAGCAAGGTGTGAATAGAAACGTTCCTCTCCTCCTCATGGTGACTGCCACCTCCCTGGGCAGCCTCTTCCAATGCCTGACAACTCCTTCTGGGATAATACCCAACCTGAACCTCCCCTGGCACAGCTTGAGGTTCCTTCCTTTTGTCCTGTCATTTGTTGCACGTGAGATGAGACCCACCCCCACCTCAAAGGAGGCAGTAATAGAGGGCAGAGGTCTCCTCTCACCCTTCTCTTCTGAAGGCAGACAGAAGGTCCTCAAAGGTTGTGTGGACCAATCCAGGTGGTCTGCTGATCTAGGACCAATGGTCTGCTGCAATCACTTGCAGGGCAGTGTTTTTTTTTGATGGAGGCACTCAGTACCTGGTTTGAATTCTCTGCACCTGCCAGATTTGTTTCCCTCCCCTTGTTCTGTGACCAGTGAAGCTCCTAGAAACATTTCATTTCCTTTTCTTCCCCCCCCCCCTCCATTTGATGTTGCTCCAGCACTGAGTGCTTCTAACTCCTCGGTCTGAGAAAGGGAAAGATCTCCCCTTCAGCCTTCCCAAAAGCCAGATCTGGGGTCAGTTCTGCAGCTTTGCAAAAACGCAGCTGAGGAACTTTCACAGCTTCCCCCTGCCAGAAGATCTCTGCGGCAGCAACTGCGCACAGCCGGGGAACATTCCGCTGGGATAAATCAGCACGGCCGCTCCGACAGCCAGATCCATCTTCAGCCCAGACCACTTAATGGCCATGAGCTAATCTCCAGCACAAATACCTCTTCCAACTCCGCTTCAAACAGGTGGGATGTCAAATGGGGAGCCTTGGCCAGCTAAAAGTGTTTTGTTCTTGATCAGAACTGTGGTTCGGGCTCCAGGTCTGAGAGCAAACAACAAAGGTTGTCATGCTGCAGAGAAATGGTGGATTTGGGCTGAGGGAAGGAAGGAGCTGAACTCCTTACTTCCAAGACCCTTGTCTGGAATTATTATGAGTCCAAGGGTTTCAGTCTGCTCCAAACCCAGCAAAACAGAGACTTCTGCAGAGAGTTTGAGGCAGAGATGTAAGTTTTAGCTAGCTCACCCAAGTTATTCTCCAGAGAGGTGCTTGCAGACCCAGAGCAGCAGAACTGCTGCCCCAGCTCCTCATCTCCATCCCACTCGTGCCAGAGGTGGCTTTGCATACACAAGGCTCCTGGGAACTGTCTGGCATTACTTGGGGTGACCAATCCCCACAAACAGATTCACAGGTTGCACAGGGTCAGAAGGGACTCACAAAGATTATCTTGTCCAACTCCTCTGCACTCAGCAGGGACACCTCCAAATCAATCAGGCTGCCCAAGGCCACATCAAGTCTCGTCTTGAATGTCTCTAGGGATGGGACCTAAACCACATCCCTGGGCAACCTCTTCCAGTATTTCACTGCCCTCATTGGGCAGAACTTCCTCCTGATGTCCAACCTAAGTCCGCCCTGATCCAGTTTCAAACCATTGTTCTTCATCCTATCCTCACAGGCTCTTCTGAACAGTTCCTCCCCAGCCTTCCCATAGGTCCCCTTCAGATTTTGAAATGCAGTTCTAAGGTCCCCCAGGAGCCTTCTCTTCTCCAGGCTGGACAACCCCAACTGTCCCAGCCTGTCCCCACAGGAGAGGTGCTCCAGCCTTCTGATCACCTTCATGGCCTCCTCTGGACGTGCTTCAGCAGGTCCATGCCCCTTTTGTGTTCAAGGCCCCAGAGCTGGGCACAGTACTCTAGGGGAGGTTCCAACAGAGCAGAGGGGCAGAAACTCCTCTCTCCATCTGCTGCCTCCATCCCTACTCCCGACCTCCACAGGACGATGCTCCTACCCATCCCACATCCCATGACCTCTCGCCTCAGCTTTAGCAGTGCTGGCAGCAGGAGGAGGAGGATGGGAGGGTTTCATATTACTCTGATTCAAGCGCCAGGAGAAGGAGCAGAGGATTCTCACTGCCCACTGTCCTAACGCTTGCTAATTGAGAGACTAAAGGCAATGCAAGGTCTGCAGACAGGCAGCTCTGACAGATAGGATGTGAGTACATGGGCTGCTCGTGCTCTGTGGAGCAAACTCACCAGCACACAGCTCCCAAAGTGCCTCTTCTGCCAGGCTGAATCATCCAGCAGATCATGTTGAGGTGCTGCACTCCTCCAACTTCTCATTTGCCTTGCTGCCATTCTATTTTCCCCATCCTTTCCCCCAGCTCCCTATGATCTCATCCTGAATTAGCCAGCATTGTGTTCCCTAGCCTTTTAGCAACTATTAGAGTGGCTTTACCAAACGACTGCTAAAAAAGACTTTCAAGCTTCCCAAACATAATCAGGTATTAAAAGAAGAAAGGAAATGACACGCTGTGCTAAAGTGACTTCACAGGCTCATTTCTTTCTGCCAATTAATGGCTTTGAACGAAGCTGTAGTTGAGCAGTGACTAACGCTGATGGCAGAGTTTGTCTTCTCTCTCCTGCTTGGATCCTCTGCAACACTTTTAGAACAATGCTGTAATAAGTAATGATAACAATAACACTGTATTGTGGCTTCTCCAAGGATTTCACTTGGTTTATTGTAGTTGCTCTGATGATCTGGAAGGACTTTTAGGAAGGTAGTGGTTTAGGAGATCCAGGATTCAAAGTCAGATTAAGAAACAGAGGAGAGCCAGGTGAGACAGATGAGCTGTAGGACAGCTTGTTGCTACCAGAATGGGCAACTTCCCTTTTCCCCCCTTTCCCCTTCTTTTCCCCCCTGTCCCCTTCTTTTTCCGCCTTTCCCCTTCTCTTTTCCCCCTTTCCCCTTCTCTTTTCCGCCTTTCCCCTTCTCTTTTCCGCCTTTCCCCTTCTCTTTTCCGCCTTTCCCCTTCTCTTTTCCCCCTTTTCCCTTCTTTTTCCCCCTTTCTCCTTCTCTTCTCCCACTATGCTGCAAACCCCAGTTTCCTCAACCCAAGGACCCCCAGGCATCCCAGCTCAGTGACCCTGTAGCATCCCAGTCCAGGGACCTCCACCAGCAAACCAGCCCAGGGACACCACAGCCATGCCTCTCAATGCCCCTTGCTCCATGGGGAGCAGGAAAGTGGAACAGTGTGAAGAAGAGAGATTCACCCCATGCCTTGCATTCAGTGCCTCGCTGCTTTTGTGTCCAGGCTATTGTTAAATGTAAAACTCAGGTTAAAGGTGAGGCACTGCCTTGGTGCCCAGGCAGATGCCTGTGTTACTGGCCTCATTTTATGGAAGTGGAGATCAAAATACGCTCAGTGGTTAGCCTGAAGATATAGCTCCTAGCATTCTTCCTGATATCCCTCTAACTTTGTTCCTCTTCCCTTTTTAGCCTTGGTCACAGAATCCCACCATGGTGGGGATTGGAAGGAACCTCTGGAGATCATCCAGTCCAACCCCCCTGATAAAACAGGGGCACCCACAGCAACTTGTCCAGAGCCTCTATATTCAGGTGAGTTTGGAATCTACCCAGAGAAGGAG
The DNA here is from genome assembly GCF_015220805.1 of Pogoniulus pusillus. Lineage (NCBI taxonomy): Eukaryota > Metazoa > Chordata > Aves > Piciformes > Lybiidae > Pogoniulus > Pogoniulus pusillus. The sequence goes on along the minus strand of NC_087285.1, from coordinate 10,515,550 downwards.
ACTCCAGAGCCTCTCTGGGAAGCCTGCTCCAGGGCTCCAGCACCCTCAAAATGAAGAATTTTCTCCTTGTGTTTATGTGGGACCTCCTGGGTTCCAGTTTGTGCCCATTGCCCCTTGTCCTGTCCCTGGGCACCACTGACTAGAGTCCTGTCCCTAGTGATGGCTTGGTGAGCTGGCACAGGCAACATCTCCCTCTGGTCAGTAGAAATGATCTTCAGCCAAATCGTCCTCCTGGTCCAGGCTCTTCTGGGGTTCTGGTGCCAGCTGGAGTGAGCTGGCAATGCCACAACCCCTACCATGGCACATGGGGAGGTTACAGTCCCCACACACAGGCCACCAATGTACCCGCTGCTCATCCTCCATCCCACAGACAGGTAGAGAGGCAGAGAGGGGTGGGATAAGACCTCTGGAGCCTTTGAGAGCCTCCTGGCTGCCGTGTGCTGGCTCTCAGCTGTGCGCTGTGCTCCAAGATGTGCCTCTCAGCTCCCCAGTAAGGTCGGGTTTATTTTCCCCCGGCGCATCCCGTCACTGAGCCTCGTTTCTGCCCCCATTGGCTGGCTGCGGTGGTTTCTCAGGAAACTGGCAATTAAGGAGCAGGAAAAATGTCTGTGAGTCACAGATCCTCATAAACAAGCAGAGGAGATTGATTGGGCTGCAGCAGCAAGCTCCCAGGCATGGCCAGGTCCTTGAGCACAGCACCCTGCTTGGGTGGCCAGCACCATGGGTATGCACCGTGGCAGCTGGGCTTGAAGGAACAGCCACTCCACCGGTGTCATTTTGGGGTTCTTTGCCTGGTCCATCTGCAGCCCTGGTGCCTGTGTGTGTTCTGCCTTTCCAGCTGCAGGCAGGGAACCAGCTGGTGCCAGCTGTTGTGCAGTTTGAGGGAGCGAATCCAGTACCTGAGAGGGGCTTACGAGAAAGCCAGGAAGGGACTTTTGAGAAGGGCTTGCAGTGATAGGATAAGAGGGAATGGGTTGAAGCTTGGGGAGGGAAGATTTAGACTGGAGACATAGCACCTGGGGACATGGTTTAATGGCCATGGTGGTGTTGGGTTGATGGTTGGACTCCATGATCTTAGAGGGCTTTTCCAACCCAAATTCTATAAACAGAAACCAAAATTACAGAATAACCACAAGACTTCTGCAGAGCTGGGCCGGAGTGAGCTGGGGGCAGCAGTCCATGAGGGAAGACCATCAGCAAGAGCAGAGGGCTGTGCAGAGCAAGGCATGGGCTGGCCTGGGATGAGAAGCTGCATCTTCTCAGGCCTTTTGCTGTGGAACACCTATCTGCTGGAAAAGCATTTCTGATGTGCAATCATTCCTCTGATGTCATACTGGGACTTGCTGATAGAACCAGAAATAGATTCCCAACTCCTGGTGCTTTGTGGTGCTTTGTACAGGGTGGTAGACACAGGCTTGCTCCTTTTTTTCTTGTCTTTCATCTCTTAATTCAACAGAAACATTCTTCTTTTCCCCCTTAACCTGTCTCTGTGCACTGCACACAACTTAATTACTGTTGTCTGCCCCATTATCAGCCTTGGACATGGCTTATGCTGCAACAGGAGAGGAAAATAAATCTCATTTCATAGTAACGCTCATCTAGAATTTACATTTAATGAATTGGACCATGCTCAAGGAAATCAGAGTGAAATATCAGCTTGTTAACTTCCACAGACCAGGACAGCACAGCAATTGTTGGGGAATAAATGATCAGAAGAGCGGCTCCAGAAATGGCAGTGAAGGGTCTGGAGAACAGGGCTGGTGAGGAGAAGCTGAGGGAGCTGCAGTTGTGCAGCCTGGCGAAGAGGAGGCTGAGGGGAGACCTCATTGCTCTCTACAAGTCCCTGAAAGGAGTTTGCAGGGAGGTGGGAACTGGTCTCTTCTCCCTGCTATCAGTGATGGAATGAGAGGAAATGGCCTGAAACTGCACCAGGGCAGCTTTAGGATGGACATGAGAAACGATTTCTTTTCTGCTGGAGTGGTCAGGCACTGGAACAGGCTGTCCAGGGAGGTGGTGCAGTCCACATTCCTGGAGGTGTTCAAGAACTGTGTGCAGATGGCACTTGGGGACATGGTTTAACGGCCATGGTGGTGTTGGGTTGATGGTTGGACTCAGTGGTCTTGGAGGTAGAAACAATTGCCTCATTCTATGTGAGCTTGACCTTCTGTGTCTAATGACAATTTCAATCAGACAGAGATCACCACCCACCTCCCAGAGGATGGATTATTTCTCTTCCCCTTATTCTTCTTTCATCCAACAATGAAATCAGTTACAGTGTTTGGGGTGGGAGTTTGTGAAGGAGACACTAAGGAATTATCTGCCTAACGTTATTTCAGTCAAAAATCAACACAAGGGATTAATTTCAGGGGGAGGTAGAGACATCAATTGCTTTGGTTCTGCAGATCAACTCCTTCCCACTTCAGCCTCATCTCCACCATTCAGCACCAGCTCTCCTTTCTCTCTCATTTTTCTGCTCTGCACTTTGGAGACGTTCTTCTAAGTGGGTTGTTTTTTCCACTGGTCCTCATTGAGCTCCATCATTATTCTGCATCTTAACAGCACTCTAATCTTCCTCCTAATTACAAGTAATGAGGATTTTGGAGGTGACAGAAGTACATCAAGGCCTAATAATGAAGAAAATGACTAAATCTAGTCTTCCAATTATATTCTATTAGCTCAGATGGTTGGCATCTAGCAGATGTAAAAATAGGAGTTATTAAAATCCTCCAACCTTCCCTTGGTGTTTCAACCCCTAACCCACGTCGCATCTCCACGGCCATGTCAACAGCAAACTTCTCTGCCCGAGCCAAAGGTCAGAGTTAGAGCATCAGCATGAAGGGCCAGAGCAAGAATTGGAGCAGAGCACTGGTGTGACATCCTGTCTGTGCTGGAGATGAGGCCAAGAGACAACTGGCTTCACTGGGACCAGGCTGTGTCCCTCAGCTGTCAAGTTCTGTATCAGTTAAATAGAATCATAGAATTGCACTGGCTGGAAAAGCCCTCTAAGATCATTGATTCCAACCATCAATCCAACCCCACCACAGCCACTAAACCATGTCCCCAAGTGCCATATCCCCATGTTTCTTAAACATAGAATCATAGAATCAAGCAGGTTGGAAGGGACCTCCAAGATCATCCAGTCCAACCTAGCACCCAGCCCTATCCAGTCAACCAGACCAAGTGCCCCACCCAGTCTTTTCTTGAACACCCCCAGGGATGGTGACTCCACCATCTCCCTGGGCAACCAGTGCCTGACCATAGTACATGAAGGTGCTCCAGGTGGTGACCCTGAGGATGCAGGAGAAGTGAGGGCAGTCAGGGTTTCTCAGCATAAGCACCTCTCCTCCTACTGCTTATTGAAAAGAAACAAACATTGCTCCTTCCCTGATTGAACAGTGGAGGCTTTGCTCTTGTTTTGTTATCAGCCTAGGAGATACTGGGTTGCTTCCAGCCTCTCTCTGGTTCTTCTGTAGCCAGGTGGGGGTTAGTCTCTTCTCCCAGGCAGCCAGCAACAGAACAAGGGGACACAGTCTTAAGTTGTGCCAGGGGAGGTCTAGGATGGATGTTAGGAGGAAGTTGTTGGCAGAGAGAGTGATTGGCATTGGAATGGGCTGCCCAGGGAGGTGGTGGAGTCACCATTCCTGGAGGTGTTCAAGAAAAGCCTGTCTGAGGCACTTAGGGCCATGGTCCAGTTGATTGGTCAGGGCTGGGTGCTAGGTTGGCCTGGATTATCTTGGAGGTCTCTTCCAACCTGGTTGATTCTATGATTCTGTGAATATAGAAAGGGTCTTTCAATATGACATCTGTTGCAGTCCTTCACAATTTCTTAGCTGGTGATGCAGCTGTGGGGCATTGCAGAATATGCTCTGCAACACCTACCACCCAGAACTGGACAGGCCCTGGTGGTTATGGAGCCCATGTCCAGAAGGAGTTTTGCACTGCTGTAAGGCCCAAGCAACAGCAACAATATTTGCACCCAAGCTCTCCCAAGGCCAGGAGATGAAGCTCTCCTGTCTTTGGAATCTGGGCAAAGGGTTATATTCTCCTTATCTTCATCCCAGATTTTTGCTTCTCTTCTTCATCTGAAGCCCTTTGAAATACATTTGAAATGTTGAAAAATGCATCCTGGCAGAAAGAGCAAAGCTGCAGGAGAAGCTTTAAATATTTCAGCATGTCCATAAGTCACCATCTTTATGTCTTCAAGGAAGTCTCAAAGTCCTCTGTCTCCATAGCCAAGAGAAGTGTAATGGAACGTTCAGCTACTTGCACTAGTCCCTGCCCTAGGCTGGCCTCAGGAACTGGAATTATCATATCATATCATAGTATCATCAGGGTTGGAATTGATTCATTAAGCTCAGAATTAACCCTTAAGCATAACTCAGGATGTAGCTTTATCCTATGTTATGGTATTGAACACCATCAAGACCTTAAGAGGTCTGGCCCAGATCCATTCAGCCTTCACTGGTCACAGAATGAGCTTGCAGACTAGCACCCAGATTCACAGTGATTTCCAGCTGGTTAGAATCACAGAATCATTTTGGTTGGAAAACCCTTTTGAGATCATCCAGGTCAACCCTTCTCTAACTTTACCAAGGCTAAACTGTGTCACTCAACACCATATCTCCACATCTTTGAAGGACCTCCAGGGATGGGAACTCAAACACCTCCCTGGGCAGCCTGTTCCAGTGTTTGAGAATCCTTTCAGTGAAGAATTCTCTTCAAACGTCCAACCTAAACCTCCCCTGCTGCAACTTGTGGCCATTTCCTCTCCTCCTGTCACTTGTTCATTGGGAGAAGAGGTCAACACTGGTCTCACTCCAGACTCCTCTCAGGAAGCTGTAGAGCACAAGGAGGTCTCCTCTCAGCCTCCTTTTGTCCAGACTAAACAACCTCAATTCCCCTCAGCTGCTCCTCACCAGCTCTGTTCTCCAGACCCTCCACGAGCTTTGTTGCCCTTCTCTGTGGACCTGCCCCAGCCCCTCAACATCCTTCTTGTAACGAGTTGCTTCCTTTTCCCCATGGAAAGACACCCCCTTTGGTCCTAGTGCTCGGGAGTACTATCTCATAACAGGAAGACTCATCCCAGCAACCTCCAGATAGTCTGGGAAGTGATTTCCCAGGGGCAATGCTGGCAGAACATGTCCGATTAGAGGAGCTCCCTGGGGAAGTGCCATTTGGAAGCAGCAGCATGCTCAGACTCGGGGACTGCACATTAGCTGCTTGAGTGGTGGAAATGAAACCTGTTAAGGGTTCTGCTGTTCCACACAGAGAAATGGCCCCGCTGCGACGTAACCCAGCTGATCTTTCCTAAAGACAATTACAGGATGCAAATATTGACAGAGCACCTGTTTGCTTTGTGCCCACTGATGTGTTCAACACAATCTCTGTGTCTCCAGTGGAGCTCCAACAAGCTGCCCCTCTGCTCTGCCCTGGAGAGACCGCAGCTGGAGTACTGGGTCCAGTTCTGGGCTCTCTGGTGCAAGAGGGCCAGGGAACTGCAAGAGAGAGTACATCAAGAGGCTACAAAGATAGTGAGTGGCCTGGAGCATCTCTGCTGAGATGTTTGCTATAGCACAAGATTATGAAGTGGGTGGAGAATCTCCTTTGCCAAAGTCACAAAAGGTGCTGAGACCTAACATTTGGAAGTGATTGTGCCTCTGTAGCGTGCACCTTGAGGCCAGTGTCCAGTTTTGGGCCCTTCAATCTAAGAAGGATACCAAGGGCCTGGAGCAGGTCCAGAGAAGGGCAATGAGGCTGCTGAAGGATTTGGAGAATGGGTCTGGTGAGGAGCAGCTGAGAGAACTGGGGTTGTTCACCCTGAAGAAAAGGAGCCTGAGAGGAGACTTCATTGCTCTCTCCAGCTCCCTGAAAGGAGGTAGTAGTGAGAAGAAGTGTTGGTCTTATCTCTCAAGTAGCTAACAACAGGACAAGAGGAAATGGTTTCAGGTTGCACCAAGGGAAGTTTAGGTCGGACACAAGGAAAGATTTCTTTGTTGCAAGAGTGGTCAACCATTAGTACAGGCTGCTCAGGGAGGCAGTGGAGTCCCCATCCCTGGAGGTGTTCAAGAACTGTGTGGACGTGGCACTTAGGGACATGGTTTCATGGTCATGGAGGTGTTGGGTAGAAGATTGGACTCAATGATCTCAGAGATATTTTCCAACCTTACTGATTCTATGATTCTAAGATCCAGGACAGGGATCAGGGACCACAACTAGAGTAAGTACTGAACAAAGGAGCCTTCCTGGAGGATGCCCTGCTGGGCAGAGTGCCCTACCAGGAGCGTGCTCTGAGACATCTGGGCAGGAAAACCAGTTTGGGGTTTGGTACTAAAGCTACACTGGAAGCATTTATGAATACTTCTGCTTCTGCACTAACAGACAGGCCTGGCTGGCAGACACAAACTTTATCTTAAGGTCTTCTATAACAATGATCATCCTCCTTTTTCCTGCCCCACACCAGGTCCTCGCCAGCTCCAACCGCCTCGGGGAAAGCAGAGAGGCTGTCAGTGAGGCAAAAGGCTGAGGATTGCCGTAGAACCTGGAGCTGGACACATCAGAGGCAGTGTGATTTATACATCCTGTCTGAAATAATGGTTTCAGCAGAAGAAAAGCACCTCTTGAAATTGCTGCTGTCACTTCTGCTTCCTGTTTGTGAGGCTGGATTCGGTTACACAGCTGTCAGCAGTGGCATTGCAGACGTAGCATCTGCACTGGCTGCAGGTAGGGGAGAAAATCAGGGAACATGAGCTCTCAAATCACATTTTGGTGCCAATATCTTCCTTAGCAATAAGGGGAGAGAAGAAAAACAATTTCGGAGAGGCTGCACTAGATAAGCCACGGTTGCTCCTGAGCAGAACAATTCTTGTTGCTATAAAGGAACCTGTGATGCATCATCTGCTCCTTAACAACTCCTGTGAGAGGAGGAGGAGGGTTATCGAGGGACTTGAGGGGAGCCAATCTCTAACCCCAATCTTTAATAAAGTAGCTGGAAAGAAATCAGGAAATTATACACTTGTAGGGTTGATCTCAATGGTAAATTCGGGTCTACAGAAATTAATAAAGGATGAGGTCACGCAACAGCTGGAGGAGCTCGGGCTGGGGTTGCAGACACTCCAGATGGCTCTGGGGCTTGGCTTTTTAAAGGCATAAAGCTTCACCTGAGAAACCTGTCAGAACACTGCCAGCAGCTGAGGGTGGCACAAGGTGAGATGGGCGCATCAAGATGAGTGTGGCCAGCAGGGTGAGAGAGGTTCTCCCTGCTTTTACTCTGCCCTGGTGAGTTCACATCTGGAGAACTGACTCTAGTTCTGGGATCCTCAGTTCAAGAAGGACAGGGACTTGCTGGAGAGGGCACAGCATGTGGCTGCAAAGATGCTGAGGGGACTGGAACATCTCTGTGATGAGGGGAGATTGAGGGAATTGCAGCTTTTTAGCCTTAAGAAGAACAGACCAAGGGGCAAACTCATCAGGAGGATGAGACCAGGCTCTTTTCAGTGGTGCTTGGTGGCAGGACAAGGGCTAACTTGAGCATAAGAAGTTCCATCTAAACACGAGGAGGAACTTCTTTAATTTAAGCATGATAGAGCCCTTGAGCAGGCTGCCTAGAGAGGTGATAGAGTCTCCATCTATGGAGACCTTTGCAATCCACCTGGACACGTTGTTGTGTGACCTTCTCTAGGTGACTCTGCCTTGGTAGAGAGGTTGAACTCAATGATCTCCAGAGGCCACTTCCAATCCCTCCAGCTCATTGATTCTGTGAGATAAGCAGCAGCAGGTCCCTGAGGAAAATGTCACTTCATATCCCAAAGCCAGTCAGTGAAGGCTGAAGGGTGAAACTACAGAAGGGCTGACATGCCCTTGAGCACTGCTGAGGACATTTGCCCAACCCAGGGACAATCCCCTCAGCCTTATTGATGCTGATCATGAGAAAGAAAACTTCTGATGTACTTTTTGGGGACAAAAAAAACAAAACAACTCATTCCTCTTCCTATTCTCACAGTGGTCAGCCCAAGCTGGATGCCACAGTGGGTCTGGTGGTCACGGGATGGCCAAAGGGCTCCTCAAGCCTGGACACCCCATCTGCAGGGCTGGCTGGTGTGGTGGGAGGATTGTTCCTCTGTGGACACTGGGGAGGTTCAGGCAAGGCCAGGGAACATGAGAATAATTGCATATACACTTGGGAAGAATTTCTGGCTGCTTGTCAGGAGCTCTACAGCAGAACTGCCTATTGTGCTGGGAGGCCTTCACAGACTGTCCTGCATAGCTGAGTCCTTATCCAACACAAGCTTGCCTTCGAGGTGGGAGCCAACTGGTATATACTGGCCTACATAAGGGTTAGATCTGGGACTCAGCAGCCAGCCTAACTTACAGGAAGGGTGGACAGGCTCCAGGAGGTACAAACAGCAGAAGAATGCAGTTGGAGCTAAGCTCAAAGCTCCAGGCAGGTTTTGGTGGCAACCAGCCCCAGGTGGGCATTAGCTGCTCCTGGTCAGCCCTGAAACAATGTTAGAGGTGGCAAAGGGCTGGTTTAGTGTTTGGGATGTGTGGGCTTCAGGTGTGATGGGAGGTGAGCTGAGGATCTGCTAGATGGCAGGCACTAGTGGGACGGGCATGAGGGTCTGGTAGCGACCAGGCTGGACTGGGACGGGATGGGACAGACCAGGCTGAACTGGGCTGGGTGGAGATGAACTGGGTTGGATTGGGGGGGACAGGGCTGGCCTGCACAGGGGTGAGCTGGCTGGGAAGGCTCTGGAAAGGCTCATGTGTTCTGTCAGTGCAGCACACTGGTGAAGGGGGAGGAGAGGAGCTGGAACAGGAGCATCTTGGTGGGTTAGACCTTCTGGGGAGACTCAGCTAAGTCAGGATTTGCAAGACCCTAAATTAGAGCTGATGCCTCTGCATCTCACAAGGTGCTCTGCGAGACCCAACACCAAGAGCTCCAAAGCAGAGAGCCTTCAAACCACTGGGTCATTCTGAAAAGGGAGGGGGTAGGCCTTGCATAATTAGAGAAGGTGGCTTGACACCACGGTTTCTTTTCCTACAGGATCCCATGAGGTGTCCAACAAGGACAGAAACAGGATCTGCACCATGGTGAAAGGCAGCCTTGAGAGGAGCCTCTTGCGCTGGGAATGTGAGTGAGAACAGTCACCATATCAGCAGCTTGAAAACAGTCTCTCAGAAAGATGCAGCTCTGTTTTCTAACCCAGTGCTAACCCACATCTGAGGAGGGCAGATTTAGACTGGAGATTAGGAAGAAATTCTTTAGACTGAGGGTGGTGAAACACTGGAACAGGTTGCCCAGGGAGGCTGTGGATGCTTCCTCCCTGGAGGTGCTCAAGGCCAGGCTGGGTGATGCCTTGAGCAAGCTGCTCTAGTGGAGGTTTCCCTGCCCATGGCAGCAGGGTTGGAACTGGATGATCTTTGAGGTCCCTTCTAGCCCAAACCATTCTGTGAATCTCTGAGCATGCTGAAAGGAGGAAAATGCCACTTGGGCAGATGATGAGGGCTGAAGTTTACAGGATGTCTCAGCAGTGCTGCAGCCTCCTCATTAGTAACCAGAAACTATTAATGACAGAGCCTCACACTCATTTCAGGACACGTTGGGTTAATCTAGTGGTTTTTCTGCCCTACTTTTTTTCTTCTTCTTCTTTTTTTTGCTTCAGATGTGGCAGGATGCTGCTGAAAACGTACAATTGGGTTCACTGGAAAGAATCCTGTAGGTTGCAGTGAATAGCTGAAGAGCAGGGGCTCTAAAATTCACCTGTTTTTTCATACTGATTCCTATGCTTAAAAGTCAACACTGTTGGGTGAGATGGATGCTGAAAACTTTAATTAAAACCCAAACAACAGTGCTGCCTTTCAGTTGCCTTAGCAGCAGAGAAAATGTGGGTAAACATCCTTCTTTCTGAAAAATGGTCTTCTTCCCAGCAAATCCCATCACCTCCCATTCCCAATAGAAATGGATCACTCTGCTCCAGTCAACCAGAAAGTGACACCGGTGCATAAACCCGACCGAGCCAATCGGAGCCTTTCTGCTGATCTTGCTGCTCTCTGGATCAGTAGGTGGAAAATTATCTCATTTCATTAATTAGCTGGAAGAAAATTAATCATCTTCTTCTGATGCATGAAATTTTTAGTACTAATTTCACCTCTCCTGGGAAGTAGATGCCAGAGTTTTGGAGAGCTGCGGCTGCCTGCTCCCATCTAGGCAATGCACAGGAGGAGCCTCCACCAGCTCAGCCTGCTGCTTCTCAGCCTTCCTGTCCTCTGGAGGCCTCAGAACAGGAGAGATATGAACCTTCTAAACAGGCCCTCCCAGGGCTTCTTGTAGGCCCCTGTTAGATACTGAAATGCAGCTCTAAGGTCTCCCTGGAGCCTTCTCTTCTCCCCAGCTCTCTCAGCCTGTCTCCATAGGTTACATTCTCCAGACCTCTGATCATCTTTGTGGCCTCCACACATCCATGTGCTTATGTTGGGGGCCCTCCAGAGCTCGACACAGCACTCCAGGTGATGTCTCAGCAGAGCAGAGGGGCAGAATCCCCTCTCTCCATCTGCTGGCCACGCTGCTTTTGATGCATCCCAGCCTGCCACTGGCCTTTTGGGCTGCAGGCTCATACTGTCTGCTCATGTCCAGCTTCTCACCCACCAGCACCCTCAAGTCCTTTTCTTTAGGGCTGCTCTCAATCTCCTCATCCCTCAGTTTGTATCAATATCCAGGATTTCCCTGATCTAAGTGCAGGACCTTGCACTTTCCCTTGTTGAACATCCTGAAGTTCTCCTCAGCCCTCTTCTCCAGCCTGCCCAGATCCTTCTGGATGCCATTTCATCCTTCAGTCTTATCAACTACACAGTTTGGAATCATAGAATCATTGAATGGTTTAGGTTGAAAGACACCTCAAAGATCACCTAGTTCATAGATCATAGGCAGGGACACCTTCCACCAGAACAGGTCACTCAAGGCCTCATCCAGCCCAGCCTTGAACACCTCCAGGGAGGGAACATCCACAGCCTCCCTGGGCAACCTGTGCCAGCATCTCACCACCCTCACTGGAAAGAACCCCTTCCTAACATCTAGTTTAAATCTCCTCTCTTCAAGTTTAAACCTAAACTATTCTATGATTTCCCAGCTCTACTGGGCCTTCCTTACAGAAAAATCAGAGTTCCCAAATCAGCTTTCCTTCCCAAGAGGAAGCAATAGAAGGCAAAAGGCTAATACAGTGCTGATTTCACCCAGGATGCTGGCAGCCAGGATAACTACCTTTTAAGTGGCATTAAATCCTAGCAGGTAAAATACCTGTTTGCTCATTTTCCCTTCAAGTCATGAAGAAATGAGAACTTCCTCCCCTCACTTCACTCCCTTGCCAGCTCCAGTCATTATGGGTGCAGATTTTCCAAGACAGGTCCCCAGATTTCAACCTCCATTATCATTGAAACTGGAAAATCCTAAAGGATGAAGGTGCCATTGAGTATCTCTGTCCAAACCACTCATCTTTGCAGGGAATTCTTCAGAAGCAGCATTTCCAGGAATATCCAGGTCACTGCATTTTCCTGCCTCCCTTGTCATGATATTTAAAAGGCAGCTCTCTGCCTTCTGCAGGCCAGAGGAACCCAGTTAGCTAAAGCAAAAACCACCTTACAGCTCCTTTTGGTGTCCTGTTCTTCATTAACTGAGACAGTAGGGGTGGTGAATCACAGAAGCATGCAATCATTTTGGTCAGCAAAGACCTTTCAGGTCACTGAGCCCAACCCTTAACCCAGCACTGCCAGGTCACCACTAAACCATGGCCCTCAGCACCACATCTCTATGGCCTGAAACTCCTCCAGGGATGAGGACTCCACTACTGCCCTGGGCAGCCTGGGCCAGACCTTGACAAACCCTTTCCATGAAGAAATTGTTCATTATGGCCAACCTAAACCTTTCCTGGGGCAACTCAGGGCAAGCCCTACCTGTGGGTATAAACCATCCCAGCCACAGCTATGAAACACAGCAGAGTCACTTGGTCCTTCTTCGGAGGAGCTTAGCAAGTACTTGGGCAACTGCCTGCCTTCATCATCCACTGGGAATAAAGAGTAGCTCATGTCCCTGCTGAGATCTTCTCTTTGAAGCTGGTGAGATGGTCTTAAAACGAGATTTGGGGCAAAGTGGCTTTGCTAATGTTGCTCTGTGGACTGAGGAGCTGATTCTGCTGGGGAAAATGTCATGTTTCTTTTCTAGGAGAAAGGGGAAACTTGGGCAACTCATCTCTTTGTTAAAGGACAATTATAACAAAGCTGTTTGTGGAGGCAACCAACTGTTTGGTGTCCCTCACAGGCAAGCAGGCAGTAGGTCTGGGTGTATTTTAAGGTCTCCCTGCCACAAAGATGTGAAAATAGGAACTGTGCAAGGGAAGATGGACAGAGTGCCCCTAAGATGGTGTCAATAACCAAGTGAGGGGGGTGGCAACGGCGATTTACTTTTCCAGTGGACTCTACTGCAGAGTTGTGTTTGCATCTCCTGGGGCTTTTCTAACACTGTGGTTTGTATGTGCTGCGCTGATGCATAACGAGCTGTCTGCATGCCAGGAACATTCTTAGCCCCCCCCCCTTCCCAAATGACAACATTTTGATTTCACACCACAGTTATATCAATACTCCAGCCTCCCGAGATCCCCTTAATGTGATGACAATTGTGATATTAGTTCAGGCTGCTAATCCCACGGCTCCTGTATCTCAGCATCTCTGCAATTACACTCTTGCAAGAATATATTGTTGTGTTTATCTTCGCATGTAGCCCGTAAATGAGGCTGATGAGCACCAGAGCAAGAGCTAAAGAAGTTTCCAGGGAGGTGTGAAGAACTGTATGTGACACATGCTGGCATCTTACAGTCAAACCAGGACAGGCTCTTTCAGAGGAAACCATCTCTGCTGCTTCACGAAACCAGCTCATGCAAAGCTCATAGATTCATAGAGTGGTTCGGGCTGGGAGGGACCTTGAACACCACATTGTTCCAATCACCCTGCCACAAGCAGGGACATCTGCCACCAGACCAGGGTGCTAAAGACCTCATCCAGCCTGGCCTTGAATACTTCTGGAGAGAAGGCATCCACAACCTATTGCAGTCTATCTTCTTCATGTAGGCTTCCTTTCTTTTTCTTTCTGTTGTTTCAACTGACGTTAAAAGTAACTTCTGATCATGAACGTTGGTTTGGTGGTGTGCCTGTGGTTGGTTTAGGTTGATTTGGCTTATTACCCCATCAGTACTTTTTAGATAAGAGAGGTTGTGGAGTCTCCTTCTCTGGAGACATTCAAACCCCCCCTGGATGTGTTCCTGTGCAGCTTGCTCTAGGTGATCCTGCTCTGGCAAGGAGGTTGGACTCGATGACCCCTTCTCGGTTACGGAAGGTCGCTTCCAACCTCAAATATTCTGTGAGTCTGCTCAAGGTGAGTTTGTGCTTGGTGAAGCTGAGCTGTGAGTGGAGGCTGAGTCCAAAGCTTTCAAGCTTAGAGAAGTGTTTATGCTTTTCTTTCTCATGCCAACGACTGAGGTGTGATTAAGCAGATAAAGTGGTGTTGCCTTGAGCCCTCTGAATAATCTCACTCTCACTGTGCCCTCATCTGCTGTTCCGGTAGTTAATTAGCCTAATTTTTTTCCCCTTCAGGCAGAGAATAGAGACTTAGATCTGGGTGTAGCTTTAGGAATTCCACATTTAACTCCAGGAATAACACTACTGGATCTGCTCAGACCGTGCTGTGCCACAGTTCCCTGGTGCTTCTGATTTTACATCAGCCTCATGAATCTGGCAATAGCTGAGATGGAGCAGATATGACAGCAGGCTGCACAATTAGAACCAACACTTACTACCATCAGTTCATGCCATCTTCATTTTCTGGCTTAAAACCATTTACTACAAATAAAGGGACATCCCTGTAGGGTGCTTCTAACTGTGGCAGCCTGGGAAGAGGGCGGCCAGGCACCGGTACCTTCCTCCAGTGCTGCCTGCTGCCTTGCGGCGTTGGGTCCTCCTAAACCAGCGTGGGGGTTCCAGGCTTAGTAACTCTCTTTGGGGCTTTTTTTTTTGTTGTTGTTGTTGTTCCTCAAAACCTGTGAAAGTGCCTCTGAGCAAACGTGAGTTTGTGGTCTCCTCTGTGGCAGGCTTCCCCAGCCTGTGATGTGTGCAGAGGTGCGTCCTGCTGCTCGCGTGGGAACCGCCACCTCACGGCTTCGTGTGATGCCTCTGGCTCTCACACACACACAGCGAGGGACTTGCTCCCTCTTACTCTCTTCTTCCCCATTTACAATTCCACAGGCTCTCATCCTGTTCCCAGTCTCCCACCCAACAACCTTTCCTGCAGCCTCCAGTCAAGGTCTGCCTCGTCATTTCTCATGCAGAAGCTCTGGCATACCTTTGCTCACCTTGCTTCTCTCCTATGGTGACCAAGCCAAGTTACTAAGCTGTTCTCATGGACAAAAAGCACAGTGGGGGGGTTGATTTTGTCTTTTTCCAGAGCAGGAGGGTTTTCCTCAAGTGCCTGCTCACAGATTTGTCAAGTCACAAACTATTTAAAATATATGTCTGAAGAGAAGAGAATTTCATCTCACATACTACTGCTTAGGTCAAAATCTCCACCACTTGGGAGACCTGCTTGAACACTCAAGCTTAGCCACTCCTGGGGCAAGGGGGGCTTCCCTGTGCTACTCTGGCTGGAGGTACTGACCCTGGCAGGTTTGGATGTCCCCTCCTGTGCAGGAGTGTCACTGAAGTTACCTGCTGATAGGGAGGAGCTGGCTGTGTGCATCCCACAGAACCTGAGCAGATGAAGAAGCTCTTTCTTTGTCTCTGCACTAACCAGGAATTGTAGCCTCCTGCTCAGCCCAGAGGCTTCACTGCAGGACCTCAACTCCATATTGAAAACGGTCTTGAGGGGAAGGATTTGGGGGTGTCAGTTGCTGAAAGTCTCAACGTGAGCTGGCAATGGCCATTAGCAGCCCAAAAAGCCAACTCTGTGCTGGGCTGCATTGAAAGCAGTGAGAGCAGCAGGACAGGGAGGGGTTTCTGCCCCTCTGCTCTGCTCTCCTGAGACCCTACCTGGGACACTGCATTCAGTTCTGGTGCCCTCAGCACAAGTCAGACATGGAACTGCTGGAGGGGGCCCACAGGAGGCCACAAAGATGACCAGAAGGATGAACATTCATTATGGGAACAGGCTGAGATAGTTGTGGCATTTCACTTGGAGAAGAGAAGGCTCTGGGGAGACCTTAGAGTAGCCTTCCAGTACCTGAAAGGGTACAAGGAAGCTGGCGAGGGACTTTTTACAAGGGCTGTGGAGACGACGATGATGAGGTGCAATTCCTTTGAGCTGGATGAGGGGAGATCTAGACTGGAGATTAGGAAGAAATTCCTTCTGGTGAGGGTGACGAGCCACTTAAAACAGGTTGCACAGAGAGGTCATGGTTGCCCCCTCTCTGGAGGTGTTCAAGGCAGGGTTGGATGAGGTCTTGAGCAATCTGGGCTAGTGAGAGGTGTCTCTGCCCATGGTAAGGGGTTGGAACTAGATGCTCTTCAAGAACCCTTCCAACCCAAACTATCCTGTGATCTGAGGTTGTCACCAGAAAGGTGATGGTGTAGAACCCCTTTGTGTGCAGGAGAACCCATGGGAATACTTGCAAAGCTCCTTAGAAACCCTGCCTGTGGCCCAGAGCTTGCTTTGTCAAGGAATTTAAACATGTAATCTTGACATGTAAATATTTCCAGAAATATTTCCTGAATAAATAAAATTCCTTCCAAGATGACCTCAGCCTTTGGCAGAGGCCAAGCTCTGCACTGTACAGCGCCCAGAAAGATTCATCTGTGCTGGGCTCAGGGCCGTGAGCTCTGCAGCCCCTGCACATCCCACCAGCTCTGCAGGGATGGGGCACAGAGGGGTCTGGAGTGAGTCACTCCTGCCAAGCTCACTGAGCTCGGCTGTAAAGTCTCCTGCCCTATCTTAATCCCCTTCTCCTTTCAGGTCTGTGCCTCCTCAGCCCAAGCCATGTATAGGCAAACGTGAGGGAGCAGCAGCTCAGCACTGCTGGGGTTTGTGGACCACAAAGCAATAAACATTTATAACTCTGGAACTTCTCTCATGTTGCAGATAACTAAGGCTGGAAGAGGATTGACTTCAGGGTCTGCAGCAGGTTGTTGGCAGGGTGTTGTGGGGGGATCTTCCCACTAATTAAAAGCCTCTTCAACCAAACCTTTTCAAACCTCCCCAGGCTCTGAGGAGACCTTAGAGCAGCCTTCCAGTGCCTGAAAAGGGCTACAAGAAAGCTGGGGAGAGACTTCTGGCAAGGATTTTTTTGTGACAGGATGAGTGAGAATGACTTTGAGCTGGAAGAGGGGAGATTTAGACTGGAGATCAGGAAGAAATTCTTCCCAGTGAGGGTGGTGAGGCAGTGGAACAGGTGGCCCAGGTGATCTTTAAGGGCCCTTCCAATCCAGAGCATTCTCTGTGGGATTTTCTCTCTGTTAAACTGTATTTTCCTCCAGGGCAAGTGCTTGTCTCTGCAGGTCTGCAGCTCCGTGGGAGCACCTTGTGCCTTTGCTCCACTTTAAGGGAACAGGCAAAGGGAATCTGCCCCTCCACATCTGAGGCAAATCATCACTGGCAGGAGAAGGAAAGAAAGAATGGGAAGGAAGGAAGGAAGGAAGGAAGGAAGGAAGGAAGGAAGGAAGGAAGGAAGGAAGGAAGGAAGGAAGGAAGGAAGGAAGGAAGGAAGGAAGGAAGGAAGGAAGGAAGGAAGGAAGGAAGGAAGGAAGGAAGGAAGGAAGGAAGAAAGGAAGAAAGAAAGGAAGAAAGAAAGGAAGAAAGAAAGGAAGAAAGAAAGGAAGAAAGAAAGGAAGAAAGAAAGGAAGAAAGAAAGGAAGAAAGAAAGGAAGAAAGAAAGGAAGAAAGAAAGGAAGAAAGAAAGGAAGAAAGAAAGAAAGAAAGAAAGAAAGAAAGAAAGAAAGAAAGAAAGAAAGAAAGAAAGAAAGAAAGAAAGAAAGAAAGAAAGAAAGAAAGAAAGAAAGAAAGAAAGAAAGAAAGAAAGAAAGAAAGAAAGAAAGAAAGAAAGAAAGAAAGAAAGAAAGAAAGAAAGAAAGAAAGAAAGAAAGAAAGAGAGAAAGAGAGAGAAAGATCTATCTTACTCTCTTACTACTTGGAGATGTATTTCTCTGCTCTATATGTTGATTCTGGATCCTTCTCCTGGCCAGTTCTCCTCCCCACCATTTGTCTTTCTTGCCAAGCCAGCTCTGGGATGCTCAGTGCTGGCTTTCCCTTGCACACCAGTAACTATATCTGGTATCTCCAACCACATTTTCTTCTGTGCTTTGCTCAGCACAAACTATTCTCATCAATCATTTTTTTCCCAGTTATCTCAAGTTCAATCTCTGCACAGAGGAAGATGGGGGAGCAGCACCAAGTGAGGTGCTGCAAAGCTGCTGCTCCCCTCCTCCCATGAGAGGGTTTGTGAACATGCTTTCTGGTATGTGCTTCCATCGAGGCGACCACCTCTGCCTGCAGAAGTGGCTGGGGTGCTCTCTGCTTGCCTGAAGTTACACAACTGATAAGGAACTAAAGTCATTTCTTCAGCTATGAGGAGAACATGAGAGGTTTCTTCAAAGGGTATTTCTTTGGAAGAGATGATGTTCAAATTGCTTTCATTCCTTGCCCAGTTTATTACTCATCCAGCCATGCTAAGCTCCAGCCATGCTATCAAAATACTCTATTTGCTGCAACACAAGAAAGACATTTAGGGAGAAATCGAAACTTGGACATTTGTTTTCAATGCACCTTGAACACAGCTGAAAAAGTAAAGAAAAAGCTATGAGAAATGTAAATGTCACATCCCAAAGAACAGAGCAGGGCAGGTCTGTGCTCACCTCCCCAGCCCCAAGCTCTGCTGGACATGACCCTCTACAAGTACCTAAAAGGAGGCTGTAGTGAGGCTGGAGCTGGTCTCTTCCCCTGAACTACTAATGATAGGACAAGAGGAAATGGCTTCAAGTTGCATCAGGGGAGGCTTAGGTTGGATGTTGGGAGGAAGTTCTTCACTGAGCAGGTGGTCAGGCACTGGAACAGCCTGCCCAGGGAGGCGGTGGAGTCACCATCCCTGGAGGTGTTTAAAAGAAGAGTGAATGTGGCTCTTGAGGCTATGGTCTAGTGATGAAGGATGCTGGGATGAGGTTGGACTTGGATGATCCTGGTGGCCCTTTCCAGCCATAGAGATTCATAGTGATTAGATGTTGTGCTGAGGGATTTGGTTTAGTCAGTGTGAAACTAATGATTGGACTTGGTGAGCTTGAAGGGCTTTGCCAATCTAAGAAACTCTGTGATTCTGTGACCAGGAATGTCCACCCTCTGAGGCCAAGCTGCCTCCATCCTTTGGAACAGAAAGAACTCCAGGACTCTCAGCACTTGAAGGGGACCTACAAGAAAGCTGGGGAGGGGCTTTTTACAAGGGCTTGTAGTGACAGGATGAGGGGCATTGGCTTTGAGCTGGAAGAGGGGAGACTGAGATTGGTGATTAGAAAGAAATTCTTTAGTGAGGGTGGTGAGACACTGGCACAGGTTGCCCAGGGAGGTTGTGGATGCTCCCTCCCTGGAGGTGTTCAAGGCCAGGCTGGATGAAGCCTTGAGCAACCTGTTCTAGTGGGAGGTGTCTCTGCCATGGCAGCAGAATTGGAACTGGATGATCTTTAAGGTCCCTTCCAACTCAAACCATTCAAATGAACTCTCTGGGAAGCTCAGCAGGCTGACCTCATAGCTTGGCATGGAGTCAAGTGAGTGATGCTAAGAGGGTCTTGAGCCCTGAACTGCCCGATGTCAGGCTAGGGAGGTTTATTCCAAGTCTCTGCCTTTTCCAGACAATTTCTTTCAGTTTGAGAAAAATGTGTTTGTGCATTCAGTGGAATACTGAAGAGTTGTTTGGGTTTTGGGTTTGCTTTTAATCTGAGTCGCTTTCCTTGCTGCTTCTCCTTAACCTGCCTCTCTGCTATGCCTGCGCAGGACAAGCCTGACAGCAAAACTTCATTGTAAGTTGCTTTTAGAAACCTCAGGAGTTGTCATTTGCTCTTATTTTCTGCCACTGACCACTCAATTCTAAAGTGATTCTGTTGTCCTGTTGTGACAGGACAAGGGGGGATGATTTAATCAAAAAGAAGGAGATTCAGACTGAAAAGAAAGAAACATTTAACACTGAGGGTGGTGAAAGCCTAGCCCAGGTTGCTCTTAGAGGTGGGAGATGCCCCACCCCCACGAATCATTCCACCTGAGGCTAGTTTGGGCTCTGAGCAACCTGATCTAGTTGCAGGTGTCCCTCCTGATTGCAGAGGGGGTTGGACTTGGTGACCTTTAAAGGCCCTTTCCCACCCACGGCAGTCTGTGATGGCTGCTGTATGGGTATATAAACGTCCAGAGAGCTCAGCTCAGGGGGTAAATCCTCAAGGGAAGGGATGATGCTGACTGCTGCCACTGCTGGAAGGTGGAAACAAGATCGTTTGGGAGCAGAGGAGTCTCCTCAGCTGTGTAAGCTTCACTCCTGCTACTCAGGTAAGTACTCTGGCATTTATTTACTTTCCCTGCTCTGATGAACAGACACAAAAGGCAGGAGAAACACAAGTGGCAGGTTTGGTGTTCTTTGCTGAGCTGGTGCCAAGGGAGGTAGGAGATCGTCCAGAATCCCTTCCCTGTCTTGGAGATAAGCAAAGGGTCACCAAAAGCACAGCTGGGTGGGCAGGGATTTGCAGCTGCTAGAGATGGGCTGAAATTTTGGTGGTCTGGTAAAGCAGCTTGTAGAAAGCAACATGAGGAATGCTTCAGCTGTAGGGCAGAAAATCCTGACACAAACACCAGGCACCAAGCAGCCCCTTGGTGGTTTTGGAGAGGACAGGACTCTCCTGCTGTGGCACGGGTAGGATGGAACCTGCTGACTGAATGCAAACCTGAGACCCATCAGTGTGAAACACCCACACCTGTGGGCCAATAATGTGGATCTGCTTCTAGCAGAAGCAGACCCACACTCTTCTCTCCAGCTGCCCCAGGTGGAGGAAACTCTTGCAAGGAGAGGAGCAACCAAGCTGACGTTGCTCAATGCTTCATGGTGTTGCTAGACACCATGGCACGAGGTACAGCCCGAGAGGCTTCACGTAGCCACTTGCTCCTCGTCTGCCTGGACTGTGAAGGGTTTGCTTCTGCCATGGGATTTGAGCCTCACTGGAGAGTAAAAGGAAATGGCTTGTTGTGTGTTAAAGATTTAGGCTGATAAAAATGTTTATCCCCCCTGGGCCAGTTAAAAGCCTCAGAAATCAGGCTAGGCGATAACTTTTTATCGTTCTTTTTTGTGTTTAAAAGCTCTGTGTTTTCTCTTCTGATGAGAAAGCCTTTTTTGCTCTGAGTTAGGTGATTTTAACCCATTCATCAAGAGCTGGATTTCTAGTTTTGTTTGTACAACAGCAGTGAGATGCTCACTAATTAAGTAGGAGAGGTCTTCTGAATTAAGAAACTGTTCTACTTTGGTTAAAACTCTGAACTGAGAACTGACCTTTAGACACCACAAAGCTCTCTGTGCTTGGAGACCATGTTCTCATCCTCAGAAACTCTGTGTTAAAGAGCTGTTCTCCCAACTTCCAGCAAGCAGCTCCTCCAGACAACAGATTTTCACTGTAAGGCAAGAGAGTCAGCTTGAGGAACAAGTGAAATGCTTGTTAAAGGATTCCTGGGAGCCTTAGCCAGAGCATGGTGAGAAACCAGGGTGGCTGTGGAGATGGGTCTGAGCTTTGGCTGTCACTGATTCTTGGGGAAAGGAATGGCAAATATATGTTGGATCCTGGAGGAGATGGAGGTAAAATCAGCCTGTGATGGCCAGGAGAACCCAAACAGCTCTCACGGCTCAAACACAAAGCTGTTCTCTTGGAGGTGGCTGGTGTGGTTAGGTCGCTCCCATCTGCACTAACTCGCTGTCACTCTTAGCTTAGGCAAAGTCCTTAATTACTTAAGAGCCCAACCAGACATCAAGAAACCCAAACAAACAAACCCCCACTCCTCATTAATAGTCATTTTTGCACTGCAGAGTAATTTTGTAGTTCTTAGATGACAAATTCTCATTGCATGATTCATACCAGCAACTTCTTGAGAAGCCTTTGGAGCAGTAAAGGCAACACCCTGCTGAGATTGAGCATCTCCACTTTGTCATCTTTATCATCAGGAGCTTGTTGAGAGCAGCTCCAATGCTGCACCTTTAGTTTGCTTGGTGAGGAGGCAGGAACCTGACGCAGATGGCCATGGTGCTGCAGGAGCTGCAGCCAGAGCTGGTGCTCACAGGGAGCCCCTCGCCGAGCAGATGCTGCCAAATGACTCAGGTCTCCCTTTAGGTGGCTGTGGTGACCTGTTTTTTCCTGCGGCAAGGCTCTGCTGAGGGAAGTGCTACCACTGCTCTCCCAGTCACCCCTTGAGCTGTGAAGCAGCTGCTGAAGACGGAGCTGAAGTTTCAGGCAGCTCTTGACCACCTATCATGGGGCTTTCTCTTGGTGGAACTCTATTTCTGATGAATTGTGGCTTGAATTTTGGACATCATAAACAAGATTAGGTGTTTTGGTGTTTATCTGCTTTACTGGAACTGATGTGGAGACAGCTTTTGAGACATGCTTGCTGTGATAAAGCCCACATGGGCCAGGTTGGTTCCAGTGTCTGTCACATACAAGGGGTGTGTGTGTGAGTGCGGTACTGATTTCTATCATAGGGAGATTCAGACTGGAGGAAAGGAAGAAATGTTTGACACTGAGGGTGGTGAGAGCTTGGCCCAGGTTATCCGAAGAAGTAGTAGATGTCTCATCCCTGGAACCACTGTGGGTTGGACTGGGTGACCTTCAGTGGTTCCTTTCAGCCCTAAACGTTTAATGAGAAGTCCCTTTGGCAGCTGCTGTCTGCTGCCTCTGGCAGAAGGCTGGAGAAGCTCCAGGCTGAGCTGTGACACCAAGCACTGATCTCGATATTGGGAAGGAACTTCTGTAAAGCTGTGTAAGTTGGTCTCTTCTCCCTATCAACAAGTGATAGGAGGTGGCATCAGGGGAGGTTTAGGCTAGTCATCAGAAGAAAGGGTTCTCAAAGGCTGGAGCAGGCTGCCCAGGCAGGTGGTTGAATCTCCATCCCTGGAGGTGTTTCAAAGAAGCAGGGATGTGGTGCTGAGGGACACAGGTTAGCACCAGCTTTGGTTGAGTTAGAGAATGGCTGGACTCAACCTAAAGGTTTTTATTCAAACCAAACAATTCTCTGATCCTATTCTGAGTTCAGTCTCTTAATCTTTGGTGACCACAGAGCTTTGCTTCATCCCATTTCAGCCCACCCATGTGTGAATGTTTGCTTAAATATTGCCCAGAACACCTCATCATCACCACCACCACTCCTGCAGCACAAGCCTCAGTTTCTGGGGCACTGCTTCTCCAGCTCTTGCTCTGCAGCTTTTCCCCTCTTGGCTAATTGTTGCAGCTCTCTGGCAATGATGCATTTAGTATTGAGTTGATGTATTTTTTATGTATTTTCAAGAGTTCTTACGCTTGCCTCAGCTGGAAACAGGTTCTGGCCTGACTTGTAATTCCCTGCGCAGCCTCGCTGCGGGCAGGCAATAGAGACAAAGCGTCAGGAGTCGATAAATGTGTGCTGCAAGTCACTGTAGATGGAAAGAGTGTCATTAGGTTTTCTTAATGAATGCATAGCCCAGGCAGAAATAATCTTTTTGTTTTCCCCAAAAAGTTAAATGAAAAATGATAAAATCCCAAGCTGTAATTAAGGAAATCACTCAAGAACATCCTGGCATGTAAACGTATGCCGAGGGCTTTGCCAGCCCTGAGGTGTAATGAGCGGGTAGCTGAGTCTTCCTCCACCCCTTGTTTCTTGTTTCAGGAGCAAGGGTGGTGGTGACACGACCCTGGTCAGTGGTAACTGGAGAAATGAGTTTGCCTGCCAGCAGGAAAACAGCTGGGCAGCCCCTCCACAGTAACTGGGTGTGACTGGGAGGTGCTGCATCCCTCCCCGTGTGTGACCTGAGCCATGCAACAGGGCTCCCTGCGGCAGCCACATCGCTGAGCAGGACTTGCAGACTTTGTGCCCAGAATGGGGGGGGGGGGAAGGTTGAACTGGAAAGAAAGAATAAAAAATCCCCTAAGTGAGTCTAAATGAGAGCAATTCCTGGTCCAGCTTGCAGCTGGGTTTCCTGTTGTGATGAAAGCTTCCCATTTAATGCACTTGAGCTGTTCACGAGCTACCAGTAAACTATTGCAACAAATCTGGGACCATTTGGTAACCTCCTGCTCTCAACAGAGCTGGGCAGTGAGGAGCTGGGCAGCAGCAAACAGCAATGTCCTCTGCTAGCAGCAGAGGATGGTGCAGCAGGAGCAAATCTGCTGGAGAACCAAGCCTGCTGGCACCTTAACTGGTGGCTGTTAATGAACACCCAGCCCCAAGCTTGATTGCTTAGAGCTCAGGTTTGGGTTGGAAAAGACTCTTGAAGGTCATCTTGTCCAACCCCTCTGCAGTGAGCAGGGACACCTCCACCTAGACCATGTTGCTCAGGGCTCCACCAAGCTTGACCTTGAATATCTCTAGGACTGGGGCCTCCACATCTCTTTGGGTGTTTAGGGATCAGACTTGGGGGTCTTCTGGGGTGGGTTTGAAGCTTGGGTTTAGGCAGTATTTAGGGCTTCCTGCTTTACAGAAGGATGTTGTGACAGAGAAATGCAATGGAGGTTTCTTCAGCCCAGGGCGGGAGGGAGGTTGGCTGCTGGCCCAGGGAGCGCTCGGGATCAAAGCCAGGAGCTGGAATCCAGGGGAATTTCTTCACAGCCTTCCTCAAACCAGTGCAAAGCACAGAGGCTCGAGGGCAAGTGAGCTGTGCTGGGTGTGGGGAAGAGGAGCAGGGTCCTGTGGGCTCCAGCTTTAGCCCAGCCCTGCTGTGGGGCGTTGGGATGCAGGGTCTGGGGATGCAGGGTGTCAGGATGACCACGTCCCAAGCCCTGGCAGGGATCAGGATCTGCCTGTGTAGGAAGATGGATCCCATCTGATTTAGCAAACAGCACTCTTCACTTGAGAGGATTTATGTGGGTGACCCCAGCTGAGCTGCACTTAGACTGTGCCTTCTGTTGGGGTTGATCCCTGTCTGCTTGGATTTCTTCTGCCGGTCCTGTCAGTGTGACCCTCTTGGCTGCAGGTTCCAAAAGCAAATTGCCTGCTCCACTGGGGACTGGCTCCTGTGGAAATGTTTTGGGCGTCAGCCTCTCCCAGTGCTGGGGAGCTGGAGGCAAGCACGTGTTTGCTGAGCCTGGTTGCAGCAGACTCCTCTGTGCTGCAGAGAAACCAAATCCAACTCATGGAATCAGCACAGAATGGTTTGGGTTGGAAGGGACCTTGAAGACCATCGAGCTTCAACCCCAATGCCGTGAGCAGGGACACCTTCCACTAGAACAGGTTGTTCAAGGCCTCACCCAGGCTGGCTTTGATAAATCAGTGAATGGTTTGGATGGGAAGGGACCTTTCAAGGTCATCCAGTCCAACCCCCTGCAGTTAGTAGGGACATCTGCAGCTGATTGTTCAGAGTCCCAAACAACCTGAGCTGGAATGGTTTCAGGGATGGGGTATCAGTCTTGCTTCTTCAGAGCTAGTATCACTGTTAGAGGCAAAGCTTTATTCCATCTCCTAAACCAAAGGAGTGATTCAGAGTCTCTGTCTCTAGCAGCAGCTCTATTTATATGACACCAGAATATTCCATAAATACCACAGTCCCTTTCTGGTGCAGCTCTATTTGGGTGGAAGGCAATTACTTCTCCAGCACAGTGCTAGAGATTAATTATTCCAGAAGCAACTGTTAAAATCCACTTTTGATGGTCAATAACATATCACACAGTGCTGGTCCCCAGCACCCCCACTCCTCTCTACTGGGGAGATGCACCAGGGTGAGAGCACAGGTGGGCACCTCTGTCTGGTGGCACTCCACTGGTGCCATGCAATGAGGAAAACACAGCAAAGCTTCTTCTTTTTCCTCCTTTCAAGAATAGGAAGGACTTGTGGGTGGGTTTATGTAATAGACCTGGGGGAGGGACCACACTGCATTCATGAGACTCCACCTGCAGTGCTGGGGCCACCTTTGGAGACCACCAACACAAGGAATAGAACTGTTGAAGCAGGTCCAGAAGAGTCCACAGTAATGATAGGTGGTCTGGAAGTGCTCTGCCACGAGGCCAGGCTGAGACAATTGGGGTTGTTCAGCCTGCAGAAGAGAAGGCTCCAGGGAGACATTAAGGTAGTCTTCCAGTACCTGCAGGGGGCTATAGCAGAGCTGGGAAGGGACTTGGTACAAAGGCATAGGGGTGATGGCTTCAAACTGGACTTAGGTGAGACAGGAGGAAGAAATTCTTTAGAGAGCACAGTGAGGCAACCTGGTCTAGCAGGAGGAGTCCTATTGTGTCCTACGTGTCCCT
Organism: Pogoniulus pusillus; assembly: GCF_015220805.1. Taxonomy (NCBI): domain Eukaryota; kingdom Metazoa; phylum Chordata; class Aves; order Piciformes; family Lybiidae; genus Pogoniulus; species Pogoniulus pusillus. The sequence goes on along the minus strand of NC_087285.1, from coordinate 10,490,083 downwards.
GCCTGTGGCAGGGGGTTGGAACTAGAGAATCATTAAGGTGCCTGATAATCCAAACCAGTCTGTGATTTGAAGTTCAGAGAAAGACCTGCATTGTCCTTCCTCCACAAAGCCCTGCAGCACCAAGCAGCACCCAGAATGAGGGACTCGGGGCTGACAGGGTGCTGGGGCCCAAGGGTTCTGCCCTCATCATCTAAGGGTCTCCTCACTGCAGCAGATGCAGAGGAAAACAGTATCCTGTGAAGGTTGAAGCCCATAGCACATGGCTGAGAGTAAACAAGTGCTCCCAGAGCTGGGCTTTGGGCCACTGGAGTTAAAGCTTCTCTGTGCCTTCTGGACCCGTTACGCTTGTACAAACAAACATTTGGTGGCAGAGAGAGATGATCCTGACTGATGAGGAGCCCAGGCTTGGCTGGTGGCCTGAGCTGTGCCTAGCACTGAATGGACAGGCTGCAGAGGTGCTGGGGACATGCACAAGCCGGTGTCCAGCTCTTCTCCCATATTCTTCTTCTGTGATTGTGCCAACTGCTGAGGCGTCCAGAGCTGATTCTGAGGCAATGCTGCCATTTTGCAGCTCCTTGCTGCAGAATGGACTCTCAGCCCTGTGCTCTTATGTCCCAAATGCTGGACCCCGAATGGAACAAGGACTAACTGCAGCCTGGATCCAGTGATCACAGCCTGGGTCCAGTGTCCCCATCCTGGTGCCTTAGGTGCCACACACTGATGTCTCAGTACTGCTGATACTGGGTGCTCCTCTGTGCAGGATGCCTGTGATGAATTAGAAGGATCAAGGCAAGAGCAAACACTAGTAACAGGTGACAGGACAAGAAGAAATGGCTTCAAGTTGTGTCAGGGGAGTTTTAGGTTGGACATAAAAAGAAACTTCTTCACTGAAAGGGTTCTCAGAGACTGGAACAGGCTGTTCAGGAAGGTGATTGAATCCACATCCCTTGAGGTGTTTCAAAGAGGCAGAGATGTAGAGCTGAGAGACATGGTTTAGCATCAGCCTTGGTAGAGCTGGTGGTGGTGGGACTGGATGACCTGGGAGGTCTTTTCAAACCAAACCAGCTCTGTGATTCTGTGAATCATCTCTACTCTCAGCAGCTTCAGAGAGAAGCCAAAAAGAGATCAAACCCATGTAGTTTGTATTTGTCTGTTCTGATGCTGATGGACAAAATGTTCTCCAAGTTATTTCCACCCTAAGTGGTGGTAAGGAAAGTTATTTCTCTGACCATCACATCTTTGAGAGTCACCAGAAAATGCCAAGAGCATCATTCTTGTGGTGCGGTCACCCTGGTGACATGCAGGAGCTCATCTCTTGCAGTGACAGCTCCTGGCTGGAGGGTGAGAAGAGCTGGAGGGGGTCCTGACCCCCCGAGGTGCAGCCCCAACCCTTCCTGTCTCAGCCCTTTTGTTCTGATCTGTGCTTCTCTGCTCCTGTGGGTTTCAGGCAGGATTGGGAATGGGAAAAAGGAGCTGGATAGCTGTGCAGGCAGGGAGGAGCAGAGTGATGCTCTGTTGTTGATTTATTATCTCTAAAACATCAAAGTGGCTCTGACCAAGGGTTTGCAGCATGGACTCAGGCTTCAGCTTGAAATGCCTTTTCTTTTTTTTCCAACATACTAAGATGAATGTCAATGTAAGGCCAGTGCCAGATGTTACTTAAAAACACTTGGGTTTGTTTTCTGGAGCCCAAGCCGTTGCTACTCCAGGTTTAAAAGTTGTTTTCCCTCGGTGTCTGTGTACATGAACACTGCAGTCATGTTCTGGGCCAGTCTCCTGATTCCCACAAGCTCAATTTCCTAATTAGAAGCTAATCTGCAAGTGCAAATGAAGGAGAAATATGAAGTCAGCTCAGCCTTAGCAGCTAGAGCAGCGCAGGGGTGAAAGGAAGCATGCAATGCTTTAAATGATGACAGAACAATGTCTCCAAGCAATTCTGAGCAACTCCTTTGCTCTGCAAGCACCCTTCTGAAACCTGGGCACTGTCTCTTCACCAGCATCACCAGAGGCCCTGCCTGCTCTCTTCTAAAGGCAAATTTCTCCTGCTGTCTGAAGCCACAGGTGGGTAAGGAGTTAATTTCTCCTTCATTTCAGGTCCTCCAATCCTAAATATAGATTTAATGCCCAGCTGAACCTCCAGATAAACTCCTGGCTGAAGTCAGTCTGAGTTTGGGCTGGGGAAGCACCTGAATCACACACAGAATGAAGGGGTTTGGAAGGGACCCTCAAAGGTCATCTTGTTCATCCCCCTGCAGCGAGCAGGGACATCAACTAGAGGGGTTGGAAGGGACCCTCAAAGGTCATCTTATTCATCCCCCTGCAGTGAGCAGGGACATCAACTAGAGGGGTTGGAAGGGACCCTCAAAGGTCATCTTGTTCATCCCCCTGCAGCGAGCAGGGACATCAACTAGATGGGTTGGAAGGGACCCTTGAAGGTCATCTTGTTCATCCCCCTGCAGTGAGATGGGTTGGAAGGGACCCTTGAAGGTCATCTTGTTCATCCCCCTGCAGTGAGCAGGGACATCTCTAAGTCGATTGGGCTGCCTAGGGCCACGTCAAGTCTGATCTGGAATGTCTCCAGGGCTGGAGCCTCAACCAGATCTCTGGGCAACCTGTTCTGGTGTCTCACAGCTCTCATTGTACTCTGAACATTGTGGAACATCTTGCAACACAAATGTTGCTGTGATGATGCTCTCGGGTGGTGACGTACCCATCCCTGAAACTTCTTCTGAAGCACTGAGACCTGTCATGGCTATGTTTACTCTTTTCATTACCCACTGATGTTGTCTCCAGAGCTGAAGCTTCCCACAGCGTGCACCTGCCTCAGCTCTTCCCATCTAGTGCAGAGCTGTCTGCAGCAGAGCCTGGTCACACTGACGCATGGGCTTGTTGCTGGAAGATGAAAAGAGCAGCATCTTTAGAAGTCCCTTATTAAATGCATAATCTTGTTGAGCAAACCCATCTTCCTTTCAGCTTGTTCAGTCTTTCAGCACACATTTGTTCACACTCCATCTACAAAGTGCTTCAACTCCTGCAATGTTTTGTCTGCTGTAGGTTGTATGTTCTTGGTTTGTGTGGCCCAGGAAAGTTGGAATGGGATTTCATGGGATGACAGAATGGTAGGGGTTGGAAGGGATCTTTGAAGGTTATTCAGTCTGACCTCCCTGCCAAAGAAGGGTCGTCTAGGGTAGGTCACACAGGAACATATCCATGTGAGTTTTGAAAGTCTCCAGAGAAGGAGACTCCCCAACCTCTCTGGGCAGCCTGTGCCAGGGCTATAGAAACCTCACAACCACAAAGGTTTTTCCTCATGTTGCGGTGGAACTTCCTGTGTTCCAGTTTGTGTCCTCTGCCCCTTGCCCTGTCACAGGACACCACTGAGAAGAGTCTGGGCTCTTCTCAACACCCACCCTGCAGATATTTATAGACATGCATAGTAACCCTCCTCAGGCTGCTCTTCTCCAGGCTCAACAGCCCCAGGGCTCTCAGCCTTTCCTCCACAGATGTTCCAGTCTCTTCATCAACCTTGTAGCCACTGTAGGACTCTCTCCAGTATATCCCTGTCCCTCTTGATCTGGGAAACCAAGATCTGGATGCTATACTCCAGATGCAGTCTCATGAGAGCAGAGGCCATAAAGTAAAGGCAGGCTGCTTCTCCAGGCACTTGTTGGTTTTCCTTCCCAGAGTAAATGGCCAGGACAAGAACCAACCAAAAAACAGGGTAAAGACTGGGAAACCTCTGTGCAGGACACAGCAGAAAGGAAGATGAAGCTGTAAAATCTGGGACTGTTCCTAGGTTTGCTCAGGCAGAGAATTGGCTCAATCATAATGTGAGCAGTGCTCAGACAATCTCCCCCAGTGGGTACGTGCAAGGTGAGGTCTCTGCACAAGGCAGGAATGTCCATGTGTCCCTAATGGAGCTGGGCACGGTGAGGGGCTGCCCTTTGCTCTCTGTGTGTGCTCTGTGGCGGCCAGGACATCGCCGCAACGTGCCAAGGTGCTGCTTGGACTCAGACATGAGATGGTCTGTACCTAAGGAAGCAGACTGCCAGGACAGACTGAGCACAGAAGGGAAAACCAGATGGTTCTGTGGCTGCCCAGCAAGAGAGGTGTGTGTAGGGAATCACAATAACCTGCTGAGCTGCAAGAACCAACCGATGCTTCCAGGGAGGGGGCAGCCTCAACCTCCCTGGCCAACCTGTTTCATCAGCTCACCACTCTCACTGTCAAGAATTTCTTCCCAATCCTCAGCCTAAATCTGCCCTCTTCCAGCTCAAAGCTGTTGCCCCTCATCCTATCACTACAACCCCTTGTAAAAACTCCTTCCTCAGCTTTCCCATAGGCTCCCTTTGTTCTTGACCCTCCTGTCTGTACTCCATAGCTAATTTTACCAGAGTTAAATGTGCCCTGCAGAAGAACTATTTCAGCTGCAGGGTGAAGTCTCCTCTTGCTTATCCTGTTGGGCTATTGCCTGTTGGCAGAAGATCCATCATAACTTCATCTCTTGGAAAAGATCTTGCAGAAGTAGGAGTTGTGCATCAAGCCAGGTTCAGGCTCCCCCAGTCACAGATGATTTGCTGACAGCATCTTGATTTGGCAAGGATGAATTTCAATTGTTGGAGCTCCTTAAAGAGAAAAACCAACCTGACACCCAGATCAAACATTGAGATCCTATCAGATATTCCCACCATAAATCAAGGTGGGTTAAGCTACTAATTATATGACCTGTTCTTTTCTCTTTTTCTTCTTGCCAGCACTAATTAATGCCTCTCTAAACCTTTGGAATTTGTACAATTTCATTTATATTTTAGCCAGGGAGGAGCCTTTACAACTATCCTCCTACTGTATTTGGGGGGGGGGGGGGGGGGGGGGAAGAACCCAAACAAAAAAACCAACCAAGCCATCCAAAAAGCAGAACAACCTCCTAGCAAAGGAAGTATTTGTGATGCATTTCTTCTGCAGGGAAGGGGCCATCTTGCCTTCAAACCACATCCAGAAGCCCCTCTCGCAGTGAATTGTGTACATTCTGTGCCTGAAGGGTTTTAGTGCAGCAGTGACCTTAGAGGGGGTGTCTGGAAGAGAAGGCCTTTGTGTTTGAATGGGTATCCTGACATGGAATGGAGAGGTTGCCATGGCAAATATGCTGCCTTTTTTTTTTTCTGCATTTTTGTTGTTGTTGTTGTTGTTTTCTTTTTCTCTCCTTTTTTTTTTTAATGTAACCAGAGAAAATAAGTGAACAAACCATGTAAGGCTGGCTCCTGAGCTACTGCTGCACACAGCAGTGCCTGCCCCTCTCTGCCAAGGAAAGCTTTCAGGATGTAAAGAGGTTGTAGGGATTAGGAAGAGAGGGAATAAGATCAAGCTAGAAAAGAGGAGGTTTAGACTGGGGATTAGGGAGAAATTATTTACATGAAGGTGGGGAGACACTGCAACAGGTTGCCCAGAGAAGTGGTGGAGTTGCTGTTCACATAGGGACTCAGGAAGCATGTGGACATGGCTCTTGGGGACATGGTTTGATGGTCGTGGTGGTAGTGTTGGGCTGAAGGTTAGACTCAATGATCTTAGAGGGCTTTTCCAAACCAAACAATTCCATGACTGGAGGTGAGGAGGAAATTGTTGAGCATGAGAGTGGTGAGACCCTAGAATGAGCTGCCCAGGGAGGTGGTTGAGGCCCCATCCCTGGAGGTGTTTAAGGCCAGGCTGGATGAGGCTGTGGGCAGCCTGCTCTAGGGTAGGGTGTCCCTGCCCATGGCAGGGGGTTAGAAGTGGCTGATCCTTATAGTCCCTTCCAACCCTGACTGATTCTATGATTTTCAGATTCTTGACTGTGAGGATGGTGAGACACTGGAAGACGTTGCCCAGGGAGGTTGTGGCTGCCCCCTCCCTGCAGGTGTTCAAGGACAGCTTGGATGGGGCCTTGAGCAAGGTGGTCTGTGGCAGGGGGTTGGAATTGGATGATCTTTAAGGCCCCTTCAAACCCATGATGCAACTGTTTATATTTAAACAAAGCCATTGGAATCCTCTTTGGCTTCCTTTGCCTTGCAGGTTCAGGATCATTCAGTCACAACACAAAGGACACAAACCCCAAAGAGCTTCTTGCATAGCTTCACAGAGTCTGAACAAGCTTTTGCACCAACAGCTCTTTTGTTCTGTTCTCCTTCTCCTCACAGCAGGAATAAACTCCCCTTTGCATATACAAACAGCCTGTGAGCACCTTAGGCCTGGCACCAGGATATGATTATAGAGACATCAATCTGCTCCAGCAGCAGTGAGTGGCTGTGCCAGCAATTCACACTGTGGTAGCTGAGCCCTCCCAGACTTGCCTGGAAATCTGACTTAACTCTTTGAACGCCCAGCTGAAAGCACCCTCACTTTTCTGATCTGAAATGTTGAGAGCCTTCACAGAACAGCAGCATGGTGGAGGAAGAAGGGACCTCTAGAGATCACTTAGGTTGGAGATTAAAACCATTTGTTTGCTGCAAGAATGGTCAGGCACTGGAACAGGCTGTCCAGGGAGGCTGTGGAGTTCACCATCCCTGGAGGTGTCCAAGAAATGTGTGGACATGGCACTCAGGAGCGTGTTTGATGGCCATGGTGGTCTTGTGTTGAAGGTTGGGCTCAATGATCTTAGGGGTCTTTTCCAACCCAAACAGTGCTATGATCCAGTCCAAGCCCCCTGCTAAAGCAGGGTCACCCACAACAGCTTGCCTCCCAGGATCACAATCTCCAGGTGGGTTTGGAATCTCTCCAGAGAAGGAAACTCCACCACCTCTCTAGGCAGCCTGTTTGACTTCATTTAAAATGTTCCAATCATAGAAACTGTCACCTTTTTTGTTCAGACTCCTGGTGGAAACTCAGTTTCTGACTCTGCCCTGACTCCTCACTATGTTGTACCTTTGAGGTGTAACTCTTGGATGAAGTTCCATACACAGGTGCTCAGGGTGTTACTGAAAGCAAAATGATTTCAGCCTGATCTTAGTGGCAAAGTGGTCTGAGACTCATCTCCACAAGGAGTAAAAAACATCACCATGCATTAAGCTGGGAAGATTTCAGTCTACAGTTGGTAAAGTGGAGAAAGTTTTGATAAGAATAGGAGCATTTTTTGGGGGTGGAAAGGTTGCACTTTTCCAAAACACCACCAGTGCCTCAGGAAATGCAGCTCCTGACAGTTGGCTTGCAGGGAGTAGTTTTGATCTGATCTTGGAGGGAATCAATTCCAGAAGAGGAGCCACAAGAAGAGGCTGCCCAAGGTCCTGGGGCAGAGCCACCAGCATTGGAGAGTCCCCAGTACTACAGTGAGGTAGAAGATCAGGTCCCCTGTGCCAGATGGGTCACTCTGGATGAGTGCATCACCTCCATCAGTTGTCAGCTGCAGTTCCCTGATGTACATGAATGTACAGATGTGTCTGTGTTGCTCAGGCTGCTTTTCAAGTTGCTCCTTCCCAAAGCAGTTTACAGACTTTCCAGAAGGTCACTTGGGCAATTAACAGTCCACAAAGTCATCCAGCAACTATTTAAACTCCCATCAATGAAATGACTGCAGGCCAACTGCTCCTCCCCACTGACCTTGTACTTTCACTTTAACTCTTTTCACTGCTCACTAAATGCTCCAGGAGCTGAGAAGGGTTCCGTGACCAGCAGGAACGACTGCTCCCACCTTCTGCAGCCACCTGCTGCCTGCTATTCTAGCAGTCACTTCCCTTTTTCATAGGACACTTGGTGTTGTGTCCCATGGTGCCTGTTGGGTGTCACTTCATTCTGCACATGGAACAAAGATGCTGAGGGGCCTGGAGCATCTCTGTGAGGAGGAAAGGATGAGAGCTCTGGGGCTGCTGAGCCTGCAGAAAAGCAGCCTGAGAGGGGATCTGCTCAATGCTCATCGAGAGCTGAAGGACCTCTGGAGGGCAAGAGGATGGGGCCAGTCCCTTGTCAGTGGTACCCAGGGACAGGATGAGGAGCAGTGGGCACTAACTGGAACCCAGGAGGTTTCATCAGAACAGGAGGAGGAAATTCCCTGGAGTAGGCTCCCCAGAGAGGTATTTGTAAACACTGAGCAGATCCCCTCTCAGGCTGCTCTTCTGCAGGCTCAGCAGCCCCAGGGCTCTCAGCCTTTCCTCCTTGCAGAGCTGCTCCAGGCTCCTCAGCATCTTTGCAGTCTCCACTGGACTCTCTCCAGCAGTTCCCTCTCTCTCTTGAACTGGGGAGCCCAGAACTGGACCAAATACTCCATCTGAGTTCAGCTTCCTTTACTTGACCTCATCCTTGTTGGCAAAGGGCCTGCTCCTGCAGACCTACACACAGGAGTTTTCTCTAGACAGAGGAGAAAGTCTGGATTATGGCAAATCCAGATCATAGAATCACAGACCTCTAAAATCTGAGTCCAGCCATCAACCCAGCACCACCATGGCCATCCGACCGTGCCCCCAAGTGCCTTGCCCAGATGCTTCTTGAACACCTGCAGTGATGGCAACTCCACCACCTCCCTGGGCAGCCTGTTCCAATGCCTGCTGAAGAAAGCCCTCATGTTCCCACCTTAACTCCTGAGGCTTCTTCCTGAAGGTGTCTCATCCTTTCCAAGCTCCTTATGCCTAGCCCAGGCAGGAGCAGAGGAGGTCTCAGCTGCCAGCGTGTGCCTGCAGATAAGGAGGTGTCATTAGCACAGCCCTCATCAGGCTGAGCTGTGGCGACCGCAGGATTAACAGGGCTCTGCCGAGCGCCACAGGGTTAAACAGCTAAAGGAGAGAGGGAGATAAGAGGAGGTAAAACATTTTCTTATCTTCTTTTTTAAGGCGGGAGAATTCATGTAGAAAAGACCCAAATAATCCCTCTTAATAGAGAATTGAGCTCCGTGATGGGTACAGAATGTTTTTCAAATGGTACCTAAGTTTGCTTGGAAAATAGGAAGTGCTCCTGGTGACACCCACAGGGCAGGAATTCATCCCTAGGGATGAAGTGACTTGCTCCTACCCCGTTTTTACACAGCAAAGCAGGCTGGAGGTGTGAACTGGTTGTTGTGGTTTGCTGGGGTGGGCAGGGATAGTAAATATTTACCAAACCCTCTGCTCAGCAAAGCCGGTAACAGACCAAGTGTTTGCACCTTCAACACCTTTTGTGGAGCTCCACAAGGACAGGCTGGTGGTGTGCTACAGAGAGAAATGTTCTCGTGCTTGGAAGGAGCCACTCTTGGGGCACCCATTGCTACCATGAGTGGTGGCTTGGGACAGGAGGGAGCAGGCAGCAGCGCAGAGATGCAGCATCAAAAGATGGAGCTTGGTGGTGGTGAGGAGCAAGGCAGGAGCTGGCAGCTCTGCTTTTGACGGTGCAAAGGGAAAGCTGAGCCCAGATGTGCTGGGTAGGGTGATCAGCCCAGAGGCTGAGCACTTCTGGGCTCTTCTGGAGCTTGGGATTTTCCAGAGCTTGGGCTACCCAGCAATTTTGGGCTCTTCTGGAGTTTGGGTCTTCTGAAGCTGGGGCATTTCAAGAGTCTAGGCCACTCCACAGGAGGATGGATGGATGGATGCCTAGCAGGGATGGAGGCCAAACAGCTGGGCAGAGAGACTGGAAATAATGGAATGGCTTGGTTTGGAAGACACCTTTAAAAATCATCTAGTTTCAACCCCCCTGCCATGGATGGGGACATCTACTGGGCCAGGTTGCTTAAAGTCCCATCTAGCCTAGCTTTGAGCAGTTCCAGGGATAGGGATGGACAGTTAGCAGGGAGGTGATACAGCAGGTCAAAAATGCTGCCTGAAGTACACAGACCAACTGGTACCAAAGCACCAAATGGTGCTTCTTCCAAACTGCTCTTTTAAATCCCCCTCCCTCCCCTTGAGTTGGTTAATCCCTCTGCAATCAGCTGCATGGTTTATTGTATCCTTATAGAAGGAGGTAAGGGTTTGCTCTCATCTCTCTTCTCGTCTTCATTTTGAAACAGAATTGGATATTTCTAAACCTATTTTCCCCCTTCTCTGAGTGATGCCAGCTTGGCATGAGGGCAGAGCTGTCCATGAGGTGCAGCAAGTCCTGGACAGAGTTGTCCCTGTGGTTAAAAAGAAGGTGGTAGAAAAAGAGAGGAGAGCTGCACGAGCTTCTCTCTTACCTTACTTAAACTTCTCACTAACAGAACCTCATCAGATGCAAGCGATGGAAGGTGACATCAGCTCTGAGCTGAGTGCCAAAATCTCTCCGTGCAGTTTATAGAAGCCATGACAGATCTTTAAAACAAATGGCCTCTTTTTTTTCCTTTCTTTTTTATGACTTTTCAGTGCTGGCAGTTTAAAGAATCTGAAAATTGAATCCATCCATCTGGCCCTGAGAAAACAAACAACATATTTGTCTATGTGCTCTCTTTTCACTCTGATTAAAGGTCATAGAATCACAGAATGGTTTGGGTTGGAAGTGACCTTGAAGATCATACAGTTCCTGCCATGAGCAGGGGCATCTTCCACCAGACCAGGTTGCTCAAGGCTTCATCCAACCTGGCACTGAACGTTCACAGCCTCCCTGGGTAACCTGTTGCAGTGTCTCACCAGCCTCACTGGAAAGAATTTCTTCCTAATCTCCAGTCTAAATCTCCCCTCTTTCAGCTCAAAGCCATTTAAAGATCCTAAAGGCAACTAAGAAAGTGTGAGATGATGGGGAAAAGAAGATGGAAATCACTTTCCCTCAGCCTATTAGCTTGGTCATGGTCTAGCAAGATGATCTGTATTATCTACCTGCATTTCTCCTGTAGATTTGAGCAGTTGAAAAACTAGAGAACATCTGGAAAATGCAGTTGGCAAAAACAACCTGAAGTAGTCTGAAAATGCAGGGCTTGGGCTTGTTCTCTCACGTGCAGGCTGACATCCTTGCCGTCAAGACACCGCAGTCATAGGAGGCTCCAGGGCTTTACCCATGGATGAATCTAACCACATCCCCACCTCACTGCAAACCCCTTTCAGGGAGTTGTAGAGAGCAATGAGCTCCTCTCCTCCAGGATAAACAACCCCAGGTCCCTCAGCTGCTCCTCAGCTGACCTGTTTCCCAGACCCTTCATGCAGTGATTAACCCTCTGCAAGGATCTGGACAGATTTTCTCACTTTGCCTTTTACAGGTCACCAAGTTGCTTTACTGACCATCTCAGCAACATGTAGCTCCTCATGCACTGGTTTGAAGGTTTAACATCCTCTCATGTTGAAGGATAACCCTGACATTGCTTCCCTCCACAGAAGGTATTTGTCCTTCCAGAGAAGGAAATCACATCATTTGGCTACTGACAGAGTTCTAGGGAAGCAGGAGGAAATTCAGGCTGTCAAATTCTCTGTCTGTTTAGATCAGTTGGGGACTGAGCACTCTTCATCTCCCAAAGTAAGGAACAGCTGTGAAGTGTTAATCTTTATCAGAACAGCCAAAAGCACATGGGGCAAATTATGGTCATTAAGTTCCCTCCCCCTATTTATAACCCCAGTCACACAATCCAGAAGGAAAATCGTTCTCTGTTTCAGCCACATCTGCTGTTCGTTTTCAGAAGCTTCCTTTAAATCTGATTAGAACTTCTCATCTAAAACCAACAGCTTCTGAACCCCAGGCTCAAACAGATCAGGTTAGCTGAGTAATTCACCTTGTATTTTGATTTTTCTCTCCCTAATTGAATTTGTTCATTGATTGGTGTTAGCATTCTCCTGACCACTTATGATGAACTCTAGAAAATGCCAAGTGCACGGTGAAGACACCAACAGCAAATTGCTTTTCTGCTCTAATGCAGCCCAGGTACTAGGAAGAAATTCCTCAGAGTGAGGGTGGTGAGGCACTGGAGCAGGTTGCCCCCAGAGGTGGTGGATGCCCCCTCCCTAGAGGTGTTTAAGGACAGTTTGGATGAAGCCTTGAGCAACCTGGGCTAGTGGGAGGTGTTCCTGCCCATGGCAGAGGAACTGGGACTAGATAATCTTTAAAGTCCACTCCAATCCAAACTGTTCTATGAATCTGTGGATCACTCTAGCCTAGCCATGTTGCCATGTGTCCACTCCAGCTCTCCCTCACCCTCCAGCTCTGTTTCTTGATGACAGACTGGCAGTGTTGTCTGAAACGCTGACTTCTGAGGGCTGGCCTGCATGAGTGTCAGGAATTTGGAGGGCACATCTCCCTTCAGCAGTGGCAGCACAGGTGAAAAGGTCAGTATAAGGCATTTGCTCCATCTCAAGAACATCCCCATTTGCTGCTGTTGCCTCAGGGTCGTGGAGCAGCTTCACAGCATCTTGAAGATGCTCTGCTCCAGGCTGCTGCGGTTTCCTGTTGCTTTGTCAGTTATTTAGAAAGGTCTCTCATCAAAACTGGGTTATTTTTGTTGGCAGATGATGAGATGCCTCCTCCAACACCCCACATGCTGGAGGGAACCTGCTGCCAATGACACAGGGGCTATGTGTCCCTCTGTGCACAGCAGAGTGGCTTCTCACCCTGCTGGGATTAGAGCCAGGGCAAAAATAACCCTCTGGAGTTTCGCTTTCGTTCTGGGTGGTGAGAGGTCTAGATGCTCTCAGATAGAGCTTTGTAGAAGAGCCTTCATAAAGCCACCCAAACCCCAGGCATGGGCTGAGTTAGAGCTTCAGAGCCCGAGCCCAAGGCAGGGCTGCAGCGGAGGCGGGTGGGAGGCAGAAAGCCCCAAGCCCCAGCCAGCTCTGAGTCAGGCTGATCACAGCAGTGATGGCATCTGCTGTCATCCGGCCTCTCATCTTCTCGTCTCTTTATCTCAGCTCTTTGAGGTCTACAGGCACAATAGCACTTTGGCAAGGAAGATCTGTCATGCCTGGCATTGTTTTTCCCTTGTGCAACTGTTTCAAGTGCTGTGCCTTGCTGCACAGTGGTGGGAGAAGTCAGATGGTGACCTTCTGTAGCACAGAAGAGTTTCTCGGTGTTCATGCACCACGTGGACATAGAGCTTCAGGACATGGTCTAATGGCCATGGTGGTGTAAGATGGATGGTTGGACTTGAGCACCTTAGAGGTCTCTTCCAACCAAAACAACTTGATGACTCCTGTAGTTTCTGCACAAGCCTGTACGTAAGTCACTGCTCATAACCTGCTCTTTCCTTCCTCTTTGGTGACTGAAACTTACTCTAAAATCAGTATTTAAGTTATAAAAACATGTTTCTCTACCCTTGACTTTCTGGTGAGGCTACATATTGAATCTTGGCTTCAATTTTGGGCCTCTCGCTCCAAAAATGGCATTGAAGGGCTGGAGCAGATCCAGGGAAAGGCAACAAAGCTGGTGAAGGGTCTGGAGAACAGGGCTGGTGAGGAGCAGCTGAAGGAAATGGGGTTGCTACTCATGGAGAAGAGAAGGCTGGGAGGAGACTTCATTGCTCTCTACAGCTCCCTGAAAGGAGGTTGGAGCCAGGTGGGGGTTGGTCTCTTCTCCCCAATATCAGGTGATGGAAGGAGAGGAAATGTCCTGAAACTGTGCTGGAGAGGCTTAGGTTGCACAGGAGGCTCATTTCCATTGCTACAAGCGTGGTCAGGCACTGGATAGCTTGCTGAAGAAGCTGGTGGAGTCCCCATGCCTGGAGGTGTTCAAGAATGGTGTGGACATGGCACTGGGGGACATGGTTTAGTGGCCATATGGGTCCTGGGTTGATGGCTGGACTGGATGACCTTAGAGAGCTTTTCCAACCCGAACAGTTCTATGACTCTGTGGATCACAAAGAGCTTCATAATTACAAGCAGCATTTATTGGCTAACTAATAAACATTTCTCTAGTTCCATCCTTCTGTGGATCACAAATTGCTTCACAACTGAAAACTGTTCAAAATCTGTTATCTCTGTGATGCAATGCAAGCCCTGTGGAAGGGACAGCTGAGGCACTGAGCCCTTCTGTCTTAATCATTTGGTATATTCCATTTTGAAACTGAAAGAATCATAGAATGGCTTTGGTTGGGAGTGACCTTAAAAATCATTGAGTCCAACCATGAAGCAGCATGGCCAAAGAAGTCTCTCAGGGATGTGGCCAATCCAGTGATTCTTGGGTTGTGGATCTGAAGTGACAAGACAAGGGGTGATGGTTTGAACTAAAAGAGGGAGGCTCAGACTGGAGGGAAGGGGAGAGTTTTTCTTTTACATTGAGAGCAGTGAGAGCCTGATTCAGGGTGCCCAAAGAGGTGGGAGCTGCCCCATCCCTGGAACCACCCCAGGTCAGGTTGCTTGGGACTCTGAGCTCCAGTTGCAGATGATGCAGCTTGGTGACTTTTATGAGTCCTTTCCAACCCAAACAACCCTCTGATTCTATGATGACAACCCTCAGCTCCTCTTTAGCTATGGAAAGCCCCATAAATCATCCCACTTGCAACCCTTCTACCACTGCATGAACTCTGTTGTGACAGTTTGGGTGTGCCTGGCTGTTACCTGCGCATCAGTGAGCAGTACCATGCATCTGAAAACAAACAACAGAAAACCTGAGAACATGTATTTGGTGGGAGAAACATTTCATTTCAGAAAGCTCTGCACTGCTGGGGAGAACCCAGGCCTACAACCTGATTAGTGTTTGCAGCCCAATTAACCTCCCCAGCGCACTCTGCCGTAGGAGTTCGCAAATCCAAGGGTTTCAGTCCTGCCAGTCTGTGCTTGGGCACAACATCCAATTCTTCCTCATTAGCCAGGAGCTGAGAATTGCTGTCCTGTGTCTGCAGGGGTATGTCAGGCTCGTGTTCATCCCAGCATGAATCTGGTGATCTCCTCCAAGCTGTGCTGGCTTCGTGCTGACACTTTGCTGCTGCCTTAATAAAAGGTCAGAGTCATTCCTCTGCTTTCTATTTCTTGCTGCTTCATCGAAGACCAACTGAGCTGTCAGGGGAAGTGAGATGATTCGTTAAAGGGTCAGAAAGAAGTTAAAATATGGAAGAAAAAGGTAGGAAGAGACAGATGATTTCACAGCAAAAGGAGATTTTTTTTGAGTGGAGTCCTACTGTGCCATTCCAAATACAAAAGCCCTGGGAAAAAGGAGGAGGTGGCTTAAGAGGATGAAGTTGGCTACTGAAAATAAATAACTCTAAGTAGTAGCATGAGGGGCAATGGTTTGAAATGAGAGAAGAGAAGATTTAGATGGCATGTTAGGAACAAGTTCTTTAGCATGAGCGTGCTGAAGCACTGCAACAGGTTGACTAGGAAGGTAGTTGAGGCCCCATTCCTGGAGGTACTCAAGGTCAGGCTGGACAAGGCTCTGAGCAGTCTGATCTAGTGGAGGATGTCCCTGCTGACTGCAGAGGGGTTGTACTGGATGCCCTTTGGAGGTCACTTCCAACTCAACTCATTCTATGATTCTGTAAACTCAGAATTTGACTGTAAGGAGCTGCAGAAGCATCTCATCATCCTGAATGACCAGGGGGTAAGATGTCAGGCTGGATATGTTGGCAGTAAATTCCAACACACACAAGGAAAAGCAGCACACACAGATAAAACCCATCTGAAGTCATGCAATGAGAAGCTGTCACTTGGGTTTTACCACCAAGGAAAGGGTTACTGGAGAGATGTACCTGAAATCATTACTGGCTGTCAGAAAAAAGATCAAGTGGAATGATGAGGGAAGGAAGAGAGAACAAACCAAAGCACATTCTTGTGTCCCCCTGTCTTGTGCACTGGGTGCACCACTGGTTGCCCATCTCAGCAGGTCTAGTCTAGAACTAAAGTAAGACAGAGAAAAGTTCCATCACTACTCTGGGCAGCCTGGGCCAGGCCTGGACAACCACCTCTGAGGTAGGAATTGCTCCCAGTCTCCAACCTAAACCTCCCATGGTGCAACTTGAGGCTGTTTCTTTTTGTCCTATCACTTGTTTCTTGGGAGAAGAGACCAACCCCCACCTGGCTCCAACCTCCTTTCAGGGAGTTGTAGCAAGCCAGAAGGTCTCCCCTCAGGCTCCTCTTCTCCAGACTAAACAACTCCAGGTCCCTCAGCTGCTCCTCTCCAGACCCCTGACCAACTTTGTTGCCCTCCTCTGGAACCCCTCTTTGTGTCATGTGGGACCACAAGCAAGCAGAGGGGTGCAAACCCTTGTCCACAGCCCCTGCTGTGCCACACAGGGATAGAACTCTTCCATGCAGTCGTCGCTTCTGTAAGCCCAAGGAGCCTGCCCAACCTTTCCACACTGATCATGCCACCTAGCTCAGGCTGCCTCAGAGCCTGTGTGTCACTGGCTACTGATGTTACAAGGCATTGTGTTGCAGGAAAAAACGCTGGGGAATCAAAGGTGGTTCTCTGCTCACAGGCATCCTGCCGTCAGCTAAAGCTTTCTTTTCTTCCTAGAGAGGTCTTGATGCATTAACCAAAAGTTTCCTCTTCCTTGCATGTTGTTGCCAGATGTTTCTGCAAAACATAAACCCAACAAAGTTATTTGTGTGTACTTACACATGACTTCACCCCAATGCCTGTCTCAAAATGCTCCTCCTCATTCTCTATTAGCTCAGTTAATTCTCCCCATTTCCATTGTCTGTTTGCCACAGCACTGCAGAACCTCAGCCATTTGTTACAAATCTACTTCCTGGCATTCAGAACAGCTCAAGAGGACCATAACCTCCTCAGACTAATTTCCAGTTGGTGATTTCTTTTTTACACAAACCAGCTGCAGAAGAAAGCAGCCCTTAATGTTTTGTCAATGCAGACCCAGAGTGAGGGGATTCAGCACTCACAGTTGCTCTGATGGCTTCAATAAACACCAAGAGTCAAACTCTCTGCTGATGGAACTCAGAGGACTTGATAGAACATTATGCCAGAAAGATTTAACCCCATGTGGGGCTTTATCAGCTGGATAAAGGCTTCAGGTTTTGTCAGTTAGTGATGAAATTTGGAGGTGTGATTTCTTCAGGAGTTTGCCATGAGTTTTCTTTCACCATTCCTTGCACAGCTTCCCTCTGTACTCTGCTCTCTTTTAAGATGTTTAGAGGAGACTTCATTGCTCTACAACTCCCTGAAAGGAGGTTGCAGTGAGGCAGGGGTTGGTCTCTTCTCCCTACAATCAGGTGATGGAAGGAGAGGAAATGGTTTGAACTTATACCAGGGAAGGTTTAGGCTGGACATGAGGAACAATTTCTTTGCTGCAAGAGTGGTCAGGCATTAGAACAGGCTGTGACCCCACCACAGGAGATGGAGGAATCATCATTACTGCAGGTGTTTGAGAACTATGTGGACATGGCACTTTGGGACATGGTTTAATGGCCATGGTGGAGTTGGGTTGACAGTTGGCCTCAATGATCTTGGAGGTCTTTTCCAATCCAAACAACTCTATCATTCTATTCAGACATAAGCCTGAGAAGGGTGAACAGATTTCACCTGCCTTGGTTATGGTTCTTCACACTGAATGCTTGGTGCCACTGGATTGCAATCAGCAATACCCTGCAGTGCTTTACAGTTCTCTCCTCATTAGCAGGTTCATAAGTTTTCTACCCTTAACCACAGCTCCCAGTAGGTAACACATACCTCAAGAATCTAGCAGAGCTCAGTGCTTCAGAACATCCACTCGAGAGGCAGTGAAGGTGGAAGGCGACCATGAAGGTGGGCAAAGAGGATGGTGGACTCCAGCTCTGGGAGAGGAAGGAAGAAAGACTCCAGAGAGGCTGTGCTCTGTTCTACATGAAGAATGGAAACCCTAGGAGAGAAAGGGAAGAAATAAAGAGACCTAAGATGAAGCAGATCAATACATATAAGAAGGAAGGACCTAGAAGAGCAACATCGTTGAAGAATTAGAAGAGCTGTTGAAGTAGAAGTGAAGGATCTGATGGGAAATCAAAAGTACAAAACATATCACAACAGGCCAAGGTCTAGTGCAGGAAATAAAGGCAGGGGGGAAAAAAACATGGAGAAAGAAGGAAAAATACAATTACCTTAAAGAGGCTGCAGGAAGGCTTGGCATGAACTCTGTGTCTCTATCTGTGGCGTACCAAAGTTAGTAGCAAAATCATGCTTAGATTGAGTCTGGGCACAGGAGTCCTCTCCAACAAGTTCATTTGTGGCCATGAAGATCACAGAACCATCAAATGCTTTAGGAGGCAAGTGACCTTTACAGGTCACCCAGTCCAACTCCTCTGTGCTCAGCAGGGACATCTGCAATGAGAGCAGGTTGCTCGACACACCAAACAAGCTGACCTGCGATGGTTCCATCTCCCACCTCTCTGGGCAACCTGGGCCAGGCTCTCGCTACTCTACGCTGAACATTCCTCCTCTCTCTCCAGTCTGAGTCTCTCTCTTTTAGTTCAAACCATCACCCCTTGTCCTGTCACAACAGACCATTCTCAAAGGTCTGACCCCAGGTTTGCATTGGCCCCTTGCAGTCCTGAGGAGCTGCAATAAGGATGCTGCTCATCACACACTGGTAGGGATGTGTGCTCCTGAGCTGGTGGAAACAGCAGCTGGGGAACGTTGTTTTTGCCTTCTGGTACAGCTGGAAAACTATTGACAGGCTGGAGTCACTGGCTGAATGACTCTGTATCTTTAAGAATTCAACAGAATTTCTTATAAGCTGATAGGAAGCAAAAGTGACCTCCTTGAAAGAAACCCAAGATCTTAGAAGATTTGTGTTTGTGAAGAGCATAAGACACTGAGCATTTTTGTGTCTGTTTGTGGAGAGACAAGAGACTGCAAAGAAAGGAAGAGCTCTCCCTGTAGAACTGCAGCTTCACAAGAGCTGGCTTTGATGCACAGTTCCAGAATTAGCATTTCAGAGGAGAAAGCAACACAACCCTTCTTTTTGGAAGCACTTGCAAGCAGGCTTAAGGACTTTATGATTCCTTACTTGTGGACTCCACATAGGATTTACTTCAAAAGTGAAAATTATTTGTTCTCATTCTAGACTTGATGGAACAGGTCCAGAAGAGGCCACAAAGATGATCAGGAAGCTGGAGCACCTCTCCTAGGAGGTCAGGCTGAGGGAGCTGGGGCTGTTGAGCACGGAGAACAGAAGACTTCAGGGACACCTAATAGCAGCCTTCCAGTATCTAAAGCAGGCTATAAGAAGGCTGCAGAGGGACTGTTTACAAATACCTGCAGTGATAGGACAAGGGGCAAGGGTTTGAAAGGAGACAAGAGCAGATTTAGATGGGATGCTAGGAACAAGTTCTTTACCATGAGAGTGCTGGAACACTGCAACAGGTTTCACAGGGAGGTAGCTGAGGTCCCATCCTTGGAGATACTCAAGATCAGGCTGGATAAGGCTCTGAGCAGCCTGATCTAGGGGAGGATGTCCCTGCTGACTGCAGAGGGGTTGGACTAAGTGACCTTCCAATCCAAACCATTCTGTGATTCTATCTTCCAATTCCTGCTATTTCTGCAAATCTTTATGTAGCAAGATTTCATTTCATGGAGCTGACCTTTGGCCACTGGTGCTGCCCTGGCCTTGCTTTGAGTTGCTTCTTTTTATTCCCTGTTGTCTTGCTGTGTAGCTCTTCAGTATCTCTTGCTTTGGTTTTTCCCCCTTAGCTTATCTCAATTAACTGCTTCAGAGATCAAAGACATCATTTGTGCCCCTTTCAGCACTTGGAGTGAAATGCTGGTAGATCAGTCCCTTAGCCTGCAAACTTCTCTTGTTCTACCAAGGTAAAGTAGATCCAACCAATTGAACCTGCTCTCCTGCCACCATTTCACACGCTGCTCTCTGGAAGGTTACAGAGAAACTTGTTGCTTCTCTGTTGTGCTTCATCTGGATAAACTTCAATCATTTTTTTTCCCTAGCCTGCTTCTAGCACTTAAAAAGGATTTAGTGCAGCTCCACAGTGGCCTAGATACGTTTGCCAGCAGGGACCCATGTGTCAGTTCCACTCTTCCTGGGCCTGTCAGCAGTTCATAACCAAAGACATCTCTCCATAATTTTACAGCCAGTCGTTTCCCTCAGTCTAGAGGGGGTTAATTTCTCCCCCCAGCATGACTCCAGATCGTTTTTATACCTCCATGCTTCCCAGGGATTACGTTATCCATGCTCACTTCAAAGTCATGCCTGGCACAATCTGCTTATCTTCAGGTCCTCTGTATTGTCCATGCTAAGCCTAGGCAGACAGATTTATGCCTGCATCTGGCAGCCACGAGAGCTCCCTTTGGTGCTTCAGATGTTTCTCGCTTGGTTTGGAAAGCTGCACACAAATCTGCAGTTGGGTCTTGGCTCCCATGCTTCTCTCTGAGAGTCAGAATTGTATCTCTGGCATTTAGAGTTAGTGATAGAGTCACCATCCCTGGAAGGTGTTAAAGAAATGTCTGGACATGGCACTTGTGGACAGGGTTTAATGGCCATGGTGGTGCTGGGCTGATAGTTGGACTCAATCTTAAGGGTCTCTTCCAACCGAAACAGTTCTGTGATTCAATCTGTTTTAAAGTCTGTACTTAGGGGTTGTTCAGGCTGAGGGTCGTTATCTCTGCAGTATCACCAGGTTGTGGCACAGGGTTGTGTAGTCATCTACATATTTTTAAACCCATGCTGTGAGAATTCATCCCATTCTTCTCCTCCTGCGGCTCCACAGATCTGCTGGGCAAGCTGCACACCTCCCAGACCTGCAGGCCAGATTGCTCGAGTTCTCCTTCAACACTGAGCATTGATCTGCAGCCAAAAGTTCCATCACCAATACAGTGCAGCAGCTGGAACTCCCTCTGTAGCTGAAACTGTCTGTCAGGCCTTCTCTTGGCCATGGGTCTTTTTCAGGAGGTCTATCAGTCCTTCCTCAAATTCTCCCCCTTATGGACAGATACCTTGCATTATTTACACAGAGTATTCACACATTCAGGTGTTCAAGAAATGTGTGGACTGTAGCACTTCGGGAGATGGTTTGGTGGCCATGGTGGTCTTAGGTTGAAAGTTGGATGTGCAGGCTGTGAAGTTGTTGCAGTCACAGAGGGCTCAAAGGCTTTACCCATGGCTGTATCTAAGGGTGTCATCAGGGGCTTTTTCAGGAGAGGAGAAGAATTATCCCTAGTATCAGGTGATAGAACAAGAGAAAATGGCTTGAAATTGTGCCAAGGGCTGGAACTCGATGATCTTCAAAGTTCCTTCCAACCCAAACGATGCTATGGTTCAAGATGAACCACCACAAGCTGCAGAAAGAATTTTCTTCATAGCTGTTCTTCTGGGGACTAGCAAAGTTCCTGTGGTAAGAGACCAAGCAGCTGTGCTCATGGGGGGTGAGCTCTGCTTTCTGATCAGCCTCGAGATATCTTGATATCAGGGTTGGGAAAATTGTTACCAGAGGATATTGATGACACTATCACAACAGTGCATGAACCTCTAAACCCATCAATGCCTTCATCTCATCTGACTGTAAGCAGTTGTGTGTTTTAAATGTGGATCTAAAATAACCCTCAAGAAACAGAAAGGTCACAATTGCTAATTAAAATATTTAGGAGTTGATCACAGAACCAAAGAAAAGAATCTTAGAATTGTTTGGGTTGGAAAAGACCTCTAAGATCACAGAGTCCAACCAGACTCTAACTCCATCAAGGCTGGTGATAACCCATGTCCCTCAGCACCACACCTCTGCCTCTCTGAAACACCTCCCTAGGCAGCCTGTTCCAGTCTTTGAGAACCCTTTCAATGAAGAAGTTTGTTCTAATATCTAACCTAAACCTCCCCTGGTGCAACTTCTTCCCTGAAAGAGTTGTCAAGCCCCAGAACAAGCTGCCCAGGACTATGGTGGAGTCTTCACTCTGGAAGGGATTTAAAAGATGTGTACATGTGATGCTAAGGGATTCAGCAGCAGACTTGGCAGTGCTGGGCTGATGGTTGGACTGGAGGATCTGGAAGGACTTTTCTAGCTTAAATGATTCTATGACTCCTGCTATGCTTAGCCACAAGTGAAAAATGTCCTTCAGAAGAGTAAGAATATGAATGGCTCTGCCCTGGCCAGAGCCCACTTCTGCACATACTGTCCTGCCCCAGGAAGAATGGCTTGGGTTGTAAGGCATCTTAAAACCATCTAGTTCTAACCCCCCTACAATAGGCAGAGATGCCCTACATTAGACCAAGCTGTTCCAGACCTCATCCAACCTGGCCTTGAGCACCACCAGAGGTGGCATCCACAACCTCTCTGAGCAACCCATTCCAGTGTCTCACCACCCTTACTGTAAAGAATTTCTTCCTCATCTCCATTTTTTCTTCCTAATATTCCCAGGATGGGAGCTCAGAACTCTGCACTGCTGTGTGGTGTCTCTGGCTTCTGCTGGTGAATAAATCCTGCAGTGCAGTCTAAACTGGGGTCTTTTTGGATTGAAGATGATACGAAGCTATGGAGTTATTCATTAGGGGAGAAATGTCCTCCCTGCTACCGTGTGAAAGCAGCTGTAATTAACCATCTGAGTATGTGTTTATAAACAGATGTTCTCATCTAAATGTCTTAGAAATAAACAGCTTTCGTAGATGAGTTCTCTCAAACTGCACAAGCTTGGAGAAAGTAGCATTTCGTGGTGTCACAGCAGGCTAATGTTCCCCGTGTATATAACCACAGATTTAGAGTTCACCCAGCCTCAGAGAAAGGAAGGTCCCCAAAAGCAAGACAGTGTCCACAGTAGAATATTCACAGAGCAATAACGTGAAGCAAATTTTCCAGGTTTGGTCTCAGAAGCACTAAAGACTGCTTTGGTTGAAAAAGACCTCTAAGATCATCCAGACCAACCATTGACCTGACACCACTCTGGTCATTAAACCGTCTCCCCAAGTGCCATGTCCACACATTTCTTGAACACCTCCAGGGATCGTGATGCCACCACCTCCCTGGGAAACCTGTTCCTATGTCTCAACCCCCTAAAGAATTTCTTCCTCATCTCCACTCTGAATCTCCACTCTTCCAGCTCAAAGCTCACTGACCTTTACCCTATCACTACAAGCTCTTGCAAAAAGTCCCTCCTCAGCTCTCCTGTAGCCCCTTCAGGTCCTGGAAGGCTCCTCTAAGGTCTTCCAGGCTGAACAGCCCAAACTCTCCCAGCCTGCCCCCATAAGGGAGGTGCTCCAGTCCTCTGGAGTGGCCTCCTCTGGACCTGCTTCAGCAGTTCCATACCCTTCTTGTGCTGGGGGCACTAGAAGCAGACCACCTGCTGTTCTTTTTCCCTTGCATGGGATGAAGGGTTTCCTCTTAGCTGTAAATTGATTGCATCGCTCGAGAAGCATCAGAAGGCAGTCTGAAGAGCTAGCATAAAGCTATCCTTCAAAAGCCCACTAGATTAAGGGAGACTGCAAAGGAATACCAAGAAATTCAGAACCATTTTTCATCGTTTGTGGAACATCAATGAACATTAAGCTAACGTCGTGTGCGTTTCTTTTGCATTTTTAAAGGCAAATCAATATCTCCCAAAAGTCAATGTGGCATGTAAAAACCCTCTAACTTCAAATGAAACGGGGGCAGATTAATTGGGCTTTAAAGGCTGAGCTGTTACTCAGCCTTTCCTCCTGGAAGAATCCCCAAACCTGCCTTTGAAGTGTTGGAAAGAGTATCTCACATGGATGTAACCTGGACTGGGGAAAGAGATGTATGAGGTGCCATGACAGCCAAATCTTGATGCTGCTCCTCAGCACAGTTCCAGCGTGGGTCTTGACTGCCTGTTATCTCCAAATTCACTTAACTGTCCCTAATCTGGATGAGGAGTTGTTCCCTACAACTCCCTGAAAGGAGAGCTGGAGTCAGGTGAGGGTGGCAATAGAATGGAGGAAATGGCCTGAAATGGGATTGTTTAGCCTGGAGAAGAGGAGGCTCAGGGGTGACCTTATTGCTGTCTACAACTACCTGAGGGGTGGTTGTGGCCAGGAGGAGGTTGCTCTCTTCTCTCAGGTGGCCAGCACCAGAACGAGAGGACACAGCCTCAAGCTACACCAGGGGAAATTTAGGCTGGAGGTGAGGAGAAAGTTCTTCACTGAGAGAGTCATTGGACACTGGAATGGGCTGCCCGGGGAGGTGGTGGAGTCGCCGTCCCTGGAGCTGTTCAAGGCAAGGTTGGACGTGGCACTTGGTGCCATGGTCTAGCCTTGAGCTCTGTGGTAAAGGGTTGGACTTGATGATCTGTGAGGTCTCTTCCAACCTTGGTAATACTGTGAGAAATTGTGCCAGGGGAGGCTCAGGTTGGACATGAGGAACAGTTTGTTTGCTGCAAGAGTGGTCAGGCGCTGGAATAGGCTGCCTGGAATAGGCTGGTGGAGTCACCATCCCTGCGGGTGCCAAAGGAATGTGTAGGCATGGCGCTTCAGGACATAGTTTAATGGTCACTGCAGTGAGAGGTTGGGCTGGATGATCTTAGAGGTGTTTTCCAACCAAAACAGTTCTGTGATTCAGAATCGCCTCTTCTCTTCCTTCCGCCTCTTGGATTTATGCCAGTTCCAAGGAAAACCAAACCCAAGAAGTTCTACACTGAAAGGGCCACCTCCTTTCCCCCTTCCACTTCTTTAAGGCAGAAAAACTTTCTCCTTTGCTGTTTTACTCCAGAGGTATTTTTCAATTCCCTGTTTGCTTCCGTACTGACAATTTCTGGTCTTTTCTTGCCCAGAAACGTGCCACACAGGAGCAGCTGGTGAAGCTGGGCTGTGCCAGCAGCAGGCAAACTCAGCCTGCCGGGGATGTCCCACAACCTGCTTTTCCTTGAGGCTGGACTAGATGACATTCAGAGGTCCCTTCCAACCCAGACCACGGTATGATTCTATGGCTCTGCCATGCCTCTGAACACAGCTGCAGACCAGTGCACTACCCACTCGCTTTTTAGTTTAAAAAATGCCCCAATCTGTTAACTTCTCAGTGAGAGACTACTGTAATTTTATGGAGTTCACTCATGTTTCTTCTCAATGAAAACATCCACCCCTTGAGCACTTGCCAGAGCACAACCCTGTCTCTCTTCCTGCTCCTTTAGTATTTCTTCTCATTTCCTCAGCTACCTTGAGGGGAGTTTTGGGGCGGTTTTTTTCACGAGTTTGCCCCCAAACCACCCATCCCAGCTTCCACCCTTCTCTAGAGCTGCCCTCCCGAGCCCCAGGGCAGCTTTCCCATGGCTCTTTGCCTCTCTCCAGCGCAGGGCTCCCCTCGGGGGAGCGGCTTTCTCCATGAAGCCCACCCCGGGGCGAAGCGGCAAGGGGCTAAGTTTGCGATGGCCGGGCCGGGGGCAAGACCCCCGGGTGGAAGTGACTGACGGCGAGGGCAAGCCCTCCTCCGGCTCAGCGCTGCCCCCCTGGGTAGGAAGCTGAGAAAGTGAGAGAGGAAAGAAGCGGAGCGATCTCCGCGGTCACCCAGGGCTGGCGTCCGCCGGCAGCAGAGCGGAGACAGCGGGGAGGGAGAGCCGCGGCCGCCCTGGCGAGGAGGCGAGAAGCGGCGCGTCCGGTGGCCCCTCGCCGCCCCACGGCCGCTTGCAGTTGCCCGCTTCAGCCAACAGGTTGCACCGTTACCCCTCGCTCGGGCGCCGGCGGCCGCTGCCCCGCGGTGCTGGGCGAGGAGGTGCGAGCGCCGGCGGCTCGCGCCGCGCTGAGCCGTGCCCAGCCGTGCCGGGGCGAAGTGTGCCTGGGCAGCGGGAGCGGGCGGGCAGCGGCTGCCGTCGCTCGCGGTGCCGCCGCTGTCTCCACTCCCTCTCCACGTCGAGGAGGCGGGAGGAGGGAGGGAGAGAGGGAGGGGGCAGGGGAGGAGGAGGCGGCCGCCGCCGTCCTCCATTTTGTGGTGGGGAGCGAGCACTGCCGCGCGCGGCGCTGCCCAGCGGAGGGACGGGACGGGGAGGCGCAGAGGGAAGGCAGGAGGAGGAGAAGAAGAGGGAGGGGGGGCGAAGTCCGCGGAGCCAATTAGCGCTAATTAACTGAGGGGGCGCCGCGGCGGTGACGGGCGGAGAGTAGGTTAGGGTCTCGGTCCGGCGGCAGGAGGAGGAGCGTGGGGAACGGTGCTGGCTGCCGCCGCGGCCCCCGGAGGGGCGGCTGTTGACTTCCTCGCCCCCGCCCGCTTCTTTGCCCCTTCCAGCCGCTGCCGCCCCCGGGGCGCGATGGCAGTTGGCGGCTGAAGGAGCCCCAGCGCCCTCCTCTGGACGAGGTAAGCGAACCGGGGGGTCCCGCGGGGGGCAGCGGCTAAGCCCAGCTCAGCCTTATGCCCGGGAAGTTCCCGGGAGGCGGCGGCGGGGGAGGCGGCGACGGCGGTGCCCCCGCAGGAATGCCCCGAGCGCGGGGGGGGGTAGGGGAAGCCGAGCCTAGCCGAGCCGCCCCCGGAAGGATCGCGGGGTGGGACTGGAGGGGACGCGGCGGAGCCCGGAGCTGCCCCCGAGGTGGGTGTCCGCACAGGAAAGCGGCGAGGCTGCGGGGATCCCCCACCCCAGCTGCGGGAGGTGGGATCCCCTTCCCCACGCTAACTGCGGTCCAGCTGCCCGGCCGCCCCTGCGCTTCGTCCCGGGGTGTTGGCCGGGGAAAGCGGGGTCTGCAGCGCCGGGGCAGGGGGGCGAGAAAAGGGGAGCGGAGCCCGGAGAGCAGCCGTGGGCTGGTCTGGTTTTGCAGAAGTGGGTGTGCCAAGGAGACAGCTCAACAGGTCTCGGCACATTGCTCTGAAAACTCTACTTTGCACAGCAGAATTGGGTGTAATCCGGCAGTTTTAAGTGTCCGTAGCTTTCCCCCTCCCCCCCCAGCTTCTACCTCCCCACTTTGGGCAGACTCGCTGATTTTTGACACGTTTCCTACGCTGGGTGGTTCGCTGCTGGTTTTTTTTTGGTGTTTTTGGACCTTGGGGAAATTGTCAGATGGAATAACTGCATTTTTCCTCCCCTGCACGTGAAGCAAAATTAAATTAATAAACAAAAAAAAACCCAGAAAGATAAAACTGGAGGTAGATCGTTGAAACGTGTTTTCTAGTCAGTCTTGCAGTGTCCACCTTAAAACAGCCCAGTGAGATTTCTGAGCAGTCGGTAAGGTTCGGGGGGCTGCCGGGGGCTGCCTCAGCCCTGTCCTGCAGCATAAGCTGTGTGCCCAGTTGGCTTGGTGGCAGCTCGGCTCCCTAGGCATGACCTGGCACCTTGGCTGACGGACCCTCTGCTTGGGGACGCAGAAGGGCTGCACAAAACCATGTCCGGGGACTGCCAAGGGTTTTCGTGTTCAGCTGCTTCTGCTCAGGATATTTCACCCAGGCCAAAGCTCGCTGGGGCCACCTTAATTTTTTTTTTCCACGTGTGGGGACTTCTTGTTGATTGCAGCTTTAACTTTGGCATGGAGAAGGCAGCAGCCTTCAGCAGCAGGCTGGAGAAAATGGGTGGCAGAGATGGTTTATAATTAAGACAGCTGTGAAGTTGTGAGCATTCTTGGGTCTCTGTTTAATGGATAATTCCATCGCCGGGCTTTAACTTAGGCATTGCCTCCTCTGATGAGCTGGGGGGAGGGGGGTGAGCTGATGGCTGTTGGCTGTTCGCTCTTAGTATTGGGCCACAGACAAACAGTATAGGAAGAATTTACAGTGGTTCTCCAAATATTTATGTTTTGTGCTGAAAATAAATAACAAACAGATGAAACTTGGGGGATTTGTTTTCAGCATTCAGCGTGTTTGGAGGATGGCCGCGAGCTGTGAAGAGTGTTCCCAGCTAGTAACAATTCAACTTTAATTTTACATAGTTTTTAGTTGTATGCTTCAGACTCATTCGAAGAGTTGTCTTGAGTTTATTTTAAGGTTCGATGGTTGTGTTTTTAAGCTGAATCTGTGCAAAGATGGCAGACTCTGTGTTTTTTGGTGGAGAGGTGGTGTAGCTCCTGGACAAGAGCAAGCCACTTGGATTTTGGCTAGCTGGTTTGGGAGGCTCTGGAGGTTCAGTACCTGTTGGGATAAATCCAGACCTGCAGAAAAGAGAGAGCAGACCCAGCAAAGGTGGAATCCAGATCTACAGAAAAGAGAGAGCAGACCCAACAAAGGTGATAAATTGCCTTCTCCCCAGCCCTGCTCAAGATGTAATTAGATACCAGGGAAAGTTGCCTTCCAAAATGTGCGAATTGGGTACTTCAGCAATTCTTCTGCTTCTTGCTAGGATGGGGAACAGAGCTAGAGAGTGATGAGAAGGATGTGCTGTATCCTGAAGCAGAGTTGCTTGCATGCATGCAGGATTACCACTTTGGGTATGGCAAGCTTTAAAAAATAAGCACCCTTGCTGCCAGTCAGAAACGTTGAAAACAAAACCCATTTGGGGTTGAGAGGGACGTGGCACAAGTCAGTTGGCAGCTCGATTTGCTGTGTTTTATTCTCAGAGCAGCTAAACCAGGTTCTCCGGGCTAATGATTTAGACTTCTTAAAGCTGTTATTAAAATATCCTTGCTGTGCTAACTTTGAGTGCTTCCGATCTTTTTATAGCTGATGTTACAGTAATGGATTCCAAAGAATTGCTTCACTCGTCGGATCAAGACGAAACGAGGAAGAATGCGCTCCTCAGTACCAAAGGAGGGATCGTGATGGACTTCCATCCACCCTTCAGGGGTGGAGCTACTGTCCAAGGCCCTGTGTCTACATCTCCTCTCCCTGCATCTTCTCAGTCAGATTCCAATCAGCAACCTGCCTTGGCCGACTTTTCAAAAGGATTAGTAAACAATGTGCCTCAGCCAGACCTCTCCAAGGCGGTGTCGCTCTCGATGGGACTGTACATGTGTGAAACAGACTCCAAAGTGATGGGAAACGACCTTGGATTTTCACAGCAGGGCCAAATCGGCATCTCTGCTGGGGAAACGGACTTCAGGCTCCTGGAAGAAAGTATTGCCAGCTTGAACAAGTCCTCGAGCCTGGCTGAGGACTCGAAGGGAGCGGGATCGTCTGAGGTGCCTCTGGAGCCGGATTTCCCAGGCATGGCTGCCCGCAACATCCCTTTGGAGTCAGGAACTGCAGTCCAAAGCCAGGTTGGCTCAAATGGTGGCAACTTGAAGTTGTTCTCTGAAGACCAAAGCACCCTGGATATTCTCCAGGATTTGGAATTGCCGCCAGTGTCCCCTGGCAAAGAGCCCAATGGGAGCCCGTGGAGGCTTGACCCCTTGCTCGATGACGGTGGCTTGCTGTCCCCTATATCTGCAGACGATGCCTTCCTCCTGGAAGGAACCCTCGGTGAAGACTGCAAGCCTCCTATTTTATCTGACACTAAACCTAAAATTAATGACCATGGTGACCTTTTACCCAGTTCCAAAATGCCGATGCCTCAAGTGAAAACAGAAAAGGAAGACTTCATTGAACTCTGTACTCCTGGCATAAAGCAAGAAAACATGGGCCCAGTTTACTGTCAGGCAAACTTCTCTGGGTCAAATCTGCTGGGTACTAAAGTCTCTGCCATCTCCATCCATGGTGTCAGTACCTCTGGGGGACAGATGTATCACTATGATTTAAATACTGCGTCGCTCTCTCAGCAGCAGGATCAGAAACCAATTTTTAATATCATTCCATCACTTCCTGCCAGTTCAGAAAATTGGAATAGGTGCCAGGGATCCGGGGATGAGACGTTAGCTCCTTTGGGAACGCTCAACCTCTCTGGCAGACCTGCTTTCTCTAATGGCTATTCAAGGTAATTGGTTTTTCCTTGCTCTTTATTAAAATACTACAAGGATGTTTAGCACGACTGCTTGCATGCAGCTTGGTCTGGGAGCTTGGGGAAGGTCATCCCTTTCCCGTTTGTCTGCTCTACAGCTCCGGGGTATGATTATCTTACAACAGGATAGTCGCTTTAACCCAGTGCACAACTGTTGGGGTTAAAGGGGAGAAAAAAGAGGAGGGGAGCTGGCATGCTTGGAAGAGAAATAAATCCATGCAAATCATAAGACACAACCTAGAGGAGAAACTGAGTGCGTGGCAGAAGGATCCATGCAGAAGGAAGAGATCTAGAAGGAAGTATTCTAAGTGTATACAAAAGCTGCTTCTTTCTCAAGAGTTAGGGGATCAATTGCTCTGGGGTGGTTGGGTCTTTTTTTTTTTTCCCCTCCCTGGTGTTACTCAAATGTTATGCACAAAAATAACTTGTGTTGCTGGGTAAATCTCTAGAGTTGCATTTAAGCCGCAGCGGAGTTTTAGCTTTGCTGGGTTTTGCATTTACCTTACATGGAGAAGAAGATTCCGCGTAGGAAGCGCTCGGCAGTTTGTTTAATAACTGCATTTAAAGAGATAAGGATATTTGCAGGGAGATCTAAACATACCTGGAATTTAACTCTTTAAAGAGGGCTTTGCTTTGTGGGTGGTTCTTGAGAGCAGTGTGTTTTGGGGGAGCTGGTTAGTATGTGTTGCAAGTGGCTCTGGAGTAGTGTTTACTACAAGTGGTTCAATGGTGCCGATACTCGGCTGAACCACATTTTTCCTCAGCCCTTCAGGAGCAAAGGGGTGTTTGGTGGCAGCTTCCCAGTGTCCATCTCCCTGCCGTGAGCACAGGTTCTGATGAGTGCCTACACCTGGTTGCATGTTTTCCCTACCAGTGCATTGTTTCACATACACTCACTCCAGCACAGCGTTCGATCTCAATGGAGGAAGAGGATTTTGCTGTGGAGTCTTGGTTAGAAAATGGCACTTTGAGTGCAAATATGTCCAAGTAATGGTAGCCTTTCAGTGAAAGGGTTTTGGCTTAAGTTTATTTGTTGCCTCACTGGGACTCGATCTCTGGGGTGTTCACCAGCAGTCCCTACACAGTGTTTACTCCCTTTTCCCATGGCTGGGATGAGGTGTGCGAGCATTTCTTCTTTGTTTCAGGAAGACAACTTTTTTGCTTGCTTTCATTCTGGAGTTCTTTCATCATTTTTTTATTTCTGTCGTGAAGATGAGGTTGGAATTTTTGGTTTGGGTTTTGGGGGGGTTTTGTTTGTTTGTTTGTTCTTTTTTCTTTGAAGCATTCCAAGTCATTTTCAGCGTGAGGAGTTTGTGGATTGAGTCCAGTTCATGGCTGTGGAAGGTGACCTGTATTTTGACAGTCGAAATTCTTGGTGCTAACCTTTCGCAGTCCTGCTTTCCTCCTTGTTTGCAGTTTGTCTCCTGGGGGGGGTTGTGTATTTTGGTGGCGTTTTTTGTTTTCCCCTCACTTCAATGGCAAGCACCTTAAAAACTGCGTCTAAGCAAGACGAACTCTTTCAGGGTTCCGGAGGTGACTTTCAGTGACTGTTGAAATAAGCAGATTCCTCCTAGCTGTGGAAACATCAGTTGTGAGAACACCTCTGTGGAGTTCATGCCTTGTGTTTGTTTGCTGGAATTAGTGAAGCCGCTCCAAGGAGAGTCCCAGGCAGGGGGTGCTTTGCACGTAGAGCTTTGCCCGGCTTCGGGGGAATTCCATACACAATTTACTACACCCTGTGTCTGCTGCACTGTGAGGAAAAACCCACTCGGTACTACAGAATCCCCCCCGACCCCAGGGAGACGAGGCCAGCCAGCAGTGCCTGAGGTTCTGGCGGCTCTTAAGAAGCAGGTTTGTGCTGGGGGTGTTCGTGTTGGAGCTAAGCAGGGAGTGCTGGGGGAGAACGTCCCAGGCATGGTGGGCAGGGCTCAGCCTGCACCGCGGGACAGTGTTAACAGCACTGTGCTGCTGCAAGTGTTTGCCGCCTTGCTTTCTGCAACCTCGCCTTGTCTTTTCTTGCTCTCTTTTGCCTTGTTTTTTCCCCCCTAATAATTTAAAGGAGTGCATAAAAATTTTTGGGGTGGCTCCAAGTTGAGTTTTGCATTAAAATTCAGCATTCCCAGCTCTTATGGGCCCTGTTCTTACTTCTTGAGGATTTTTACACACTAAAACTACAAGGTCTGATTCTCAAAACAGCATCGGCTCGGTTTGGTGTTTGGTTGTTTGGGTTTGTTTTGTTTTTCTGGCTCACAAAATAGAGGCAACTCCATTTTCTGCGTCAAATGTTGGCGATACTGAACAAACCTGGGGTTTGAAGCAGCAATTCTCTTTCTTGCTGACCCTCGGCAGGAATATTTGGTCTACGCTGGGTTGGTTTAAGGTGCTGTATTGTGGATTTGTTTGTTTGGTCTCGCAGAAGACTTAACGAAATTGGCATTTGTTTCAGAAACAAAGCAAGGGTTATCCTGCCAGGTTCCTGTGGTGGTTTCTTTTTCGTTGTGTGAGGTGAAGGCTGGGATTTTTGAGAATAAGGAATTGCTGGAGTTCGGTTTTACTACAGGAGATAATTCTTGGTGGAATTATTACCATTAATTACGTAGTAAACACAGGGAAGGGAAGCTGCCTGTCTGGTGCTCAGGCAGTGTTTAACCTGCTCCAGTGCAAAGCGTGTGCGTGATGCCTCTTGGTAGAAAGGCAGTTCAGAACTGATGCCATGCGGGTTTTGAGTGCTGGCTTTAATGAGACAAGTGATAATCAGGGCTGAGAAAACTAATCAATTTCCCAGTAGTTGGTAGGACTTACTTTGAAGTTAACAAGGAGAATACTGAACTTCAGAGGCTGGTTCGAAGTGAATGTATTGGCAATAGCCAATAAATCGCCTGCAGCTCGGGGTTGTGAGGAGCCTGCCAGTGCTTGTGCTGACGGGCAGGACTTGGAGCTGCAGCTCAGGGTTTCAGCAGCTGATACTCCAAATCTGCAGCAGCAGCAGCGAAACTCCAAAGCCAGCAGGTGGTCTTCATGGTGGGGTTGATTTGGTGAGGTCTGCCAGCTGTGTGAGCGGGCTGCTGATCAGTTGCACTGTGGCCAGCTCAGGTGGATGTAATAAGAGGGAGGGAAAGGAGGCAGAGACAATTAGCCTTAGATTTTCTTTAATGGCAGAGGTGAGCCAGCTTCTGGAAGAGGAGTACAACAGGCTTGGGAGCATTTGGGAAATGCTTCCCTGAAGAGGAGAGGGTATGATGGTGTCTGTCTCCAGTGGGATAGTCTTTGTGATTTACGAGACAAAGTCCAGAGCAAACTGTTAAATATCAAGGAAATGATTTTAGCAATGCACACCCCTAGGACTCTTGTGTGGTATATACATTAAATCCAACACTCAACCTTTTCATTCCTCCCACTTCCTGGAGATGTGGCTTGTTATGGGGGGAGCGAAGGCTGCTGAGAAACAAGGCAGCCACGCAGGGGTTTCTGAGTGAGGGAAAAACCTCAGCCAGCAGCTGGAATCTGCAGCAACTGGGCCCCACTGGCAGTGTTAGGGCTTCTCTTGTTACATTTGACATCGTTCCTAGTACTTAAGCTTGTGGGGGATAAGGATCATTAAGGAAGTTTAAGAAAGGGCAAGAGCTGAGTGAAGCTGCGAAAGAGGAGGAGAAGCTGGAAGGGGGAACGACTGTTGCTGATTGGTCGTGGTCCAAAGCCGTGCTTGCAGAAGTCACCTTTCTGCTGTCCCTCTGTAGCTGGGATTCTCCCTGGACTTGGATATTTTACTAGAAGGAAGGGGGAAAAAAAGTGATCATTTGCTAGAAATGGTAAAGGTCAGTTGTCCGTTTGTCTTACTGCATTGTTCCAGCTTGGCTGTTGGCCAAGGCCGGTGGCTTGGCAGGGTTGGATGTTGTGCTTT
Organism: Pogoniulus pusillus; assembly: GCF_015220805.1. Lineage (NCBI taxonomy): Eukaryota > Metazoa > Chordata > Aves > Piciformes > Lybiidae > Pogoniulus > Pogoniulus pusillus. Next base: position 10,456,713 of record NC_087285.1, on the reverse strand, counting down.
AAGCGTTGTCTGACTCAGCAGTATATAATGTATGGGCCATATGGAAATAGGCCTTTTTTAATCATTCTATTTTGATACAGAAACCAGACTTGTTATTTGGAGGGAGCGCTCGGGGTTTCAGCCGTCTGTGTTGTGATTTGTCAGCTTAATGCAATACTGTACTTGGGGTTTGGGTCTTGGACCTGCCTGACACAACATCTAATTCTTCTGGCAGAAAGGGGGGCTTGGGAATGTCCTGCAGAATGTGCTCTGAGGCAGCTTGAGAAATGATAGTGGCATAAGATGGAGCCCACTGCCGCCAGCTGGGGCTGAGCCTTTTCAACTGCCTGCTAGCTGAGAAGTGTTTTCAGGGAGGTGGTGGAGTTGCCGTCCATGGAGGTGTTCAAAAAAAGCCTGGATGAGGCACTTAGTGCCATGGTCTAGTTGATTGGATAGGGTTGGGTAATAGTTTGGACTGGATGATCTTGGAGATCTCTTCCAACCTGGTTGATTGTATGGTTCTAAAATTCCAACCCAAATAGTTGATATCTGCTGATCTAATTCCCCCTGCGTTGATCTCTGTTTTAAACCCACTTAGAAAACACAAGTTCATCTTTGTTGCCCTTTTTCGTGGCACTGCCTCTGTTGGACAACCTGGTCCTCAAAGTCCTACCCCACAAGAGCAAAGTAAGGCTTAGATGTCCTGTTATGGGCAAGGACACCTTCCGCTAGACCAGGTGGCTCAAGGCCCCATCCAGCCTGGTATTGAGCAGGAGGCATCCACAACCTCCCTGAACAACCTATTCTGGAGTCTCACCGTTCTCACTCTAAGGAATTTCTTCCTAATCTCCAGTCCATGTCCGCCCTCTTCCAGTCTCAACCCATTGCCTCTCGTCATATATCTACAAACTCTTGTAAAAAGGCTCCTCCCAGCTTTCTTCTGGTGTTGAAGCCCTTCTGCTCTGTTGCTGGTGGTGAGAGCAAAGCTAGTGTTGAACCAACTCACAGATCTCTCATAAATGTGAAGTGCATAGACTCATAGAATCATTAAGGTTGGGGAAGACCTCTAACATTGTCAAGTCTAACCACCATGGCCACTAAACCACATTTTAAGATGGATGAGATTGGATGATGGATGGGATTCAAAAGGAGCATTAGCTTCTGGAAATGATCAAAGTGGCTTTGACAGGCAGGGAATACTGAGGTGAAGATGCCCAGCATGGAGAAGACAAAGGGGCATCATAGAACCATAGAATTGTTTTGGTTGGAAAAGCCCTCTAAGCTCATCAAACTAAGACCACCATGGCCATTAAAGCATGTCCCCAAGTGCCATGTCCAAACACCACATATGTATTTCACCACCCCTACATCAGATATTAACACTGTTGAGAACAAATTTGTCTTGGAGCTGCAAACATCACTTCTTACTTGGATGGTGGCTGGACTGACAACTTGACTCCTATTAGGGTGGTAACAAAACTTTCAGCTACACTTCTTTCTGGTTTCCTTTTTAATTGGTGTGCAATATTCACTCAAGAAAACTTTCAAGTCGCTATCCTCTCACCTAGTGTAAGCTGGTTGCAATAAGCTAGCAAATGTTTTAGTTATTTCTATGTTTTTGTAGCTTGTGGCTTCTGGGTTTCTTCAGAGTGATGTTTTTCGGAGCAAATAAGGGATCCAGTGTTGACACTTGAGTGAAAAATGTGATTTGGAGCCTTCTTCTTGGGACATTGTGTTAAATCTCTTCCCCACTGTCCTGGGGAACATTGGTTCCCATACCGCTAGATGTTGCCATCAGTGTCTTCTCCACAAGATTTACAAGAGGAGAGCACTCAGAAATTTGCCTGGGAGAAAATGAACATCTGTGTCTTGGTGGTGACTTCTCACAAGCCCCTTGTTTGTGGAGTACTGCAGAGCACAATTGAATCTCCGTTTGTTTTCTGGGGTAGAGGGAAGCTGCCGGAGCTGATGTCCTACCACTGGTGGTGCAGTGTAGCACAAAGTGTGTGTTCTGCAAATAGTCCCAGTGTCATTACTGGGATCACAGAACGGTAGGGGTTGGAAGGGACCTCTGAAGAGTCCAATCCCCGCTCCAAAGCAAGGCGCCTAGGGCAGGTCACACAGGAATGTGTCCAGAGGGATCTTGAAATTCTCTAGAGAAGGAGACTCCACAGCCTCGCTTTGCAGCCTGCTCCAGGGCTCCAGCACCCTCACAGCAAAGAAGTTCCTCGTGATATAGAGGTGGAAGGTGGACATGAGTCAGCAATGGGCACCTGCTGTGGTCCTGCTACCTGCATGGCAGTAGAACACGATGAGCTTTGAGGGTCCCTTCCAACCTGATGCGTTCTGTGGCAGCCATTTCTAGTGCAGTCTGTGCTTGAGCAGCCAGGACACTCAGATCCCAGGGGTTAATCCCATTCCCAGTGCTGGGTTCTGGACATAGTAGGCAGATGGTGTCAGTGGATAGGCTCATCCTCATGAGACAGGAGTGAACCAATACAGCTGGAATAGATGACCCCCACAAAACATGATGATTTCAGCTCATTGTCTTGGTGCTGACTTCACATCCACCAGTCTCAAGTATCTGTGGGAAAAAAAATTCAGTTCAACCATTGCAGCTCCTCTGGCTGTATATGAGGGTGAGATGGCTAAATCCAGCTGCTTCCAGTTTGAACTGGCCCTTCACTGAGCACCTGCAGAAGAACCAGAAGAGAGAACTGGGGCAACCGTCCATATCAACCCAGGCAGGGGGATGACAGGGTTCAGAGCAGCCCTGCAGAAAAGAACTTGGGGGTGCTGGGGAGTGAGAACCTGGACATGAGCCAGCAGTGGGCTCTGCCAGGACAGTGGCAGCCTTGCCAGCATCAGAAGAACCATGGCTGGCAGATGGAGAGAGAGCATTCTGCCCCTCAACTCTGCTGTGGTGAGACTTCTGGAGTCCTCTGTCCAGCTCTGGGACCCTCAACGAAAGAGAGAGCAGGTCCAGAGGGAGCCATGAAGATGACCAGAGGGCTGGAGCATTGCCCCTGTGGGGAGCAGCTGAGGGAGTGGGGGCTGTTCAGCATGGAGAAGGGAAGGCTTGGGGAGACCTTAAAGCTACATTTCAATACTTGAAGAAGACTTATGGGAAGGCTGGGGAAGAACTGTTTAGAAGGGCCTGTGGTGATGGCATTAACTGGAGCAGGACAGATTTAGGTTGGCCATCTGGAGGAAGTTCTTGACAATGAGGGTGGTGAAATACTGGAAAAGGTTGCCCAGGGATGTGCTAGAGGCCTCATCCCTGGAGACATTCAGGGTCAGACTCGATGTGGCCCTGGGCAGCCAGCTCTAGTTGAAGGTGTCCCTGCTGAGTGCAGGGAGGGGTTGGACAGGATGACCTTTGAGGATCCCTTCTAACCTGATGCAGTCTGTGAAACTGTGAGAGCAACCAGCATGAAGTGTATCCCACTGGTGTGGTGGAGCACCTCAGTGTCACAGATGTAATTAACAGGAAACTGCAAGACTGGATGTGCAGCCCTGGCTGCCTTCCCACAGCAGGACAAGCAGGGATGGGTTGTCCCCACCACAGAACGAGTCCAGCACCTTGAATGATGGTGGTTAGTGGAGAGGTGAGTAATGGTGCTTCCAGAAGCAGTGTGTTGGCTTGGAAAAACAATTTAGTGCAATTACTTTGTCTCTCCTGGAGGTTTTTCTTCTTACCTCATCTTCACTCCAGAGGAGGTGTAATGTTGTGCACCTGCCTCCTACATCCTTGCCTGACTCAGCTTACGCTAACCTCTGCCGTCACGTTCTCTGGCAGGCTGCTTCTCCTGGCTGAAACAAAGTCTTCTTGTGTCTGAGCTGCTTGCAGTGGAGGTGTGTCAGCAGTGGCAGAAGCACATCTGTTCTGCTGCTGGAGAGGAGAAAAGCTCTGCAGAGAGATCTGGCCAGGCTGGGTCAGTGGGCTGAGGTCAATAGGATGGGATTCAGCAGGGCCAAGTGGTGGGTCCTGCACCTGGGTCACATGGGCCAGCAGTGTGCTCAGGTGGCCAGGAAGGCCACCAGCATCCTGGCTTGGATCAGCAATGATGTGGGCAGCAGTAGCAGGGAAATGATTGTGTCCCTGCCCTGGACACTGGTGAGGCCACAAGTCAAATCCTGAGTTCACTTTTGGGCCTCTCACTCCCAAGAAGGACATTGAGGGTCTGGAGCAGGTCCAGAGAAGGGCAACAAGGCTGGTGAAAGGTCTGGAGAACAGGGCTGGTGAGGAGCAGCTGAAGGGACTAGGGTTGTTTAGTCTGGAGATGAAGAGGCTGAGGGCAAACCTGGTGCTCAGGGTCTTGTAATGACAGGACAAGGGGTAATGGGTTTAAACTGGCAGAGGGGAGATTCAAACTAGATGTTAGGAAGGGGCTCTTTCCAGTGAGGGTGGTGAGACACTGGCATAGGTTGCCCAGGGAGACTGTGGATGCTCCCTCCCTGGAAGTATTCAAGGCCAGGTTGGATGAGGCCTTGAGTGCTGGCCCATGGCAGGGGGTTGGAGCTGAATGAGCTTTGAGGTCCCTTCCACCCTAAGCCGTTCTATGATTCTGTGGTTCTCTACAGCTCCCTGAAAGGAGATTTGGGCCAGGTGGGAGTTGGCCTCTTCTCTCTGTTATCAAGTGATAGAGCAAGAGAAAATTAGTTGAAATTGTATCAGGGGAGATTAGTTTGGACATGAGGAACAATTTCTTTGCTGCAGGAGTGTCCAGGCATTGGAACAGGCTGCCCAGGGAGCAGGTGGAGTCCCCATCCCTGAAGATGTTTGAGAACCCTGTGGAGGTGGCACCTGGGACCGTGGTTTAGTGGCCGTGGTGGTATCGGGTTGACAGTTGGGCTCTGACCTTGGAGGGCTTTTCCAGCTGAAACAATTCCAGGATTCATCCCACGGCTGCTCACGTGTCCCAGCGGTGTGCCATGAGGGGTAACCCACAGCTTCCCCAGCTCCTGCTCAGGGCCACCACCTGCCCTTCAGTTTGGTAACACAGGTGATGTCAGCTTCTCTTGTTGTATGTGAGCCTGCAGTTCAGATGCCTGGGCACGCTGCTACTGAGCCAGGATGTCATGTAGAGTTTTATGGTCATGCTTCCTTACATCAATAATCACTACAATTGTGTGGATTTCTGCAGGAAATGTGCTCCTCAGAAGTTGCCTTGACACCTTGTGTGGAGTACATGGCTGTGTTAGCCTAGTGCTGGACTTGGAACTCCTGGAGAGGGTCCAGAGGAGACCATGAAGGTGATCAGAGGGCTGGAGCACCTTCCCTGTGGGGAGGCAAGGCTGGGAGAGCCTGTTCAGCCCAGAGAAGAGAAGGCTCTGGGGAGACCCTAAAGTGGCCTTGAAGTACTTGAAGGGGCTGCAGGAGAGATGAGGAGGCACTTTGTTCAAAGGCGTGGAGTGACAGGATGAGGGGTGATGGTTTCAAGCTGGACTGTGATGACATAGGAAGAAAATGTGTGCCTATGAGAGTGGTGAGATGCTGGAACAGGTTGCCCATAGAAGCAGTGGATGCCTTCTCCATGAATGTGTCCCAAGACCAGCTTGGATGAGGCCTTGGAGCAGCCTGGTCTAGTAGGAGGTGTCCCTGCCCATGGCAGGGGATTGGAACGAGGTGATCTTTAAGGCCCCTTCCCACCCCACCCAGCCTGAGATGCGATGGTTCTCTGTAGTTTATTCAGTACTCAGCATGTGGAGGTGATTTTACAGCTCGGGGGCTTTGTTTATTTGGGGGTTCTTTTTGAGGGTCTGAGATCTGATGCTTTGGGGCATCAGGAAGACTCAGGAAAGTCCTCTAATTGTCCTTACTTGGTGGAAGATGGTCCTACCCATGGCAGGGGGGTCAGAACTAGATGGTCTTTGGGGTCCCTTCCAACCCCATCTCTTAGATCTGTCCTGGTGGGTTCTGGCTGCATCTTGCCTCGGATTAGAAACTTGGGAGTGCGGAGTGTGGTGTGTTGGGGTTTCTCATGTGAGTGCTCCTGTCTCTGAGTACTTGGCTACCAGCTTCTCCTGGAGGCACTCCTTGAGAAGAGAGGCTTGGAGGTGGATGACCTCTTTGTTCACAAGTAGGCAGCAGCTTGGCTGTGTCTCTGGTGGGGTGAGAGGGGTGTGGAAAAAGGACCTCTGTGGTTGCAAGTTTTGTGGAATTTTTAGAAAATGAGGTTTTGGAGTTGAATGAGAACCCTGCAGCCATGGCACTGCTCCTTCCCAGCTCTGGGAATGGTGCTGGGAGAGGCTTTGCTTTGGTCCTTTGCCACTGGACCTTCAGAGAGGGCACTGCTGCCTGGGGGGCAGCATCACAGAATGCTGGGGGTTTGAAAGGACCTCAAAAGATTGAGTCCAGAGCAGGATCACCTAGAGTGGGTCACACAGGAACTCCTCCAGGCAGGTTTTGAATGTGCCTTCACAAGCTTTCTGGGCAGCCTGCTCCTGTACATCGGTGCCTGGCTTTGCTTCTGACTTAAGAGCATCTGTAAGTTCTCCAGACCCTGTGTGGTGTCTCTGAACCTTCCCACGCAGTCATAACTGGCTCCTTGAGAGCACAAGTGTGAAGTTCTGGGGTTCTTCACCATTTTTGTTGCCAAGCTTGTAAAGGGCTGTTGTGCCTGCTGGGCTGAGTCTGGTATCTGTGACAGAAAAGAGCAGCTGATGCAGTTTGTTCTGGTTGTCATCACTTGGAGAACCTGCTCGCCTGGTGTGCCTGTGATCCTCTCTAATGATGGCGTAGCAGGGTCTGGGAGGCTTTGCTGTGACTTGGTGTGGAACGAGAGCTCTGCCCGCTGAGTGCTGCCAGGCCGTGGCAGATGACAATTGCTTTGTGGTAGAGCATCTCCAGGAGAATAGGAGCCACGCTTTGGGGTGTTCCTTGTGGCGAGCTGGATGTGGTGTGCCTCTGGGCTTCAGCGGTCTCTGCTGGAGCCTCTCCCTGCTGCTCTCCTCAGCAGTGTTTGACTGCTTTTAATTCATTCACTGACACTTCTAAGAACTGAGGACACAGGGCAGGGCTCTGACAGAGGCTGGCTGTCAAACTGGAGGATTGTGTGAACAGTCAGTCAAAGGTTGTGCAGAGCAATGTTCCTCATTATCACTGCAGGCTGGGGGATGATGAGATTGAAAGCAGCCCTGTGGAAAGGAATCTGGGAGTCCTGGTGGTCAGCAGGGTGACCATGAGCCAGCAGCGTAGCCAAGAAGGCCGATGGCATTCTGGGGTGCATTAAGAAGGGTATGGCCAGCAGGTTGAGGGAAGGTTTTCCTGTCCCCCTCGTCTGCCCTGATGAGGCAACATCTGCAGCACTGAGACCAGCTCTGGGCTCCTCAGTTCAAGAGGGACAGAGACTTGCTGGAGAGGGTACAGCAGAGGGCTACAAAGGTGCTGAAGTGACTGGAACATCTCTTTGAGGAGGAAAGACGTAGGGAGTTGGGGCCTTTAGTCTGGAGAAGAGCAGACTGAGGGCAGATCTCATCAATACTGAAAGGGGGGATCACAGGAGGATGGGACTGAGCTTTTTTCAGTGGTACCCACTGACAGGACAAGGGGTAATGGGCACAAACCTGAACATGAGAAGCTCCATCTAAACATGAGGAGGAGTTTCTTTAATTGAAGGGTGCTGGAGCACTGGAACAGGCTGCCCAGAGAGGTGGAGTCTCCATCTCTGGAGACATTCAAACCCCACCTGGATGTGTTTCTGTTTGACCTTCTCTAGGTGACTCTGCCTACCCAGGGGGCTTGGACTTTATGATCCTCAGAGGATCCCTTCCAACCCCTGCCATTCTGTGGTTGTAAGCTTTCTAGTTCCATCTCCTGATTTCAGCTGCTACATTACCTAGCTGGTTTTTTTTTCCTCTCTCATGGCTTTTTGGGTGTTTTTTGTGAGTTACTTCTGGTGCCAGGTCCTTGGATGGTTTGTTTTGCCTGTTGATTTTCTGTTAATCTTGTGTTCTCTTTGAATCGCTCCAAGAATGAAGTGCCAGGATGAGGCTGATATACTTGCAGATATAATTAGACTTTCTTTTTTAAGAGCTCTGCATCTTGCTTCTCTGCAAACATGGAAGGGATTAGAATATCAGTCAATATAAGCTATTGAAGAAAAGCAATCATATCTGAGAACAGGCATTTTAAAAGGCTTGAAAAATTAGAGCTTTTCAGCTTTTGGGTGCTGGAAATGAGTGAAGGAGGATGGAATTTAACTTCGTGGTTTAATTTTAGTAAGATAATAGATGTTTGTTGACTGCAGGCTGCATGTGAATGACCAGATCCTGAATGCTGGAAATCCTTCTAAAATGGTCTTTAATCAGTGGGAAAAACTTAACTTCAAAGGGAGAGAAATAGCAGGAGAGTAGGATGAAATCAGGATGGGTTGCAGAAGAGAAGCTAGGGGCTCTCCTCTTCTCTCCTTGGTTACAAGCTGAGGCAGGGAAGGTCCAGGCTGGATATTAGGAAATATTTCTTCACTGGAAGGGGCTATCAAGCATTGGAATGGCCTGCCCAGGGCAGTGGTGGAGTCACCATCCCTGGGGGTGTTCAAGAGGTGTGTGGACCTGGTGCTTTGGGACGTGATTTAGTGTTGAACCTTAAGTGCTGGGTCGGAGGCTGGACTGGATGATCTCGAAGGTTTCTTCCAACCAGATATATTTTGTGATTCTGAGCAGGTGAAGGAGTCCTGTCACTTGGGCAGGGTGCTGGCTTCTCAGGCTGGGGTGTGCAGTTTGTGGAAGCCAGGTAGTGTGGACACTGAATGCAGAAACTAAGAACTAGACAGGGAGGGAAAATATGTTAGGAAGAAATTCTTTAGAGTGAGGGTGGTGAGACACTGGAACAGCTGTGGATGCCCCCTCCCTGGAGGTGTTCAAGGCCAGGTTGGATGGGGCCTTGAGCAGCCTGCTCTAGTGGAAGGTGTCCCTGCCCATGGCAGGCGGTTGGAACTGGATGATCTGTAGAGTCCCTTCCAAGCCAAACCATTCTGTGCATCTGTGCTATGCTCAGCACATAAAACTGGGGTAAGAAGAAGGAAGGAGGAGGGGGCATTTGGAGTGGTGTTCTTTGTGTTCCGAGTCACCATTACATGTGATGGAGCCCTGCTCTCCAGGAGGTGGCTGAACACCTGCCTGACCATGGGAAGGAGTGGATTGTACTTTTGCTTTACCCATTGAATACCTTCCCTCATCCCACATTCTACCCTTCCAGTCTTCTCCCCCATGCCACCAGGAGGGAGCAAGTGAGCATCTGTGTGGGGCTGAGTTGTCAGCTGCAGTTAAATGACAACAGCCCAAGCCCCATGTTGGGCACCAAAAAGAAGGGTTTGAGATAAGGACAGGTTGATTGAAATGTGCTGGGTGGAATTTAGAGCTGTTGCTGCTGTTCAGCTGGTAACCAGCAGACTCCTGTGCTTGTCTAGTGCTCATCGGTGGCTGCTCTTTGTTTTTGCTCCTTGCTGTGGTGCTTATCATCTTACCTCCTGTGCCTGGGACCCTTCTGATAACAGCAGTGGTGATGTGCTGGACTGGCAGATTGCCTGGGCATTGCTGCTGTGCTGGACAGGCTGGAACTGCAGTGTGAACTTCAGTTGAAGGGGCTGTGAGCTGTGCATGAGTCCATGGGGGAGCAGAACAGCCCAAAGTGTCTGTGGCCATGGATAAGCACATTCTAGAGCAGAACATACATCTTGAAGCTTCTGAGGCCTTGCAACGGTCTGTGCCACAGCAGCAGGTACATCTTAGATTCATAGAATGCTTTGGGTTGGAAAAGGTATTGAGGATCATTCAGTTCTAACCCCCTGCCTTAGGCAGGGACACCTTCCACTAGGTCAGGTTGCTCAAGAGCTCATCCAGCCTGTCTTTGAACCTCTCCATAGAGGGAGAATCCATGACCTCTCTGAGCAACCAGTCTTAAAGCTTCTACAGCTGGGAATACATCCATGCCACAGCAGGTGTAAACCTGAAGGGACTGTGGCCAAAGGCTAATTCCAACCTACACAGCTTGAGGCACCCTGCAGCAGGTACACCACATCAATGGCTGTGCATGAGGGTGTGCTGGAGTACCTCAGTGCGTGTGGCTGTACTTAAGCCTCATGACAGAGCAGGGCTGAGGAGCAGGGACTGGGGCCATGTTGGAGAAGGGTCACTCCTGTGGCTGTGAGCAAGGCCAGGCTGGAGCAGGTGTATCTGTAAAGGCATTGTGGTCCATGGGCTGGAGCAGGAAGCTGCTGTGGAGCACCTGGTGAAGCGGCGTGTGGTCCTGGCGCGGGAGCCGTGCCCATCTCCTCCGTGTCCTTCCAATTTTAGTGTGCTGCTGAAGGCAGTGCAGGCACTAAAATTGGAACCATACGGAGGAGATGGAGCAGAAGAGCAGGGCTGGGTTTGCCTGTTAATTGCAGAAATTATGTAAGCCCTTTTTTGAGGAAAAGGGGAGACTTGTGGCACTTTTTGTGCTGCTTTGGCCGAGTTATCTTAGTAAGATTAAGGTTTAAAAGAGGAGTCCGGTGGAGGCTACCAAGATGCTGAGGAGCCTGGAGCAGGGTAGCTTTAGGTTGGACATAAGGAAGAAGTTCTTTACAATGAGAGTGGTGAAATAGTGGGAGAGGTTGCCCAGAGAGGTGGCCCAGAGAGGTGCTTGGGGCCCCATCCCTGGAAGCATTCAAGATGAGACTTGATGTGGCCCTTGGCAGCCTGGTCTAGTTGGAGGTGTCTCTGCTGACTGTAGAGGGGTTGAACAAGATGACCTTTGAGGATCTCTTCTAATCCAATGCAATCTGTGAATCTCTGTGATGTCTGTGAGGAAAGGCTGGAGAAGAGCAGCCTGAGAGGGGATCTGCTTAATGCTCAGCAAGAACTAAAAGTGAGAGAGGCAAGAGGAAGGGCCAGGGGCAGGACAAGGGGCAACGAGCACAAACTGGAACCCAGGAGCTTCCATCCAACCAGGAGGAGAAAGCTGTTTGGTGTGAGATTGCTGGAGCCCTGGAGCAGGCTGCCCAGACAGGTTGTGGAGTTTCCTGCTCTGGAGAGCTTCCAGCCCACCTGGACGTTCTGACGCTGGGCAAACTGCTGTGGGTGTCCTTGCTTTATTTAGCAGAGGGGTTGGGCTGAATAGTCTCCAGAGATCCCTTCCAAGCCCACCATGCCGGGACTGTGTGTGCTTAAGAAACGGGGATGAGCATTAAATTGGGTGCTCCTGCAGCGCCAAGTGTGGCAGAGGTCCTGTGCCACAAATGCAGCCTCCCCTGGTGCTGCCTGTGGACAAGAGAGATGCTACTTTGACGCAGGCTTCCAAACCCTCATTTTCTCTGCCCTCATTCTACTTTGTCGCAGCCCAGCCCAAGCTTCTTAAAGGTCATCTGGCCACACTGATTTGAATGAGGTCTGGTCTTCAAAATCTGAGCCCTGCTCTGTTGTGAAGCGCCTTGGTTTCGTTTTCAGCCAGCCTTCTGCCTTCTGCCCTCCCTCCGCTCATCTCTCTGCGGAGCCCCACACAGCTCTCTGAGCCGCCGAGGAAGCTGTGCTGACACCTTCATCTTTGACAGAACCCATCCAACGAGTTTTGTAAGGAATTGGCCTCTCCTTGGAGGAGACAAGTCTGCTCAAATGAGGTGCCAGGTTATTTGCAAGTCCTGTGCAGGGTTTAATAAAGATGAGGTTTGGTGCTGGAGCTGCAGGTATCAGACGTGAACGCTGGGAAGAGCCGAATGCTCGGAGCTCTTCATTTGGAGTAGCAGAGCATTCTTTTTTTGTGCCTTCTTGAAGTGAGCAGCTCAGATCCCTGCAAGGTTCCATTCTTAGTCACACCAGATATTTGACAGCTACTTTCCAACCAGAGCAACTGGTCTGACAAATGAGCTCGTGGACCTATTTTATCACTTAAAAGATTCTTCTCTAAAGGCTCTTTTAACACATTAAAGGTTGGAACATCTGATGCTTGACAAAATAACTGTCAGGAGGCTGGAATATTGCTGATAGCCCTCCTCTTTTTGTGCCTTGGCTTGCCCCATCTTGCAGATGAGAAGTCTCTGGTGAAGCTGCAGAACATACCATGGGGAGGGAGGAAGTGACTGAGGTTTCTATTCCTGGCTGACCCCAGCCTCTAAACCGAGGAAGAGCTTTAAAGGAAATGCAGCAATTAGCTCTTTGAATCTTTCCAAGCACTCAGAAGTGCTACCAGCTCTCTTCCTGTACACAGAGCACTTCAAGAGGTGGACATCTTCAAACTGCTGTCCTGGTTTAGAAATGAAGCAGAGCACAAACTAATGAGGGAAGCCCTCAATCTTCCTGGGAATAGGCAGCAAAACTCTTAACCTTTATCCAAAATGTCTGATTGCAGCATTCACAGACGTGTTTGATTCCCACACAACTGCTGCTGGTGTCTTGAGGAGGGTGTGTGTTCTTTTGGCCCATTCTTTGCTGAAGAACAAACTCTGGTTCCTTTCTGGATCACAGAGTCACAGAATGGTAGGGGTTGCAAGGGAGCTCTGGAGATCAAGTCAACCTCCTCCTGCCCAGGCAGGATTACCTAAAGAAGGTCACAGAGGAACATGTCCAGGTGGGTTTTGAATGTCTCCAGAGACACCTCTCTGGGCAGCCTGCTCCAGTGCTCCAACGCCCTTAAAGAAGGGTTTCTCCTCATGTTAAGTTGGAACTTGTTCAATTTTGTGCCCCTTACCCCTTGTCCTGTCTCTGGGCACCACCAATAAAAGCCTGGTCCCATCCTCTTGACGCCTACCCTTTCAGCAGTGATATGATCCCACCTCAATCTGCTCTTTGCCAGGCTAAGAAGGGCCAATCCAAGAGTCTCTTTCTAGGTTCTGTGTTTAAAAAGGGAAATAACTGCAGCAAATTTCTTTCCTCACTTGTGCTTTTCCTACTCAAGGCTCTTCCTAATGGTTCTGCTTTTGTGAAGATGGCGCAACTCCTTGTGCATGCTTTGGGAGGTGAAATAATGACTCTGAAAACGTGCCCTGGGCATTACCACACATGTCCCTGTGCAGTAGGACCCATGTCATGATGTCATTGAATGGTTTGGGTTGGAAGGGACTTCCAAAGGTCACCTAGTCCAACCCTTCTGCAGTCAACAGGGACGTCCTCCACTAGATCAGGCTGCTCAGAGCCTTCTGCAGCCTGACCTTGAGTATCTGCAGGGATGGAGCCTCAACTGTCTCCCAGGTCAACCTGTTATAGTGTTCCAGCAGCCTCATGGTATCTTTACTCATTCCTGACATGCAATCTAAATCTGCTCTTCTCTAATTCAAACCGTTGCCCCTTGTGCTATCACTGCAGGCTTTTGTAAACAGTTCCTCTGCAGCCTTCTCGTAGGTCCCCTTCAGGTACTGGAATGCTGCTATTAGGTCTCCCTGGAGCCTTTTCTTCTCCAGGCTGGACAACTCCAGCTCCTTCAGCCTGTGCTTGTAGGTGAGGTGCTCCAGCTTCCTGATCATCTTTGTGGCCCTTCTCTGGACTGTTCCATGAGGTCCACATCCTCCCTCTGCTGAGTGCTCCAGGACCAGTGTTCTTCTGCAGGATGGGATCAGATTTGGGGTTTTAGTTTGGCTGTGGATTCCAAGATCTGCAGAATTGTATAAATCCTTAAAGATGCAGAAGGTGGCCACATACAGCAGGTTGTGACTCTGGAGCATCCCTTCTCAGAGCACGTGGCAGACTCACTGACTGAGGCCAGGGAGCTGATTGTAAGGTAGACTTTTCTGTGTTTTGAAATCTGATGGTTTAGCAACAGTGATTCATCATCAGACTGTAAGGAACTCTAGAACTTAATGATAATCTCTACCAGGATTATTTATAGGACTGGGAAATTGAGAAGGGTCCGCATCCTCCAGAGGGGTCAGCAGACACATGAATAGCTTTGTATTTCTGAGCAGTTTCTGTCTGAGGTGCTCAAAGCTAGGTTGGATGAGGCTTGGAGCAATCTGATCTAATGGAAGGGGACCCTGCTCATGGCAGGGGGTTGGAACTAAGTGATCTTTAAGGTCCCTTCCAACCCAAACCATTCTGTGAATCTGTGGTTAGAGTTGCCCTACCCCAATACTGTAATAATTTTATGCACTAATTTATGCACTAATTGCATAAAATTCCCCTTACTGGGACAGGCATGGCCTCATTTGGTGCAGCTTGCTTGAGGTGCCCCAAAAGTCCATCCATAATGCAGCAAGGAGAGGTGGTGGGCTTCCAGATCTGATATCAAGAGCTATCATGAGCTGGTTAATGGGGGTCCTGGTGGGAGAGCTGCACTGCAGTGGCCATCACAAGGCTGCTGATGGAGAGAGCAAGTCAAGAGCAGTGTGCAGACAACTGTAAAAGAGGGAACTATATCTCAATGAGGCAACTGGCTTAAAAACCCCAAATTCCCCAAAGCCAAAACTTAAACACCAACATCCAGAGACCCCCTAAAGAGCCTGGAGCCTGGCTAACAAAGCTGAGTATCAGAAGGTATCACTGTCATGCACTCATAGCTCCAAGTAGCTCAATTTGATGTTGTAAATAGAAAATCAAATCAGCATGTTAAGGCAGGAAAAGACCCAGCTGTGGTGAATCCCATAAAAGAGGCAAGTTCAACCTTTAAGAGGAAATTGAGAGGGATTCCAGAAAGGAAATGCCCAACTGACTTGTGAGAGGTGGCCAACTTGTCAGGCAGCTCTGCAGACCCAACCAGCCCCTTGACTTGGGGCAGGGAGCTCCAGGCTGAGGGAAGTGTCAGGTAGAGGAGAGTTGGGTGGGTAAATCAGCGCAGAGGACCTGGGTGGCATTCGCCCAGGAGCTTGAAAAACCTACCAGCCAGCAAAGATGTCCTGTCTGCCAACCCAGCCACTGTGGCAGGGCTGCTGGTGTGCCTTCCCTTGCAGCTCTGGAGCTGTGGGGTTTGCGAGTCCAACTCCTGGCCTTGGCAGGCTGCAGATTGTAAGGCTGTAAGGTCACTGAGCATGTGAGCTTCTTGGGAAAGAGCTGTCCTTGCTCCTGGAAGGAAACCACCACCTCATCCGCCCTCCTGGGTTTCTGTGAGCCTGTGGACAGGGAAATCCAACTGACCTGATTCTCTTTGAATTGCTGCTTTTGCTTCCAAGTCTTTGACTTGCTTCCTTGCCAGGGATCATTTCAAAAGAAAGACACCAACAACACCCCCCCACCCTCCCCCCAGGTTGTCATGGAACTGGAAGAGTGGTTCTTTTGTGGGCTGGAGAGCTGGCTAGAGAATAGGAAGTGAAGGGCAGGATTTAGTGGTTGCTTTTCAGGAGGAGAAGCTGACACCCTGGATCTCTGCAGATGGCTGCTGAGATGGGACCTGAGTGGGGAGTGTGTGGGGCCATTTCTGGGTTACATTATACCAAACTGTTTTGAATAAATGGCTGCCAGGTTGGAAAGCTCTTGGAAAGCACAGGTGCAAGCTGGTGTGGAAATGTAAGGCTGAGTATCTCTGGGATGTTCATAGATTCATGGGATGGTTTGGGTTGGAAAGGATCTTAAAGATCGTAGAATCAGCCAGGTTGGAAGAGGCCTCCAAGATCATCCAGTCCAACCTATCAACCAGCCCTATCCAGTCAACTAGACCATGGCACTAAGTGCCTCAAGTTCCAAGCTCCCTGCCATGGGCAGGGGCACCTTATGCTAGAGCAGGTTGCTGAGGGCTCCATCCAAGCTGGCCTTGAACACCTCCAGGGAGAGGGCATGTGGGCTACCTGTTCCAGTGTTTCACCACCCTCACTCTAAAGAATTTCTTCCCCATCTCCTTGTCTTTT
Source organism: Pogoniulus pusillus (assembly GCF_015220805.1). NCBI lineage: Eukaryota > Metazoa > Chordata > Aves > Piciformes > Lybiidae > Pogoniulus > Pogoniulus pusillus. The sequence continues at coordinate 10,440,985 of NC_087285.1, read as the reverse complement.
CCTCAGTACTCCTTGCAAAAAGGGAGTCTCTATCCTCCTGGTAGCCACCCTTTATGTACTGGTCATGCTGGTAAGTTGTCCCCTAAGCCTTCTTTTCTCAAGGATGACTGAACCCAGTTCAGCCCCAGATATTACCAAGCTGGAGGGGAAAAGGCTCAGCAAAGAGAATGCAACCTCTAACAGTGTTAGACAGGAGTGAATCCACAGTGCTTGCAGGGCTGTCTTCTTGCATATATTTTTTTCCTCATTGTTAATATTGGTATATTAAAGAGTTCTTCCACCCCTTCTGTTAAATTCCATGCTTCACTTTGTCTTCCAAATGGCCAATAAATCAAGGTAATTATAGGAAGCAGCCTCTCCAAACTGCTGCTTGGGGAAATTTCTGCCTGCTTGAAAGCCATCCTTCTCTTCTCCCAGCGCTACTCAGAGCTCCAGTGACAGCTCAGAAATTAGAATCTTCTGTTGTGGAGGTGGTTACCCTGGAGTGGGTGCTGCTGTCAGTGCTTTGCCCCAGCTGTCCCTGCCATGCACCACCGCCAAGCCCCCCTCACGCAAACACCTGCTGGGATGCTCTCAGAACCTTGTTGTGACTCCTGTGCCGCAGCCACAGAGCCACCAGCAGAGCTGCAGCAAGCAGAATTCCCTTCACTTCCAGCGCTGCTTGCTTTCCATCTTACAGCAGTGCATTTGTGGGAAGAGAGTAGAGAGGAACTGAACTGAATTGAAGACATAGTTTTACGAATCAGAGTGGAAGATTCCAAAGTGTGTTTTGCAAATCCAAGAGAAATTGGACATTGGCAATCTTGAAACCATCTCAGTAGTTTATTTCTATTTATTTAATGAGAATTTATTTCCTATTTCTTAATCAGATATGTTATTTGTGAGTAGTTATATATTATTCATCATTTTGCTAGTTTTCCTTCTGTTTATTTTTATATATGATTTTATTTCCTATAGAATAATTTTAAGTGATTATTTAGATTTTATTATTGTGGTTTGATTATTAAATATTATTTAAATATTTATTATTTAAGTATTTATTATCGTGTTAATATTTATTTATCTTATTTTATTGAGGGGCAGTGGTTTGAAATTAAAGGAGATTTAGAATGGATGCCAGGAACAAGCTCCTTACCATGAGGGTGCTGGAACACTGCAACAGGTTGCCCAGTTGAGGCCTCATCCCTGGAGATATTCAAGGTCAGGCTGCAGGAGGCTCTGAGCAACCAGATCTAGTGGAGGATGTCCCTGCTGACTGCGGGGGGGCGGGTGGACAAGATGACCTTTGGAGGTCCCTTCCAACTCAAACCATTCTACAATTCTGTGATTTTTGGACAGGAAAGGATAGAATTCTCTGCTGCTTATGTCTTTATTCACCCCTTCCACTTGCATTCTTCCCTTCATTAGCTGTGCTTCCTGCTCCTTCTGAGCATCCAACCTGGGGTTTCTGCATGTTGAAAATGAGCTGTTGAGATGGAGCTTGTCCTGGGCTGTTTCAGTAGTACAGTGCTGAGTGTGATTGGAGAAGGATTGAGTTGTGTCTGAGGGGCTGTCAGCAGGTCATAGAATGGCTTAGGTTGGAAGGGACCACAGAGATCATCTCCAACCCCCTGACATGGGCAGAGACACCTCCTACTAGACCAGATTGCTCAAGGCCCCAGCCAACGTGCCTTTGAGCTTTTCCGGGTTGGGAACCTGCACAGCTTCTCTGCCTAACCTGTTCCAGTGCCTCACCACCCTCATTGGATATCTAATGTCTGGTCTAAATCCAGCTTCTTCTGACTTCTGCAGCAGTAGATGTTGGTTTGTCTCCATTATCTTCCATTTATGTTGCTGATTGAGATGATTGCAAACCAGAGAACATTCTTAGTTTCCTCTTTCTGCAGGTGCCTGTTCTCATCTGCTTTTTGTAGCATCAGGCTTATCAAATGGTCAATGTTTGATGGGAGATGCATCTCCAGAATCAGGATGAGATGTTTGATTATCATTTTGGAATGCTCATAGACATTGACACATTGATCTTTTATTTTGGGTCCCAGAGAGGTGGGAGGTGCCCTATCCTGAGAACCATTGCAGGTCAGGTTGTTTGGGGCTTTGAGCAACCTGCTCTACTTGCAGAAGTTCCTGCTGACTGGGGCAGGGGTGGGTTTGAACTGATTGACCTCTAAAAGTCTCTTCAACCCAACCAGTCTGTGATTCTGTGATATCTGAGGTAATCAAGTCTCTCCTTCCTTTTTTCTGTTGTTGGTGGCAAGATGAAGACAAGATCACCTCGGTGCATGTTCTTTGTACCTCTTGCAGATGGGGGGATGCCTGGTTTAGTTCATTCAGTGGCTTGTCTAATTCTTCTGGAAGCTGTTGACAGAACATTAGTGCATGTGGATGATGAAAGGTGCTGGAAGAAGTCAAAAGGTGTAGAGAGGCATGTGAAAGGCTACTGTTGTTCCTTCCAGGTGGTGGTATCTCAGAACATGTCACTGTTGATGAGTTCAGCGACGTTTAAAAAGCTAACTAAAGGGTTCTATTTTTCATTCTCTTGGTGCTGCTGAGAAAGACAAATGGAAATTGAGATTAATTGTATCTCCTTTTATGTACTCGTGAAAGAGAGATAAAAATACTCCTAATAAATCCTGCCTTGCAGAAGGTCTTTGAGAACTCAGCAGTGGGTGTTTGGTACAGGGCAGGTTGGTTGCTTAATCAAGATTTGCCTACTTGTAGAAGCACAGATAATGGGGGGGGAAACATTGTTGGGAGGTATGAGCCAGATATGCAGCAGGGGGTGCTTCAAAATCAAGACAAACCAGAATGATTTGGAGAAGGAGAGTGGAAAGGTGGAATGGAGAAAGATGGCTAGAGAAAGGCAAGAAGGTAAGTTGGTATCTCCGGGAAGATACTCCAAGGCAGGAGTGATTTGTGACTTCTGCTCTGCTAGGCATGCAGGCAGGTGAATCATTTGGGCTGCAGGGAGTCCCTGCTGCACAAAACCAGCCCTAAAAATGTAGAACCATGCTTGTCACTGAAGACTGGAGCTAGGCTGAGCGTTCAGACAACAGAGGTTTTGCATAGGCAGCTTCCTCTGTCTGATATCTGTGCAGAAATGCAAATGCAGGTCAGCAAACGGCCAGCTGTGCTCTGAGCTCTCGGTTCCATTGCTACCCTGTGCCTCTGGATGCACTGCAGAGCCATCACCCAGCCTGGCCTTCCTGGGATCACCAGCCTAGAGTCACCTCCTGGGCTTTCCCCACAGCCAGCTTCGAGTGCTGATGCCTTCTGCTTCTTCGTCTTCTGCTGAGCTTGATCTGAAGCTTTTCTGTTCCCTGTGCTTCTGGCTTCAGGATCTGTTCTTCTCAGCTGCAGCATACTCATAGGTTCACAGAAGGGTTTGGGATGTAAGGGACATGAAAGATCATCCAGTTCCAACCTCCTGCCATGGGCAGGGATACCTCCCACTAGATCAGGCTGATCAAGGCCCCATCCAAGCTGTCCTTGAACACCTCCAGGGAGGGGGTCATCCACCCTCACTCTAAAGCATTTCTTCCTCATCTCCTGTCTCAGTCTCCCCTCTCCCAGCTCAAAGCCATTGCCTCTCATCCTATCACTACAAGCCCTTGTAAAAAATTCCTCCCCAGCTCTCCTGTAGGATCCCTTCAGGTAGTGGAAGGCTGCTGTAAGATCTCCTTGGAGCCTTTTCTTCTCCAGGCTGAACAAGCCCCACTCTCCCATCATGTCCCCATGGGGGAGATTCCCCAGCCCTCTGATCTTTTCATGGCAACCTCTAGACCTGCTCCAACAGTTCCATGTCCTTGTGCTGGGGGCACCAAAACTGTGTGCATACTGAGGCATCCAGCTTACCCTTGACACCTTTGTTACCTGTGCCTTTTATCTCTTTCTGTTAGTCCAAATTCTGTCTTTCTGCAGGCAAATTGGTCTAGATTTAGTTAATGATTTTGCTGAATAAGAGATTTCCAGGTGTGCAGTTGGCAGGACAGGGATGTTGGAATTCAACTGAGCAGCATTTTTGCCAGCAAAAATTACTTTGTTCCCATCTGAGTGATACCGTCACTAAGGTTGGGAAATCTCTGTTAAGGTAATTGAGTCCAACCATTAACCCAACACCACCATGGCCATTAAACTGTGTCCAGAGGTGCCATATCCACACTTTTCCTTGAACACCTCCAGGGATGAGGCCTCCAGCACCTCCCTGGGCAGCCTGTTCCAATGCCTGATCACTCTTGCAGCAAAGAAATAGTTCCTTATCTCCAAACTAAACCTGCCCTGGCACAATTGCAGGCGAATTTCTCTCATCCCATTTAATTGATTAATTAGAAGGGTGATATTTTGTATTAATATTAGAGAAGTGCCACACCAGTTTTGAACCACTGGAGACATGCAAATGTCAGACAAACATTTTGAGTCATGAGTTTGAAGCCCAACCCGTGGGACAAGTTTAGAGTGCCTTGCTATGCAAGGTGGTTTAGGATAAAGTTTTTCTCTTCAGCAAAGCACCACTTCTGGAATGATCCAGCTGGAGCCAGAAGAGATCTAAGCAGATATCACCTCTCAGCTACTTATCACCTCCCCAGCAGGACAAGGTCTCTGGCTGTAGTCACGGGCGTGGGATTAGTGCCTGCTGATGGACATCAAATGCAGATGCAAATTGAAGACAGCAGCACCTGCTGCTCTGTGAATGAGTAACAGAGTAAGGAGCAAACATCTTCTCACTATCTCCTTACATCTGTGGTGCCTCTTAGGCTCATTAACAGAATAGCTGTGTATTAATAATGTGTTTTTTGTATCTGGGGGGTTTCTGCATACTGTCGTTCTGGCTAGGTGCTGGTTTACCTCAGACTGGGCTGGTGGTGGCCATAGGCAGTCACTTGGATATCTGAGGAGAAGCTCCTTTTGTGTGAGAGTGCTGGAGCTCTTGAGCAGGATGGGCTTGAACATCCCTGGGCAACCAGTTCCAGTGTCTCATCACCCTCACTGTGAAGAGTTTGTTCCTAATCTCCAGTCCAAATTTCCCCTTTTGCTGCTCAAAGCCATTGCCCCTCATCCTGTCGCTACAAGCCCTTGTAAAACATGGCTCTGCAGCCTTCTTGTAGGCCCCCCTCAGGTACTGGAAGGCTGTTCTCAAGTCTCCCTGCAGCTTCTCCTCTCTAGGCTAAACAACCCCAGCTCTCCCAGCCTCTCCCCACAGGAGTGGTTCTCTAGCCCTCTGATTATCTTCATGCTGTCCTCTGGACCTTCTCCAAAAGTTCCACGTCCTTATTGTGCTGGGGGCACCAGAAATGAATGTGAGACTGCAGGTGGGGCCTCAGGAAGGCAGAGCAGAGAGGCAGAATCCTCTCCCTGTCCTGCTGGTCACACTGCTTTGGATGCAGCCCAGCACACAGCTGCCTTCTGGGCTGCCACTGCTGCCTCTTGTTGAGCTTCCATCAACTGACACCCCAAGTCCTTCTCCTCTAGACTGCTCTCAAGCCATTTCTCACCCAACCTCTGCTTGTGCTGCCCCAGATGACCTTGCACTTGGTGCTGTTGAACACCTACGACCTGGATCTCCTTCAGCTGTGCACATGCTCTATATGTTCTGCTGGCTGGAGCAGCATAGAGCCCTGAGCTGGAGGCAGCAGAGTTGTTTCTCTACTAACAAAGCTCCTGCGTGGTTCCAAGTGGCTTAGCCTTGCTTGGCTTTTAATTTTCATTGAATTTTAAGTTGAAATTAAGGCTTTGAATTTTACACTGAATCATCCCTTGTCAGAAGGGACTGCAGTAGCCATCAGTGGGGAATATTTTTGTCGTTGTCTGCTTCTTCCTTCCTGTCCAGAGAGAAAACTTGAGGTGTTTTTAGGATGCATGGATTCACTCTCAACATTATCAGTGGTGGGACAACAAGTAAACAACTTACTGTAAATGGGCTGGGAGCCAGCTAGTCTGCAGCAGTCCTCTGGCTTGTGACTTGCATTTAGCTCAGAAGAATGCCTTTTGACTTGGTCATTTCCTTTCCTTTCAAATACAAAAAATACAACTTTTTTTCTGTCTTTTTTTGGGGAGTTTTTCCCTCAAATGGCTTTCCTGGCCTAAATATTAAAATTGGGGGACAGTCAATACTGAGTCTGAGCATTTTGGGGAGAGGCCTTTGAACCTTTGCTTAGAAGCCTTCAGGATGTGGACGTGCAGATGCTGGGCTGAGATGTGGCTGGTCTTGAAGTTGTTTGGAGGGTTTTCGAGCTGTGGAGTAGCTCTAGGCTAATTTCCATTCCCTAATTGGACATTTGTTGCTTGTGGGAGCTGTGCCTGTCCCAGGGGAGGTGTTCAGGAGACTCAGGGTAAGCTGTCTGGGTGTCGGAGATGGTGGAGAATCACAGAATGTTAGAGGTTGGAAGGGACCTCAAAAGATCATCCAGTCCAATCACCTGCCAGAGCAGGATCACCTAGGGCAGGCCACAAAGGAAGGCATGCAGGTGGGCTTTGAATGTCTGCGGAGAGGGAGACTTCACAACCTGTCTGGGCAGCCTGCTGCAGGGCTCCAGTGCCCTCACTGGGCATCACTCGTGCTTGCTTTCCGTGTGCCGAGGGCTTCCTCTGCTTTCAGAGTTACCTTCTGCAGTCCTGTTTTCTGAACTATCAGGCAGGGACCGAGGACTGCAAGCATTGCATGAAGCACTCCAGGTGGCAGGCCACATCTTGGCCAGAAGAACCTGGCAGTTTGCACTGGTGTGGGTAGGTTTCTTCCAAGAGCTGAGTGATCAAGTGCAATGTTAACTTAAATCTGTCTGTGCTGTAAGCTGGAGAATAATTGGACTGAATGGATGCCTGTAATTGATCTTTCAGCCTGGGTAATTAGGATAAAGATCTGCCAGGAAAGCTGCTTCCTTTCCCTTGTCCCTTTCCTTCCCTCTTCTGAACATGCTCACATATTCCAAAACAAAATACTTAAGCTGGGAGAGCCACAGCATGTGGATTAAGCCTCTGCCTTTGGACAGAGAAGGGTCACAAAGTGTAGATGATTCATTCCAGCTCATAAAGCCTTCAGTCTGGGATAAAGGCATGGGCAGGTTGTCCAGTGGAGGGCCCCAAGGATGATCTGAGGGCTGACGCACCTCTGCTATGAGGATAGGCTGAGGGAGCTGGGGTTGTTCAGCCTGCAGAGAAGACTCCAGGGGGACCTTGGAGCTGCCTTCCAATACCTGAAGGAATCGTGCAGGAAGGCTGGAGAGGAACTGTTCATAAGGATGTCTAAAGACAGGACAAGGGGGAATGGTTTTAAGCTGAGGGAGGGCAGAGTTAGACTGAATCTTAGGAAAAAGTTCTTAAGTACCAGAGTGGTGAGACTCTGGAACAGGTTGCCCAGGGAGGCTGTGGTTGCTTCCTCCCTGGAGGTGTTTAAGGCCAGATTGGATGAGGTCTTGGGCATCCAAGTCTAGTTGAGAGTTGTCCCTGCCCATGGTAGGAGGGTTGGATCTCTGACCCATTCTGTGGTATTTTGAAGGCATCCTTTCATGCAATACTGCATACACCAAGGAGCTGGGAGGGTTGGAGTGCTGAAAATCTGCTTTTGCAGGGAACTTTGCACAAGTTATTTCTTAAGGAGTAGTATTAATCATCATCATCATCTCCTCTGTGGCCTTTATGAAGTGACACAGCAGCATAGGGTATCCTGGTGGGTTCTCTACTTATCCTGGGGAACCCCATTGCCAGCTGAATTGTGTCTCTTTCTGTGACCTGCCCAGCTGTGTCCCTGTTTGATAAAGCCTCTCTTCAGGCAGGTGGTGCTGGTTTGAAGCAGTAGTTGCGCTTCTGGCAGCTGCAGGGCTGGCTGTGCCTCTTGTGAGGGTGCCAGAGCTGCCTATGAAGTCCTGCTTGGTTGTGGTGATGATGGTGACGGAGTGGACTCGTGGTTATTAACAGATGAGTTTGCTGAGCTCCTTGTAAGGCTTTCAGAAGTCTGAGGAAGAGATTCGGGATTCTGCATCTTGGAACATCAAAATAATGAATGTTTTTAGAAGGTGTAGGTGGAAACCTTCTTCTTTTCCAGTTACTTCAAGCAAATGTGAAGTAAAATGGTTCTTTTCTGTGAGGGGGAGATGAAGAAGCTCTCGAAACTCACATGTGAAAGCTTTCCTTCTATACTGCAATCAAGGACCGAATTGAAAAGCTGCTCTGGAAATCAATAAGACTTAGGAGGACCTGGATTTGAGCATTTTAAATTCTTCTTGTTATTAATTTTCCATTTCAACATTTGAAAGCATACCCAGGCCATTTTCCTCTCCCCACAATCAAGTTAAGATTACGAAGTGGTTCCTCTGGTCTTCTCAGAGCCTTGGTTTGTGTAAGTGACAGTCCCTGGGATGTTTATAAAGCTCCTTGGTGGGTTTGGGGCTTTTGCTCGGTGCCTTTATTAAAAAATGGCGAACCAAAAAAGTGAGTCTGAAGGGAATGAAGTTCTGGCTGTGGAGTGCTCTCAAGTGACTCAGTAAGGATAAGGAAGCCACTGGGCCTGCAGTAGGAATCGTAAAATCAAGGAATTGGTTTGGGTGAAAAAGCCCTCTAAGATCATTAAGGCCAAACATCAACCCAGCAGCACCACTAAACCATGTCCCCAGTGCCATGTCCACATGTTGCTTGGATGCTGCCGGGGATGGGAACTCCACCACCTTCCTGGGCAGCCTGTTCCAATGCCTGACCACTCTTGCAGCAAAGAAATTGTTCCTCACGTCCAACCTAAACCTCCCTGGCACAATTTCAGACCATTTCCTCTTCTTCTGTCACCCAATACTAGGGAGAAGAGACCAAGCCCCACCTGACTGCACCCTCCTTTCAGGGAATTGCAGGGAGCCAGAAGGTCTCCCTCAGTCTCCTCTTCTTCACACTGTACAACCTTCTTCAGCTGCTCTTCACCAGACCTATTCTCCAGACCCTTCAGCAGCTTTAGTGCTCTTCTAGCAGAGCAGCAAAGATCCTTTCATTCCATGTCTCCAGAGATTTGAGGAGAAACAACCTGGAGATGAGCACACAGGTCGCTGGATGCAGCTCAGGCTGTAATTAGCCCTCTGCCAAGCCCTGCAATGTGCAATCTCCAGCGGGCTGCAGACGTCTGAACCTGTTCTATTCCCATACCGTCAGGGATTGGAAAATACCTGCACGTAGATGCAGGGCGTGTGCCACGTCCATGTGTCCCCATGGCTGCTCCTTAACCACTTGTGGTCCCTTAGCAGCTTGCTGTGTCCCTCTGCAGCTGGAATTTCTCCCACAGCCTTAGCCATGAGCCCTGGAATTCATTTCCTCCTTCATCAAAGTCGTTAAAACATTGCACATTTTTCTTTTAAAGCCTCCTTAACCAGCGCCATGGTTTCAGGCTCAGGAGATGCAGAAAAATGCTCCCACTGCCATGGCTTTGCTTTAACCCTTGGGTGTAGTTTGCAGCTCTGCAGCTTTTCTGATAGAAGAGAGGTTCTCCCAGTTGTCAGCCCTGAAGGGGAGCTGAAGGAAAAGTGCCAGATGCTGCAAGACTTGTGATTAAAATTGCAAGAATAAGCAAGAGAGGGAGACCCTTTTCCTGCTCTCCTTGAACAGGCCAGCCAGCTTATCTCCAGCTCTTGGCCCCACTCAGGCCATCTGTGACTGTGATGAAAAACTACAGACCTCTGGCTCTGTTGCTGCTCTATGGACTGGGGTTTAAGCTGTGACCCTTCCAAGCTGTTGGAAATGCTACAGCTTCCAAAACCCAGAGAAGCAGCATAGATAATGGGAGTTGGTGTGTTTGTAGGTTTGGTGTTATCAGTCACAGACAATGGTTCTGTCTCTCCTGCGGGTCTTGCTTTGTTTTTCCTTCTGCAATTACAGAGTCCTCACCATCCATAGCTTGAGAAGCCACTGAGATGCAACAGTAGGTTGACATCTTGGAGAACCAATTCTGATTAGTGAAGAGTCTGGAGAACAGGCCGGGTGAGGAGCAGCCGAGGGAACTGGAGCTGTTTAGTTGTTTAGAATCATTGCTCTCTACAGCTACCTGAAAGGAGGTTGGAGTGAGGTGGAGGTCAGTCTTTTCTAGGTAACCAGTGATAGGACAAGAGCAAGTGGCCTCAAGGTGGTCAGGCGCTGGGATATGCTGCCTGGGGAAGTGGTGGAGTTGGTCAGAATATGTGTGGACATGGCACCTGGGAGGTGGTGGGCACTTGCAGCCCAGAAGGCAGATGGCATCCTGGGCTGCATCAAAAGCAGCATGGCCAGAGATGGAGCGAGGTGATTCTGCCCCTCTGCTCTGGTAAGACTTCACCTGGAGTGCTGAGTCTAGTCCTGGGTCCCCAACACAAGAGGGACATGGAACTGCTGGACTGGGTCCAGAGGAGGCCACAAAGATGATTGAAGGACTGGAGCACCTCTCCTTTGAAGAGAGGCTGAAGGAATTTGGATTGTTCAGCCTGGAGATGAGAAGGCTCTGGGGGGATCTGAGGTCTGCATTTCAGTATCTCAACATAACTACAGGAGAGCTGAGGAGTGACTTGTGACAAGGGCAATGGCTCTGAGCTGCAAGAGGGGAGATTGAGACAGGAAATGAGGAAGAAATTCTTTAGAGTGAGGGTGGTGAGACACTGGAGCAGGTTGCCCAGGGAGGTTCTGGATACCCCCTCCCTGGAGGTGTTCATGGCCGGGTTGGATGATGCCTTGAACGACATGCTCTAGTGGAAGGTGTCCTTACCTATGGCAGTGGAGTTGGAACTGGATGTCCCTTCCAGCTAAACCCATTTGATGAATCTGTAGTTCTGTGAAGTGTGAGCCTACATTTCTTACTCCTGGTTAGGATGTGGAAGTTCTTCATTAGTTTTCATTTTCTGTGGTGGAAGTTTATTGTTGGTATCATCTCAGTTGGATTGTAGACCCCAGGCACTTGGTACACAGGGAGGTTCAGACTCTCCAGTTTGCATGATTCAGGCATTTCTGTGACAGTTCCAATGTGCTTTATCAGCTAGATCTGTTGTGATATTGTCACAAGGAGGGGGGGATGTGGCTTGATGGCCATGGTGGTGTTGGGTTAATGGTTGGACTCAGATCATCTCAGAGGTCTTTTCCAACCAAAACAATTCTAGGATTCCATTGGGGGAAATATTCCTCAGCAAGGGAAACCCCACTGTGGCTGACAAGGAATGGCTGCTCCTCTCCCAGGAAGGACCAGCCCAGGGTACTCACAGGAGGTCCTTGTGCCATGACAGTGGCACTGCACAACTGGGGCAGAGTAAATCCCTTTTTAAACACAGGCTGAGCCCCAGGCTGTGGGAAGAGCTCTCTGCAGCAAAGAGTTAAGTGTGCAATCAGTGCTCAGCTGGTGCCTGTTGGCAAACTTGCTTGTTTGTCAATGTGACCTTTGTTTAATGTTTCTCAGATGGAACATATAAGTGACATGAAACGCTGGGCTTGGTCACTGCTTCAAAGCCTGCACAGTCTAACAGATTTTAGCACTGGCTGGAAATAATAGGAGTCTTTGATCATGCAGTTATGGATTTCACCTCCAGACCGATCCTGCAGTGGTTGCATCTTACTGGGGTACTGAGAGCCTCGGTTGGGAGCACAGTGCTCTGGAGGAGCCCTCTTGATCCCAGATGCCCTCAAGTTTTGGAACTCTGGTTTTGTTGACATGACTGGAGACTCATTTGCTGCTTTGGTCTCCACCTCTATGACAAGTAAACAAAGATTAGCCACTTCCCTGGTCCAATACTGAGTTAATATCTCTGAAACTCCATGATTCTGATGATAGTAAAGCTTCTGTAGGAAAGAGAATCTCACAGAGTGTTAAAGTTTGCTGAACCCCCAGTATAAGAGGGATATGGAACTGCTGGAGTTGGGCCCAGAGGAAGCTGCAAAGATGATCAGAGGGCTGGAGAACCTCCCCTGTGGGGACAGGCTGGGAGAGTTGGGGCTGTTCAGCTTGGAGAAGAGAAGGCTCCAGGGAGATTTTAGAGCAACCTTCCAGTATGTGAAAAGGACCTGCAAGAAAGCTGGGCCTGCTGTCTGTGTGTCCATCAGAGCAGGATACGTCTGAGTGTCCACTGACATGGTCATGGAAGGTGTGCTCAGCTATCTAAAACCTTAGCAGTAACTTCTGTGCAGTGAAAAGATTGGTTCTGTTTGCACTCCCAGGGGGTCTGCACCATGAGAGGCTGGGTACTGGTTTGACCAAGTTTTCTGTTTGAGATACCAGGACCTATTTTCCTGGCTACTCTTGAGTGACTGAGTTGTTATTGAAAGGTACTGAAAGATACTGAGGGGTTGTAAAAGATTTGTAATGGCCATCAGGACCTTCCTAAGAGGGCATCTTATTGTAATGAACACCAGGCATTGGAATTCATTCCAGTGAGGGTGGTGAGAGACTGGAACACATTGCCCAAGGAGGCTGTGAATGCCCTCTCCTTGGAGGTGTTCAAGCTCAGGATGACTGGGGCCACGAGCAGCCTGGTCTAGTGGAAGGTGTCCCTGCCTGTGGCAGGAGGGTTTGAACTAGATGATCTCAAAGGTCCCTTCCAACCTAAACCATTCTGTGATTCTATGAATAGACCACCCAGGGAGGTGGAGGCTTTTCCAACCCAAACAGTTCTATGATTTATGAAAATCCAGAGAAAGAAACTTAGTTTCCCACCAGGAAAGCTTTCCATGTTTTTTTCTGAAGGATCACTGGGAGTCCCCACTGTGCAAACATGAGATAAGTGCCCTTCCTCCAGGGCAGTCCTACATGAGATGCTCCAGGAGGAAAGAGGTGGTATGGAGCTCCATGTGTGCAGACTCTGGGACAATCTGCCCAGTCACCTTCGTGATAGTTCTGTGGGAGAGGTAAACAGCCTGTTAATGAAGTTTACAGATGGACCTGAAGTTGGGAGGGGTTCCCAGTGCTGCTCAGGAAGAGAAAATACACAAAGAGGCAGAGATGAACAATGTGGCCAGGAAATGGTGCGAGGTTCAGCGAGGAAGGAATAGAGCTTCCTTCATCTGCTGGGGAGGGGTAGAGGAAGAGGACAAAGGAAAGTGGATAAAATCATATGAGGAATCCAGGAGAGAGACAGAAGGCAAGGCCTGAAATGTGGTGGGGACAAGAAAACAAAAACAAGACAAGAAATGCTTTTAAAGCCCTGAGAGTATGCAGCAGGAGGGGTGTGATGAAACATCTCAATATCCGAAGTGGATGACATGGATGCCAGATGGAAATACAAGCAGGTAATAACCCACTGCGTGTTAGAGCAGAAATCTGTCTGTAATTGCTTAACAGTGTTGACAAAAGTCATTGTAACACTCCATTGGATGATCCAATAAAGTTGATTTAAAAGTGCCATAAACAGGGCATACAATCACACAGAGCGTTAGGGGCAGGAAGGGACCTCTGGAGATCATCCAGCCTAACCCTTCTGCCAAAGCAGGGTCACCTAGGGCAGGTCACACAGCAATGCATCCAGGTGGGTTTTGAATGTCTTAAGTGAAGGAGACTCCTCAACCTTTCTGGGCAGCCTGCTCCAGGGCTCCAGCACCCTCACAGGGAAAAAGGTTTTCCTTATGTTCCCGTGGAACCTCCTGTGCTCCAGCTTGCACCCCTTGCTCCTTGTCCTATCACTGGGCATCCCTGAGCAGAGCCTGGCTCTGTTCTCCTGACACTGCCCTTCACATCTTTATAAACCCTGAATGAAGTCACCCCTCAGGCTTCTCTTCTCCAAGCTACAGAGCCCCAGCTCCCTCAGCCTTCTCTCAGCAGGGAGATGTTGCACTCCTTTCAGCGTCTTTGTGGCTCTGTTCTGCAGTCTTTCAAGCAGTTCCCTGAAGTCCTTCTTGAACTGGCAGACCCATATTCCAGGTGCAGCCTCACCCAGGCAGCATCTGTACTTCAGACAGGTCTTGGTGCTACTTGCTGCTTGTCCTTCTGCAAATGTTACCCAAGTGTAGATGTAAAAAAATCAGCTTATTGCATGCTTCTCTTCCTGCTCGCGTGTGGGAAGAGTGGTTTCACATGTGCTCTGTGCCTCAAACGTGTCAGAGGCCAGCTGAAATGAAAGGAAATCATGCTCTTAAGGGAGTTAAAAGGGTTTGCAGGGCCCTGGAGAATATCTTGTAGGTAGCTTTGCTCAGTTGTAAGCTCTGTTTGCGAGACATGGGTCTGGTTAGGAAGGATAAAATGGAAACTCAAAAACTGAGCTTAAAGCATGAAAGAAAACCTTTTGGTGGAGTTCAGAGTGAGAGGTCTTGGCCTTCCCATCCATGTTTTGTCTTTCAGCCATTTTCTGATTTTTGAGTCGCCAAGAACTTTCAGTTTACTCCTAATCTGTCCTACAGGAACTTCTGTTCTCTCTCTAATGTGTTAAAAGAACCTTTTCAAGTGAAGTTTCTGCTCCTGACTAAGAGTGGAACGTATCCACGGGCATTGGAGGAGTAGCACCTTGCACAACTCTTGATGCTTAGCTGGCGCTGAACCTCAAGGCTGGCCCTTAGCACCGAGCAGAACATCTTGCAATCATCCTCCTCTCTGACTCAGATCTCAAAACCATCAGAAGGACTTTTGTTTTCCAGCAGAGCACCCAAGATGTGATGTTATTATTGGGTTTGTTTGTTTTTCATACTCTTGGAAGTTGTTATGGAAGCTGATTCCCTCCTTGCTGGGCTACGGTGAGGAGGACCAGTGTCCCTTCATGCTGTGTTTCTCTGATTTCCTTTCTGCTTCTCTTGCCCTCCAGAGTTTGGACAGGGCTCCAGGGGAGCTGGAGAGGGACTTTGTTCAAAGGGACAGAGTGATAGGACATGGGGTGATGGCTTCAAGCTGGAAGAAGCTGGATTGAGATGAGACTTCAGGAAGATATTCTTTATAGTGAAAGCGATGAGGTCCTGGAACAAGTTGCCCAGAGAAGTTGTGGAGGCTTCTGTTTGTGAGAGCAGAAACACATCACAATTCAGCCTCACACTGGTCTTCTCTCCAGGGCATCAGAACCTCCTGAAAACAAATCTGCTGTCTGAAACTGGGGGAAGGTGGAGCGGAATAGAATGAGTTAGGCAGACATTTTGAAAACAAGAGGACTCAGTGTTCACTCCAAATTGCAGTTGTGAAATGTGATGCATCTGTAACGCAAGGCCAGTTCTGGTTGCATCCATGCATCCAGTTATGGTGCCTCCAGCACAAGAATGACTTGGAATTGTTGAAGTGGGTCCAGAGGAGGCCACAAAGATAGCAGAAGGCTGGAATATCTCCCCTATGGGGATGGGCTGGAGAGTTGAGGCAATTCACCCTGGAGAGGAGAAAACTCCAGGGAGGCCTTAGAGCAGCCCTTCCACATTGCTGTCTCGTGGATAATTCACTGTCCACCAGGACTCCAAGGCCTTTCTCCATGGGGCTGCTTTCCAGCAGGTCAATCCCCAGCCTGTACTGGTGGTGCTGCCCAGATGCAGGACTCTGCCCTTGTGCTTATTGACCTTCATGAGGTTCTCCTTTGCCCAGCTCTCCAGCCCTTTGTTGGGTGGCAACACACTAGGAGGTAGGTTTGGGGTTTTAGCTGTCTGATAGAAGGAGATGTCATTTAAGGAGAGTGTTTTTCTTGCTTCAGCATCCTGTTTAAACTCTGCTGTGGTCTCTCTCTTTTTGGTTCAGTGGTGTTTTTTGAGCTTCTGGACTCCCGTTCAAAGTTTAAAGAACAATAACTAGTCAAATGTAAAATAATGTCAATTGAACCAACCTATGACTCAACAGTCAACCAAGTCATCCTGGATCTGCATCAAATGGACTGAGGCCAAAACCAAACTTGGCACCTTGCCTTGTCCCTCCTCTCCATCTCTTTCCACTGATGCAGAGCCCAGAATGCCACACGTTGCTTAATAGTCCATAATAAACATCTCCACATGGAAACATGCTCTTTTCATTGACAAAATAAGTGTGAAAGGGTAAAGGCACATTGTGCAAGGCTTCACACAGCCTCAGAAGGAAATGGGACTTTGTGCACTGAAGAATTTACCAGCTTGACTTCCTTTTGGTGTCAGTTCCACTTTGAAACAGAGCTTCCCTGTATCTGCAGAACAGAATTGAGATCTGTAGATGTGTAGAAAGAATTGAGGAAGAAAAAATCCTTTCTGCTCTTCTTGCCTTCCAGTGTTTGAAGGGGGCTTCAGGAGAGCTGGAGAGAGATTTTGTACAGAGGTGTGGAGTGTCAGGACCAATGGTTATGGCTTCAAACTGGAAGAAGCTGGTTTTAGATCAGACATCAGGAAGAACTTCTTCCCCATCAGGGTGCTGAGGCTCTGGAATGGGTTGCCCAGAGAAGTTGTGGAGGCTCCAAGCCTAGCATTGTTGAAAGCCAGGTTGGATGAGACCTTGAGCAAACTGGTCAAGTGGAAAGTGTCCCTGCCCATGGCACAGGGTTGGAACTAGATGATCTCTAAGGTTCCTTCCAACCCCAAAAGTCCTATGATTCTCTGACTTCCATCTTTCCCTTCTCCTCTTCCTCCTCTGATATGTTTTTTTTTCTGCTGTCATCTTCGTATTTATTGATTTGTAGTTCTGTTAATTATTGGTTTTGGTGAAGCATGAAATTATTGTGCAGTGCTGGTAGTAGCAGAGACTGTTGGTGAGCAGTTCCGTGTGGGAGATCAGGGTCTGGATTACTGTTGAAGGGTTACACTGGCAGCAGAGTAATTTTGCTTACTTTTCAAAGCAGCAGAATTATATTAGAAATGAGGGCATTGAGGCACTGGAACAGGTTGCCCAGAGCAGCTGTGAATGCTCCAAGCTTGAAAGTGTTCAAAGCCAGGTTGGATGGGACACTGAGCAGTCAATGTCAAGTTTTCATTGAAGTGTGAAGATCCTGGCTTCTGCCTTACTGTTTTTCTGCTGCCTCTTTTTTGAGGGAAACAAGGATAGGACTTTTGATGAGGGCTTGCATTGCTAGGATGAGGGGCAGTGGCTTTGAGCTGGAAAAGGAGATGTAAACCAGAGTTCAGGAAGATGTTCTTTATAGTGAGGGTGCTGAGACACTGGAACAGGTTGCCCAGGGAGGTTGTGAATGCCCTCTCCCTGGAGGTGTTCAAGGTTAGGTGAGGCCTTGATCAGCCTGGTCTAGTGGAGAGGCGTCCCTGCCCATGGTAGGGGGGGTTGGAACTAGAAGATCTTTGAGGTCACTTCGACCCAAACCGTTGTGTGATTCTAGATGACGTTTCTAATCGACATGTATTTATAGCTTCGTGACTCAGTTTGTGCAACCATTACACTGCAGCTTTTAAAATGTCTCTTCTGTGACTCTTGCAATCTAATTTTTTTCTGCATTTCTTAGAGCACCACTAATATTTTTCCATGTACTTTTGGAGTCCACCTTCCAGATGTCTCTTGACTTCTTTCCTAGCAACAGCGTTTTGGCAGCCTGTGCCTTGCAGCCCTGTGATTGACACAAGCACTCGTGTTCAGGAGAGCAGAACCATGCCCGTAGCTCATGCTGAGATCATTAATGGAACAAATCCTGCTTAATATTTTAAGTCCAGTTGCTCTGGTACCACATTAACAAGGTGCTGTGACAAGGAGTAAAAAGCTTTCCTGAGCCTTGCAGATTCTGTGGGATGAGCTAAAATGCTGTGGGCTGCTCTAAGCTCATGGGTCAGTTCTAAACCCAAAATATTTCTGCTTGAGATAGAGGATTTGGCAAGAGTTCTGCTGGCCTGTGGGATTCAGTGTGCTAGTGAATAAAGTTAGTATGTGAATGGAGCTCTAATTAAGATAATTAACCTGGACTCAGTACTAGTGAGACCACACCTGGAGCACTGTGACCAGTTTTGAGCACCACAGTTTAAGAAGGACATTGAGGTGCTGGAGTGAGTCCAGAGAAGGGTGACAAAGCTGGTGAAGGGTCTGGAGATGAGGAGGTCTGGTGAGAAGAGGATGAGGGAATGGAGGTCGTTGAGTCTGGAGAAGAGAAGGCTGAGAAGAAACTTGACTGCTCTCTGTAGTGAGGGTGGTGAGACAGCAGAACAGGTTGCTCAGGGAGGTTCTGGATGCCCCTTTGCTGCAGCTGTTCAAGGCCAGGTTGGATGAGGCCTTGAGCAGCCTGCTCTAGTTGAAGGTGTCCCTGCCCATGGCAGGGGGTTGGAACTGCATGATATTTAAGGTTCCTCCCAGCCCAAACCATTCCATGATTCCGTGCCCAATACAATGCATAAAGAAAAAAGCCATTAGGGAATATCTTTTGAGTGTGATTCCTGCAGACCCTACCCTTGCAGGTAAGACCTTTTCTTCTGGCTGCTCTGCTGGAGCATTGTCATAAATGTAAAAGTTTAGAAGGCAGAATTGAATTATTTTATTCTGGTCATAAATACTGCAGGGCTGTAGTGCATTTGAAATCCCCAGAGCTCTTGCTAAGGTTGCAGCTGCACCATCAATTACCATTTATCCATTCCAGAAAGCTTTGCCTGTGCCCTTGAAACCTTGACATTCTGGAGAGGGTCCAGGGGGAAAAAGAGTCTGGTGGCTCCCTTCCGTTAATGTTCCTCCTCTCGCTGCTCTGCAGGCTCTGAAATGGTAGCAGATGCCATTTTGGAGCAGAAGGTTTTGGTGCCAGTGGCACTGGAGCTTTTGAAGGCTCCTCCAGGTCTACACAGCTCTGCTGTGTCTCAGAAATCATAGAATGGCTTAGTTTGGAAGGGATCTCGGAGATTACCTACTCCAGCCCTGTTGCCATAGGCAGGGACAGCTCTCAGCTCAAGGCATGGTCCAGCCTGGCCCTAAACACCTGCAGGGAGAAGGCATCCAAACCCACTCTGAGTAGCCTGTTCCAGAGGGTTTTCTGCAGAACCTCCCTGTTAGGTGGGTTTGTGGCTGTCTCAGGCAGTCAGCAGGAATGCTGGAGTCTGCATCCCAGGACACCTTATGATATGGGTAGACCTCTGGCTGGCTGTTGCCCGCTGATGGCAGCTAAGCTCTGTGTGTGTGTCTGCTCAGAGTTTGCCAGCAGGCCTGGAGGAGAGCAGATTTAGACAGGAGATTGGGAGGAAATTTGTTACAGTGAGGTGGGTGAGATTCTGGCACAGGTTGCCCAGGGAGGGTGGGAATGGCCCCTCCCTGGAGGTGTTCAAGGCCAGGTTGGATGAGACCTTGAACAGCCTGGTCTGGTGGAAGATGTCGCTGCCCCTGGCAGGGGGTTGGAACTAGATGATTTCCAAGGTCCCTTCCACCCCAGCCATTCCATGTATCTGAAGAGCTTGCTTCTCACCACCTCATGCCAAGTTTCAGTCTTTTTAAAGACTTGATGTGGCCCTGCTGGCAGGGGGGGGGGTTGGACAAGATGACCTTTGAGGGTCCCTTCCAACCTGATGTGACCTGTGTAGCTATAAACTTCAGTGGGTACGTTTCAAGAGCCAGAAGAGCCCAGTGTAACCAGGGCTTCAGATTCATAGGGTCACAGAATGGCTTGGGTTGGAAGGGACCTTAAAGATCATCTAGTTCCAACGCTCCTGCCGTGGGCAGGGAGACCTTCCACAGACCATGTGAGGACAAATAGAGAACTTTACTCAGTCTTCTTGATAACCAAAGCATCAGATCTCAGATCCTCAAAAACAAAACCAAGAAGGTTCTCAGCACAGTGCATCTCTGAAGTGATTTTTCAGTTGACAAACACACTTTTATCTTCACACCGTGACAAAAAGTGGAGTCTGAGCCACCTCGGCTTGGGTTTTGCTCCTGCTTGGGCTGAAAAACTGCCTAAGAGAGGATGAAAAACAATTAATATTTTCTCTAGTTACTGAAGTAATGAGCAAGCAATTCCAAAAATGTAATCAGTTGGTTGTATGCAGCTGAGTGTTTACATTATTCTCATGGCTGGAAGATAAGAAGGAGGCCCAGATGGCAATGACATTGAAAATCATTTCTTTACAGTGAGTTTGGTGACACACAGATAACTGACTGGCTTCTGCAAAGGCTGAGGTGGCTTCAGCTGCAGAGCAGCACCTAATGGTGTGCAGCGTTTTGTGCTCTATATCATGCAGAGTGGAAGCAACTCCTGTTTGGGAAGCAATAGATGCCAAGGAGGAGGGAAATGAATAGACTTTCTCCTCTGCTTTAAACTTAAATAATAAATAGAGTCAATTTTGGAGCTGTTTCTTCCCACCCTAGACACTCTGCATCCATTTCTCTCCCTGGAGGTGGCAGTTGGACGTGAACAGCATTTTCTCCAGGTTTTTAGGAGACAGAACAAGTTGTTTCTGTAATTTATAACAGCACCAGGGAATACCTTAGCTGGATGGATGAAAAACCCTTGGACTGTACATTTCCTCTCAACTTTTCAGCAGGGTGGATGTGTTTTACAGGTGAATATTGCTACAGCTCATGCTGCTCTTTGCCTTCAGCCCCACAGATTTCATAGAGATATGGACTGATCTGCAGAAGGGAGATGGTGTCACCTCCAACAAGTGACAGAGGCACTGTCCTCGTGGTTATTCCTGTTACAATTCCCAAAGGAAATTCATAAAGTAACAGAATGGTTTGGGTTGGAAGGGACCTTTAAGACCCTCTGGTTCTGACTCCTTGGGCAGGACTGATGGGCAGGGACACCTTCTACTATCCCAGGTTGCCCAAGGGCCCATCCAGCCTGGCCTTGAACACCTCCAGAGAGGGGGCATCTCCAGCCTACCTGGGCAACCTGTTCCAGTGTCTCACCACCCTTACTGTAAAGAAATTCTTCCTAGTTCCCAGTCTAAATCTGCCCTCTTCCAGCTTTGATCCCTTGCCCTTCATTCTCACCTTGCAAGCCTTTGTGTCAAGTCCCATCCTTGCTTCCCTCAGTAAGGATGCAGCAGCAGAAGCCAGGATACAGAAATACAGAATCATAGAACAGACAAATCAAGTCACCTTGTGCCATCCAAACTCTTGATGCTTTGCTGGGTAACAAAGGAAGTGTTTGACATCTTCCTAATTTCTGGTCTAAGTCAACTAAATTTCCCAGATGCTCCTTCCCCTTTTACTGTACCTTGCAGCCATTTTGCTTGCATGAAGTTAATTTTTGAGCTCTGAACCAAGTTCTCTCCTTACACAGGTGTGACTTGCTGGAGGTGCTAACTTAATTTGTGTTTTATAAACAAAATGTAGCCTTCCACAGAAGTCTGCTAGGGCAGATTCACAGAATGCATCAGGTTGGAAGGGAGCCTCAAAGGTCATCTTGTCCAACCCCCCTCTGCGGTCAGCAGGGACACCTCCACCTAGAGCAGGCTGCCCAGGGCCACAGCGAGTCTCATCTTGAATGTCTCCAGGGATGGGGCCTTAACCACATCCCTAGGCAACCTGTTCCAGTGTCTCACCACCACCCTCATTGTGAAGGACTTTTCTCCTGATGTCCAACCTACGTCTCTCCTAATCCAGTTTCAAACCATTGCCCCTCATCCTGTCACCACAGGCCCTTCTTAACAGTGCCTCTGCAGCCTTCCTGTAGGTCCCCATCACATACTGAAATGCAGTTATAAAGAAGGGGGGTAAAACAGCTGGGGACATATCATGCCCTGGCAGAGGGGTTGGACTAGATGATTTTCCAAGGTCCCTTCCAGCCCCTAGCATTCTATGATTCTGTGATGATCAGGTTAATCGCCCAGAGCTTTTCTGTGTGGTAAAAAGTCCCAGTCTGTAGCTTGTCACTAAATCATAGAATCATAGAATCAACCAGGTTGGAAGAGACCTCCAAGATCATCCAGTCCAACCTATCCCCCAGCCCTATCCAGTCAACTAGACCATGGCACTATGACTGATGGAGGGAGTGGAACAGGTCCCTTATGAGGCAAGGCTGAGGGAGCTGGGGCTCTTTAGCTGGAAGGAGAGCAGCCTGAGGCATGACCTCATTCATGGTGTTAAAGATGTGAAGGGCAGTGTCAGGAGGATGTGGCCAGGCTCTGCTAGTGATGTCCAATGATAGGCAAGGAGCAAGGGGTGCAAGCTGCAGCAGAGGAGGTCTCACCTCAACATAAAGGAGAGCTTTTTCATTGTGAAGTTGACAGAGCCCTGGAGCAGGCTGCCCAGAGAGGTTGTGGAGCCTCCTTCTCTGGAGGCTTTCAAAACCCACCTGGATGCCTTCCTGTGTGACCTGCCCTAGGTGATCCTTCACTCACAGGGGGTTAGGCTGCATGATCTCCAGAGATCCCTTCCTGTCCTTAACAGAGTGTGATTCTGTGGTTTGAGTTGCTGCAAGTGTTCACTCCTTCATTATTTCACTGGATATTTCGTTTGCTTCGTTTGGTCATCTGAAGTAAGAGGAATTTGTGCATTGTACACAGACTGTTGCAGCGTTAGGAGGCAGCCTGCAGGTGCTGTGCTGCCATGGGGTGGCCTTTAATTCTCACAGTGAAGCCAGAAGAGAGAGGAAAATGCAGATGTGTTTTGCACCAAGAGACGGTGATGCTGGGAGAGGGTTCCCTCAGAGGGGCAAAGACCTTCGCTCTGCCCCATCTTTCTCCGCAGACACTGATAACCGAGCGCAGGGCTGTGAGTTGGCTGAGCACCCCATTCTGCTCTCCTGCCTGTGAGGCCCTCCCCAGAAAAACAGGAGCTGCTGCGATGGGCAGACGTGGCCCCCTGGGCTTGGCCACCAGCCTCTTGCCAGGAGGACAACGTGACCTGCGGTGGATGGGGACCCCGAGAAGGGAAACCTTCACACCACCATAAACGTTACCACACCTGCTTTAGTCAAGGTTGAACCTTGAGCCTGGATTGGGAATCTCTGGTGAATGATTAACCCAGAAGTGGCTTTGGTTAAACAACCTGATTTCTGCAGAGCTTGGGGTGGCAGTGGCTGCATCTTCATTAAGCCTTGCATTTCTGCCCCCCTCCTCCTTAAGTTTCCTTGACTGGAAAGAATAAATGTGTCTGTACAAGTGAATTGCATTAGATTATGTGTAAAGAATTTCTGAGGGGAGGTGGGAGTGGAGCTCTGTACCCTTAAACAAACAACTCCTTGCCTCCCCAGATCAGATTTCATTGGAAGTTTTCAACGTTTTCAGCCCTTAAAATTTGGATTTTTTTTTCTTCTTTTCATAGAATTATTTCAGTTGGAAAAGACCTCTAAGGTTGTCTTCTCTGGTCTCTGCCTCTTGGCTTCCTAATAAACTCTGATGAATGTCCAATTAGATTCTTGGGATTTGGTTTTCTGGGAGAGTTGGTTTCATTATTACTATTGTTATTGTTTCTGAGTATAATTCTCCTCCCTCACCTCTCCCTTAAGAGGTGCTGGTTGTCTTTTACTGCCCATAACTTAAGAAGTTGAAGATCTGTATGCAAATATGTCCTGGGCTCCATCAAGAGGAGTGTGGTCAGCAGGGCAGGAGAGGTAGTTCGGCCCTTTTTCTCTGCTCTGATGAGAGCCCACTTCCAATACTGCCTCCAGTTCTTGTCTCCCCATCATAAGAAGGACACAGAGCCATTGGAGCAATTCCTGAGGAGCACCACAAAGATGAGCCAAGGGCTGAAATACCTCTGCTGTGCGGACAAGCTGAGGGAGCTGGGGTTGCTCAGACAGAAGAGGAGGCTCAAAGGGGACCTTAGAGCTGCCTTTCAGTACCTGAAGGGATTCTAGAGGAAGGCTGGAGAGGGACTTTTCATGAGGGTGTGTAGTGACAAGACAAGGAGGAATGGTTTGGAGCTGAGGGAGACTAGGGTTAGGCTGGGTTTTAGGAAGGAGTTCTTCAGTACAAGGGTGGTGAGACTGTGGAATAGGCTGCCCAGAGCGGTTGTGGATGCCTGCTCCCTGGGGAGAGGGGGCTGTTCAAGGCCAGATTGGGTAAGACCTTGAACAAGTGAGCCTAGCTGAGAGGTGCCCCTGCCCATGGCAGGGGGGCTGGAGTAGATGCTCTCTGAGGTGTCTCCCAACCTGAGCCATTCTGTGGAGCCTCAGGGCAGTCTGTGTAGCTCCTGGGGGGTCCTCCCGTGCCACGGCACCTCCGGTTCTCCATGTTTTGTGGCGGGCAGCGTGCTCCATGCAGCCAGGGCCCGCCAGTGGCTGGCAGCTCTCCACAGTTAGTAAATACTGGCCTTATCTGATAAAGCCAGGCTGGAAGAGATAGGCCAGGAGCCCAGATTAAACTGCTGGCTACTGCTTTATTAATTAATGTAATAATTTGTGTTTAGTGTTGTAAGTCACTTAGTCTGCTTTCATAGCATCCCAGACGGGTTTGTTTTGAAGGGACCTTAAAGCTCATCTGCGGTGTTGACACCAGATTGCTGAACACAACAGGGTCATAGAATTGTAGAATGGTTTAGGTTGGAAGGGACCTTAGAGGTCATCCAGTTCCACCCCCCTTCTGTGGGCATGGATGCCTCTCAGCTAGACTTGGTTGCTCGAGGTCTCGTCCAGCCTGGCCTTGAACACCTCCAGGGAGGGGGCATCTGCAGCCTCCCCGGGCAACCTGTTCCAGTGTCTCACCACCTTCATACTGAAGAACTTCTTCCTAAGATCCAATCTAAACCTACTCTCCCTCAGCTTCAGACCAGGCTCACAGGATGTCAGGGGTTGGAAGGGACCCAAGGAGAGCATCCAGTCCAACCCCCCTGCTGGAGCAGGACAATCCTATCTAACACAGATCACAGAGGAACACATCCAGACAGGCCTTGAAAGGCTACAGAGAAGGAGACCCCTCAACCCCTCTAGGGAGCCTGTTCCAGTGCTCTGTGACCCTTACAGTAAAGGAGTTCCCCCTTGTGTTGAGACAGAACCTCTTTTGCTGCAACTTACACCCGTTGCTTCTTATCCTATCCCAGGGAGCAGTGAGCAAAGCCTGCCCCCTGCTCCTGGCAGCCTTTAGATACTTAGCAAATCCCCTCTAAGCCTTCTCTTCTCCAGACTAAGAAGCCCCAAGTCCCTCAGCCTCTCGTAAGCCATGCCCTCCTGTCCCCTAATCATCCTTGTGGCCCTCCACTGGACCTTCTCCAGCAGATCTCTGTCCCTCATAAACTGGGGGGAGGATAGTCTCAGGATAGTTTCTCCTGGTGTTTTTCCTGTGTCAGTGCATTTTTGGTGCCGCCGGCACAGAAAATGAGCCCTGTTTAAAAATTCAAGGTGGTTGCAGTGTTTGAGTGGAGGGTGTTTGGCTGTGCCACAGTTCCTGTGACAGCTGGGGGATGTTGCTTTGCAAAGGGTTTTGTCAGAAAGCTGTAAGGGAGCAGGGGTTCCAGTTTTGTATCCAGATGAGCTGCCTTTAAAACTCTGCGCAGAAAAAACGTTTCAGTCTTTTCCTGCCTTCAGTCGTTTTCATGCGAGGAAGTTCTCATTGTCAGCCTGGAGTAGAGAAGGCTTCAGGGAGACCTAATGGTGGCCTTCCACTACCTGAAGAGAGCCTACAAGAAGGCTGCAGAGGAACTGTTTATAAAGGCCTGAAGTGACAGGACAAAAGGCGATGGTTTGAAATCAGAGAAGAGGAGGTTTAGACTGGATGTGAGGAATAAGTTCTCTACCGTGGGGGAGATGGAACACTGCAACAGGTTGCCCAGGGAGGTGATTGAGGCCCCATCCCTGGAGATGTTCAAGGGCAGGCTGAATGAGGCCTTGGGCAACCTGGTCTAGTGGAAGGTGTCCCTGCCCATGGCAGGGGTGTTGGGACTGGATGGTCTTTAAGGTCCCTCCCAACCCAAACCATTCTGTGAGTCTGGGAACCACACGCAGGGGCAGAATTTGAGTCCTGAGTGTCACCGATGGTGTCGGGTTGGAAGGGACCCTCAGAGGTCATCTTGTCCAACCCCACTGCAGTCACCAGAGACACTTCCCTAACCACGCAGGTTCTCGTCCTGCAAATCCATATCCATTAGCTTCATCAGAGGAGATGGGGCCCTGCAAAGCAGAGCTCCCACCCTCCAGTGCTCATTCCTCGAGCGCCTGGGCGCAGACATGCTGGGTAGAAGTGAGGCTGAGCCTGTAATTAAAGATGCATGTTTGTAAGGGCAGCAAATGTGACCGGCTTGAATTACCTTCTGCCGTTACGTGGCTGCCGAGTGCTAGATTGTGCAACCTTGGCATTTTGTGAGAGCTTTTTTGCTCTTTAAAGGAAGACAAATTAATTAGGGAGCAGAGAAAAGCCATCCTATGGATCATAAACAGGATTGCGGTCTAGCGGCGGCTGCTGCTTCACTTGACAGACAGCTAATGGTGGTTGGCAGCCTCTGGAGAAGGATTGAGTAGTAGTTCTGCAGCATTTCACAAGTGTGTTCTGAACACAAAGGAATGATGTGATGGATTTGAGCTCTTCTCCAAGTTCTGAGAAGAAGGTAGGCTTTTTTCCTTCTCTTTCTCCTCAAGGTCACCTCATTTTACTTCATTCCAAATGCCAACCTTTCTTATTGAAGCCTTCACCCTAACCTTCTTCTGGTCGTAACCTTCTCTTCTTCCCACAGCTATTCATAGATTTATGGAATGGTTTGGGTTGGAAGGGACCTTAAAGATTATCAGAATTCCAAACCCCCTGCCATAGGCAGGGAAACCTCCCACTAGAGCAGATTGCTCAAGGCCTCATCCAGCCTGGCCTTGAACACCTCCAGGGAGGGGCATCCACAGCCTTCTTGGGCAGCCTGTTCCAGTGCCTCATCACCCTCACTCTAAAGAATTTCATCCTAATATCCAGTCTAAATCTCCCCTCTATCAGCTCAAAACTATTGCCCCTCATCCTAGTACTACAAGCCCTTGTAAAAATTCCTCCCCTGGTTTTCTTGTAGACCCCTTTCAGGTACTGATCTTAACCTTCTCCCTTCCTGCAACTATTCCAGCATGTTCAAGCTGCTGCTGTGTTCTTGCCTCTTTTCTGCTCAGCCCTCTCTGCTCTAGCTCAGATACAGGTCACATTCTGCCCTACTCCCATCAGGTTCTGTGTTTTGGGAAGGTTTACATGTGCCTTAGGTCTTTGTCTCTCTCTGGCATCTCCACTTTCTCTAACACAAGTCATTGCCACTTTTCTCTGCCCTCTGGTTCCATATTTGTCAAAGTGTGGGCTTCATTGACACATTTATTCTGGTTTAGCTTTCATCCTGCTCTATTTGAGTAGTAGGATTCCCACTCCTTGTGTCTGCTTTTATTATCTACCTCCCTTGAGGTACCAGCAAACAATGACAGCGCAAGTCCTTGGCATCACTGGACAAAGCACTTCTCCATTGCTTTCTGGTGATGGGGCAGATGGAGGTGACCTGATCAACAACAAAACCCTCCTAGGTGTTGGAGTGTTCCAGTTTGGAGTAGAATTTTAAGGGGTTTGTGAATGTTTGGGAGCTATGGGTTTTTTGAAATGTGAGACTCAATCTGGTCAGACCCTCTTGAGGAGAGGAGAAGGAATTTTCCATGCAAAAGCCAGCCCACATGCAAATGTAAAGCCCACATCAGGGAGCGTGGATGTTCTGGAGAGTTTCCAGGAAAGGCACCAAAGTCTTGGGGAGAAGCAAAAAACCAAAGTGTGATTTCTCTCTCTTCATCTGGGGAAGTGGCTGGAACCCTGTTGGAAATGTTCTGTGAAAATCTCTTGAAGTGATGCATGAAGTCTAAAAATCTCGTTTTGAAAGATGGAAAGTTGGTGAAAGTCAGCTCAACAAACCGAGCCTTGTAAGAGGAGGAGCTGGAGGAGCCTTGGAGTGGGGATGGGTCAGGTTTGGGCTCTTGTGTTTACATGTGCTGGATAGGATTACCCCTGAACTTTGGCACAGCCGCTCTTGGCTCAGCCCTTCTGATTAGAAGCAGCTTGAAGGTGATTACGAGGGATTGTTTATTGTTCTAACAACGATGGGGTTTGTTCAAGAACCAGCCCTGCAGTTGTAGATGGCCTCTGTGTTTACACAGGAAAGCCTCATCCTGAAGTTTGCAATTGGTATTCTTTTTTGTGGGGTGAAATGATCATTAATTGCTGTGAAAATCCAGAAGCCCTGCCATGTGAGGGACAGGCTGAGAGAGCTGGGGCTGTTCCGCCTTGAGAAGAGGAGGCTCCAAGGAGACCTCAGAGCAGCCTTCCAGTACCTGAAGTGGGCTACAGGAGTACTGGGGAGGGACATTTGACAAAGACTTGTAGTGATAGGGTGAGTGGCGATGGCTTTGAGCTGGAAGAGGGGGGATTGAGACTGGAGATTAGGAAGAAGTTGTTCAGAGAGAGAATAGTGAGACACTGGCACAGGTTGCCCAGGGAGGCTGTAGTTTCCCCCTCCCTGGAGGTGCTCAAGGCCAGGTTGGATGAGACCTTAAGCAACCAAATCTAGTGGGAGATGTCCTTACACATGACAGGGGGGTTAGAACTAGAAGGTCCCTTCCAACCCCAACCATTCCATCACTTGGTGACGATTCTGTGATGTAATACCTTCTATTTCTTTGTGCCTTTCAAAGTCTGTCTGAGTTCCTTAGTCTGGGGTTTTACCCCTTGAGGAAGGTACATGTTCCTTCTTGTACCCATGGATCAGTACATGAAGTGTGGCTGCCAGGATAATGGAGACTCCCTTTTTTCTAGGAGTTTCATGGAAAAGACAAGGGGTGATGGGGGCAAGTTACTCCTGGGGGGATTCCCATTGGACTCCAGCAGAAAATGTTTCTCCGTGTGAACAGTTGGACATGGAATCATCTCCCTACACCAGTGGTGGAGTCCCCTTACACTGCACAGTTTTAAGACTCAGTTTGACAGGGTGCTGAGCCAGCTCATTTCAGCTCTCCTGCTACCTAGAAAGGTTGGACCAGATGATCCTTGGGGTCCCTTCCAGCCTGTCATTCCATCACTTAATTTGCAGAGTTTTGTGCATATCCTAGTAGAAAACTCAGTGATGGTACTGGAAGCAAAGCCCTTGCCCAGCTCAGTGCTGAGAATGTGAGAGTAATGAAACCAATATGGACTGAGAGCGTGTTTTAAGAATCAATTCTAAAAGATTTAAAGGATTTTAGGATAATTGTGTAAGAAACTTGGCTTGGGAGATGTGTGAGAGAAGTAATCCTGACCTGGTCAAACAGGCTGTGAAAATTCCATACAGCTTTGCTTATGTTTTACAGACTTCATTTTCTTTAACTCTTTCAGAGTCTGGTGAGCTTTGTGCACAGAGCTCCAGTTCTGTTTTGAGGATGAGGACAATCCATGTCTTGCAATTGGGAATGTTATGTGTGCCATTATCTGACAAATCCTCACCCAGAGTACTCCTCTGCTTTTCTGTAGCCCCGGAATGAGATCGGATGTCAGCTCTTCTCCGTCCACAACCTCAGCGACAACGGGACCACCTCCCAAGCTCTGCCTGGTTTGCTCAGACGAGGCCTCTGGCTGCCATTATGGGGTTCTCACCTGTGGCAGCTGCAAAGTCTTCTTCAAAAGAGCTGTAGAAGGTAAGGCATCTTTGGGTGAATTAGCAGTTTGAAAACATCAAGTCCGCATACGTACCATCCACAGTCCAAAGTAGGTCTCTTGAGTCATACTGGAACCCATGATTTTGAATCATAGAATGGCATAGGTTGGAAGGGACCTCTGACATCTCTAGGCACCCTTAAGACAAGTCCCTCTCCAGCCTTCCTCCAGGTATTAGAAGACAGCTGTAAGACCTCCCCCCAGAGTTTTGTCATCTCCAGGCTGAACAACCCCAGCTACCTCAGCCTGTCTTCATAGCAGAAGTGCTCCAGCCCTTGGATTGTCTTTGTGGCTCTCTTCAGGATGCACTCCAACAGCTCCATGTTCTTCTTACAGAGGGGACACCATTTGCTGGAATCCTACTCTAAAATCCCATCCATTCTATCACTGACATTTTCCTGATGTTGAAATGGTAATGAAGGCCATCTAAGTATCCTCTTAGGTTTGTATTCTGATAGCAACATAATATTTGGGTTGTGTTCCAAGCCAGATTGAACAGAGCCTTGACCAACCTGGTCTGGTCAAGTTTTAGATGATGCACAGCCTGGCTGTAAGTAGATGTACCTGAAACACCTCTTTTGTTATCCATAAGTCATAAAGAATTAGGGTGGACCAGAATGATTGGATGCTTTTGGCTGTTTAAGGATTATGGGGGTTTATATTCAGTTTTTTATTTAAGTATAAAGGTCCTGGCTTCTGTCTTACTCCTTTTCTAGTTCTTCTTTATTGAGGGAAGCAAGGATGGGACTTTATACAAGGGCTTGTAGGGCTAGGACAAGGGGAAATGGATTGAAGCTGGAAGAGAAGAGGTTTAGACTGGCAATTAGGAAGAAGTGCTTGACAGTGAGAGCGGTGAGACAATGAAACAGGTTATCCAGGGAGGTTGTGGATGCTCCCTCTCTGGGGATGTTCAGTGCCCAGTTGGATGAGACTTTGAGCAACCTGGTCTACTAAAAAGTGTCCCTGCCCTGGCAAGGAGTTGGAACTAGATAATTTTGAAGGTCCCTTCCAACCCAACCCATTCCATGACTCTGTGATAATGGTGCATTATCTGCAGCATCCATTCCATTTGCATTTAGCAAATGCTCCCATTTTCTCCCACTGCAAAAGGATCTATTGTTGTCTTAGCTTTTTTTTTGTTTCTTTTTTCCTCTCACTGTTGTTTTTGTTTCTTTGTCCTATTTATATCCAGACAGTTGTTTATGTGTGTTACATTTGTAAAGTTTCTATTTTAGCTGGTTTGTGTAGAAAACCAAACAGTAAATCTGCTGTGTGTCAAGGCAGGGGAGTTGGGCAGGTTTTGCTAGAAGCAATATTGGTTAAATTCCATCTCCATGTGTGTTCTTTGCAGGGTATATAGGTAGTAGGAACATGTGTGTGGGTTTAGGTCATGGAGATCATAAAAGGATTGAGGCTGTTCAGCCTGGAGAAGGGAAGGCTCCAGAGAGACCTTAGAGCTGTGTTTCAGTATCTGAAGGGGACCTACAGGTAGGCTGGGGAGGGAATGTTTAGAAGGGCCTGTGGTGATAGGATGAGGGGCAATGGTTTGAAACTGGAGCAGGGCAGATTTAGGTTGGACATCAGGAGGAAGTTCTTTACAATGAGGCTGTTGAAATACTGGAACAGGTTGCCTAGGGATGTGGTTAAAGTCCCATCCCTGGAGACATTCAAGATGAGACTTGCTGTGGCCCTGGGCAGCCTGCTCTAGTTGGAGGTGTCCCTGCTGAGCACAGGGTGGGTTGGACAAGATGACCTTTGAGGCTCCCTTCCAATCTGATGCATTCTGTGAACCTGTGAGATTTCTCTGTAATCATGTGAAGAAAATCCTTCTGGAAAATAGGGGTGATGGAAAGCTACACCTGAAGATGTGCAATAAGTAATCTGTGCTCTTAGGAGCACTTAGGCAGCCATTTAATAATGACCTGGGTTCCAGCTCAGTGTCTGACACTTCAGTATCAGAGATGCAGAAGAGCTGAGAGCATGTCTTCAGAGTTTATGGAAGGGCAGCAACTCCTCTGTTCTGGAATTGTGGCCTTTTAGTTACAGCCATACAGGAATGGAGGAGGGCTCTGGAGTGCAGGTCTGGTGAGGAGAGGATGGAGGAGCTGGGATTTTTCAGCCTGCAGAAGAGGAGGCTGAGAGGATACCTCATTGCTCTCTACAGCAACCTAGAGGAGGTTGGGGTGAGCTTGGGGGTTGGTCTATTCTGCCTAGTATCAGGTGATGGAACAAGAGGAAATGGACTCAAGTTGTGTCATGGCAGGTTTAGGTTGCACATGAGGAACAATTTGTTTGCTGCAAGAGTGGTCAGGCACTGGGAGAGGCTGCCCAGGGAGGTGGTGGAGTCAACATCCCTGGAGGTGTTTGGTAAACCTGCGGGCATGGTTTAATGGCTCTGGCGGTGTTGTGTCGATGGTTGGACTGGATGATCTTAGAGGGCTTTTCCAACCTTACTGATGCTATGATTCTGTGATTGTTCATGAAGCTGTTGCTGGGTGCTTAGAAGTGACCCAAACCATCTCCATTTGCTAATGTTTGTGCACGCTGGGGTCCAGGCAGAAGAAGGAAGGCTGCTGTGACCAAGGCAAGCCACCATTCGCTCCTACAGCACTTTCCCCCAGTTCCCAGCTTGCTGGATGCAGTTGGGAGCTCAGCGGAACTGCAGAGCCTCTCGGAGGGGTTGGAAAAGTCAAGTTCACATTTCAGTCTTTGCAAGTCACAGGGGAAGGATGTCACTTGTGTGGGAAGCTGAAGCTGTTTGTGAAGGATAACAAGAGCCAGTGTGAGCTGCAGTGAAAAGTACAGACCTGCTTGGGCTCTTCATGACTCCCAACTGGTCGTAACTGGAGTTGCAGTCCTATTTAGAGCCAGGCTTTTCATGTGAAGCAAGTAATCATGGAATAGATTCATTGAATGGTTGGGATTGAAAGGGACCTTAAAGGTCACCGACTTCCAAGCCCTCTGCCATGAGCAGAGACACCTCCCATTAGACCAGTTTGGTCAACACCTCATCCAACCTGGCCCTCTGTGGAGGGGTCATCCACAACCTTCCTGGGCAGCCTGTTCCAGTGTCTCACCACCCTCACTCTAAAGAATTTCTGCCTAATCTCCAGTCTAAATCTCCTCTCTTCCAGCTCAAAGTCATTGCCCCTCATCCTGTCACCACAGGCCCTTGTCAGAAGTCCCTCCCCAGTTTTCTTGCAGCTACAAGTACAGGAAGGCTGCTCTAAGGCCTCCCTGAAGTGTTACCTTCTCCAGACTGAACAGCCAGAACTGTCTCAGCCAGTCCCTATACAGGAGGCTCTCCAGCCCTCTGATCATCTTCCTGGCCTCCTCTGAAACTTCTCCAACAGTTCCATGTTGGTTTTGTTCTGTAGGCACCAGAACTGAACACAGTGCTCCAGGCAGGGTCTCACCACAGTAGAGGGGCAGAATCAGCTCCCTCATCCTGTTGGTCACACTGCTTTTGGTGCAGCCCAGGACACAAGATCTAAATCTTTGATTGCTATCAGATCAGTGTCTGTCTCTCAGAAGAGGCATTATGTGCCAGCTGGATGTATCTGATAGCGATAGGTTTGCCCATCCTCAAGATCAACCAAATCAGAAAAGTACTGATGCAAGAAGAAATCAACCCAGTGATGCCTCCAGACTGATGGCACTGCTTGCCACGTCGTAGGTCATCTGTATCAGTGTTAAAAATATAAGTGAAAAACTGCAATCAGTTCCTCAAGGCTTTGTTTTTTATTGTCCCACAGATTAGCCCAACCTTAATCCTTCCAATTTGACATGGTGGAGATTTTTCAGGAGCCCTTCCAGGATCTCCTAGTTCTAGTATTCACTTTAAGGAACAAATAATTCCCTTTTGTCTCTTCTAGCCATATTTCTTATTAGGAACATATGTCATGAGAATTTGTTTCTGCAGTATCCTTTCCACTAGTAGCTGCCAGGCACCTGTCAGTGTACAGATCAAGCTGACTCTGCACGTTGGTTACCCAGCCCTCAGCCTGCAGCCCTTTTTTGTACCTTCACACACGGGTGCTGTGCTGGAAATAAGCACAGAAACTGAAAGTAGCAGTACATAGAAAACCAATGTAAAATGTGTGTCCTTCAGCAAAGAGAAGAGCTCCAGAGGAGAAGAGGATGATGCACGCTGATATGCCATCCTTCATGTCAGTGGGGCCTTCTTCAGGAGCCCAGAGTGCCCAAAGCCATCTTGTTCCACTTGTTATTTCTGTGGTGCTTCAAAGGCCTCCTGATTCAGCTTCTCCCATCCCAGAACCAACTCCCTTCACCTCCCAGCATCTTATCCCCAGCCTGCTGCCAACCCAGATCTTCACCACTCCTCCCCACCTCCGCTTCCTCGCCTTACTTCTGATCCTCACACCTCCCCTCCACACGTACCCCCAGCACCTCTGCCTCCTGCTCTGCTCCAGATTGTTGTTGCCCTTCAGCATTTTTAATTGTGTTTCCCCAAGTCCTCTGTGTGCAGTTTCTAACCTGTTTACACTCTGGTGTGCCCAAGTGGGCCAAGACTCCTTTGGCCTCCCAGTGCTTCAGAGCCTCAGGCACTGACTTGTGCTATGAGCACTGCAACACTGAGAGTGCCCAACTTCTCTGTGAGGAGTATCCTGCCTTAAATCCCCTTGGAAGCAGCTCTCTTTGCTCACTAACAGTTTTACCTGTGCATTGTTGATGAAGTATCCTTGAGTTTTGAGAGGCAGAGATAACTGAAGTCCTTCCTTGTGCTGCTGGCACATTTCTGGGCAACACTCAGATGTGAACTACATCATAGAATTGTAGAATAGTAGAAGTTGGAAGAGACCTCCACGGATGAAGTCCAACCCCACTGCCAGAGCAGGATCACCTAGGGCAGGCCACACAGGAACATGTCCAGACAGATCTGGAGAACAGGTCTGATGAGGAGCAGCTAAAGGAACTGGAATTCTTTAGCCTGGAGAAGAGAGGAGGCTGAGGGGAGAATTCATTGCTCTCTACAACTCCTTGAAAGGAGGTTGTAGTGAGCTGGGGGTTGGTCTCTTCTTCCTAGTATCAAGTGGTAGAAGGAGAGGAAATGGCCTGAAATTGTGCTGGAGGAGGCTGAGGTTGCACATGAGGAGCAATTTCTTTGCTACAGGAGTGATCAGATATTGGAACAGGCTACACAGGGTGGTGGTGAAGTCCCCATCCCTGGAGCTGTTCAAGAACTGTGTGGCCACGGCACTTGGGGACATGGTTTAGTGGCCATGGTGTTGGGTAGATGGTTGGACTGGATGATCATAGAGGACTTCTCCAACCCAAACAGTTCACCAGTTCTCTGGATACTGATCTTGTTTTCACAAGACAGTAAGTGCAGCTAGTGAAGATGCTCTCTAGTGCCCAGGTCCTTAGCAGTGCTGAGGGAGTGACTTCCTCTGCTGCTCTGATGGTGGAGCTTACAGCTGTTTGTGTCTGTGTGACCACAGGGCAGCACAACTACCTGTGTGCGGGGAGGAACGACTGCATC
Source organism: Pogoniulus pusillus (assembly GCF_015220805.1). Classification (NCBI taxonomy): domain Eukaryota; kingdom Metazoa; phylum Chordata; class Aves; order Piciformes; family Lybiidae; genus Pogoniulus; species Pogoniulus pusillus. Next base: position 10,406,175 of record NC_087285.1, on the reverse strand, counting down.
ATCGACAAGATCCGCAGGAAAAACTGCCCGGCCTGTCGCTACCGCAAGTGTCTCCAGGCTGGCATGAACCTTGAAGGTAACTTCACACTTTGATCTACCAGTCCTAGACAATAAAGGTCCTGCTGCTTGTGAAGCTGAAGCAATTATTTGAGCAGCAGTTCAGTATGTTGAAAGTGATGCATTTATTGGGGGGGGGGTTTGAATGCAGAGCAAGGGGGTTTAGGGCTAAAATTTCTCCTGGCCTTTCCTCTCCATACTCAGTGGCTCTGTCCTCGGTGTGTTCAGCACAAGTGAGTCATCCACACAAAACAGGGTTGTTTTTTATTCCTGTCAGCACACATATCTTGTTGCTTTCTCACTGAATCTGAGACAGCAGAACTTCAGAAGAGCTCCTGTTGGGAAGCATTATGCCTGCTCCTCTGTACCTGGGGAGCAACCTGGCACTGAAACCACCAAGCAGAGGGAAAGCCCAGGGAAACAGATCTAAAGTTGAAGAGGGAGTGATTCATAGAATCCCACAATGGTCTGAGCTGGAAGGGACAGCAAAGATCATCTAGTTCCACCCCCGCTTCCGTGGGCAGGGGCAGCTTGCACTAGATCAGGTTGCCTAAGGCTCCATCCAGCTTGGCCTTGAACACCTCTAGGGAGGGGGCATCCACAACCTCCCTGGGCAACCTGTTCCAGTATCTCACCACTCCCACTGTCAAGAATGTCTTCCCAATCTGCAGCCTAAATCTCCCCTTTCCCAGCTCAAAGCCGTTGCCCCTCATCCTGTCACTACAAGCCCTTGCCAAAAGTCCCTCCCCAGCTTTTTATTAGGCTCCTTTCAGATACTGATGCCTCCAGACTAAAGGAAATTGGTTTTGTTCACATTGTGAATTCTGTTTAAAACATCTAGCAGAATCTCTAGAAAAGATAGGTTAAACAAATACATCCAGAGCTGCCGGTGCATGTTACCTGCTGCATTCTGGGTGCCTCATAGGAACCTGAAGGCAACATCAACGAAAGACTTAGCAGCAGTTGCAAAATGGCATCAAACATTTTTATTAGTGTCAGCTGTGTTTTATGCTTGATCATTGTTTTTCTCCTTGAGCTGTAGAGATGGATACCAGTACTTGCTGGGGTAGTTAACATGGTCATGCCTTCAAAAACAAAATGGTCGAGTGAAAATGTTAGAAGTGTGTTTGACAGGTACAAATACAAAGAAAGCTTTTATTTCAGTCAGGGATAATATCCTTGAGTGAAATGTGGGTCCTGAGAAAAGCTGGGGAGGGACTTTTGACAAGGGCTTGTAGCACTAGGATGAGGGGCAGTGGCTTTGAGCTGGAAGAGGGGAGCCTTTCCGTGCCTGACCTTGAATACCTCCAGGGATGTGGCTTCAACTACCTCCCTGGGCAACCTGTGTTTCACCACCCTCATGGTAAAGAATTTGTTCCTAACATTCAATCT